>NC_048219.1:58397975-58466903 GCF_002007445.2 Ailuropoda melanoleuca | reverse complement strand
ATACATCGGGCTGCCGAATGGGCTATGCTGCTTCCCAGATGCTCTGGTCAGACAGGCTGAAGGCTGTCTTCAGCGATGACTGGGGCTATGGATTAGATCCCCTGTCTCCCTGCCAGCAGGAGAAGCAGCTCTGAAGCTGGCAAAGTTGCCTTAACTCAAGCCAATCTACACCCCAAGTTCCCTGACTGAACAAGGCCACTGGCTCTGTTCTGGAAATGATCAGCTCTGCCTGCCCTTTTTTGACTCAAGTGCTACTGGGCTTCCAAGAGTTGTCTTTAGCTTTTCTAGTCAGATGAGGGAGGCACTGATGAGCTGCTCCACAGCAGCTGGGACTAGGTATCAGCTCCTTGGCCTGGGTGGGAAGGGGAGGGGCTGCTCCAGGCTGCTCTCAGGTTCCGCAACAGGCTCTCCAGTTGGGAGGAGCAGGGAGCCTCCGCTTTGGCTACGACCTAATCACCCTGTCCAGATAAATCATGGGAACATTCTACACCTGCTCCTGGCTTTGCTCTGGTGGTGATCAGCTGTTCCCGCTCACCTTCCACCTCGAGCCGCACTGGAGCCCACTGCCTCCGGGAGTTGCCCTGGCAATTCCGTGGGAGCAGAAGACACTCTCCACGGTGAGGGAGCTGCAGTGCAGCTCCTTGCCTGGGTTTGGGCAAACCAGGCTCTAGTGGTCGTAAAATTCCTTGTTTGAGGATCTGAACCAGGCAGATCTGCACCTCACCAAGTTTCCCGGTCAGATTGGCCCCCGACTTGGTTCTGCGAATGAACGAAGTCACCGGTTTCGATTACTGCTTGAGCGCTACAAGGTATGAACTTGGTCTGCCAAGACCAGTGTCCTGGTTGTTACAAGCTTTCCTGTTTGTCCATCAGTCAGATGCCCCGGGAGTTGACCCCTGTGGATTCCCCTGCAATCCCTGTGGCATGAGTAAGGGCTCTTGCAGAGCAATCCATAACGCGATGGCTGGGGTGGGGGAGGCCTGGTTGTTTCCCGGGGGTTCTGTTTTCCCAACTGGAGGAACTGGAGGCTCGGGGGAGACCTCTTCACATGGTGCTGTGCCTGCCTGGGGGAAGGACAATGTAGTCAACGTGCAGCTGCTTCTCCTACCCTCCTAAGGCGGTCCGTCTTGGTCTCTGTGGTGCAGAGGGAGCGCTTCAGCCTCAGCCCCATGTTCCTGGGTTCTCTCACTGGTGTTTTGTTCTTGAATAGTTGTTAGTTGTTTTTCGCCTGAGAGGGAGTGAAGTAAGGAATGACCTATGTCGCCATCTTGGTGACCTAGACTTTTTTAAACTGGCTACGTTGTTATCTCCATTTCTGATTCTTTTGCAAGTCCACCTAATTGCATATACTTGTTTCATAACCTTACTATTATAATGTAGCTCTCTTATCTGAAATTCCAGAGGAGTAAATTTTTCCTTCTGTTGCTCATCGTGTCTCAGCGATTATGGAATTCCCCATTTTCTGGGCTTGCTTTCTTCCACATGTGGCCTCGCTGTGTGGCCCGCTTTTGAGGGGGTTTTGTAGTTGTTACGTAATTAAACTCTACAGTTTTCTAATTAATGTCTGCTCTTTACATTCCCACACCACATGGCTCAAATTCAAGCCCAGTTCCTGACCATGGATTTCCATCCATCACAGATTATTATTTATATCTGTGGGCCAAGGTGAGCCGCTAGCTTTAAGCGTCAACCCAGCCAGAGGATAGATATATTCCAGTTCCCTTTTATGGAAGTCAGCTTGTTCTTGGCTCCCAACTTGAGAGGGATCCCGCTTTCACTTCCCTTTATACACAGTTTGCATTTTAAACTGTTATCACCATGTGGTTAAAACTCCACTCCTAAGATTTTCCTTTATAAGTCATTCGACTTCCAGTTACTACTATGGATTTTTTTTTAACTTATCTGGTACCTAAAGGTTTCCCTTTCTTTTATTCAAGATCAGCTATATGCTTTTGAAAAAAAAGGTAAGAGTTTNATAATTTTAACAAATACCCATCAATATGCTATATTTCCTGGAAACTTCTTTTCTCCTCTCAAATATTCATGTTCAGGAATTGTACTAAAAATCAACCCAGGAATTTGGTTTTGACAGCGTGCTGCAATCCTTATCCCCTTCAGTCATTTTATTACATAAAATAATTCTTACTTGGCTCAAGATTATTCTGGCCTGTACAAGGCTGTCCTCACCTGACTCAGGCCCTTTCCTGCCTCATCTGCCACCATAAAATATACTCCGTTCTCACATCTGACTTCTCAGAATTGGTTGGACAAGTCAGGCATCCTTCACTTCTCTGTCCTCAAGCATTTCACTCTGAAAAGAGACAGTTTCCCCCTTGTCTGCCTGGCAAACACCTACCCAAATTTCCAAACCAGTCTCTAAGCCTATCCTTTGTTGCTTCCTTCTTAGGCAATGTTAAATATTCCTTAGAAGTCCTCCCCTTTGACCTTTATACCTCTAGTTTAACAATTATAATATGAAATAGCATTATGGTGGTAGAAAAGAAATTTTTAGAGACAGATATTTTTAGGGTAATGCTTGGCACCTAGTATCCACTCAACACTATTTGATAAAACAAAAGTATTTCCAAAAATCTGTATGCCTGAGGACATTTTCCCTGTGGAATCCGACTCTCCACTGAATAAGTGACTGACCTAGGTTGAGAGCTTAGCAGCGGATCCCCTCAGCTTGCTGGGGCCCCTCCGTTCTTTCATCAGGACTCCCGATCGCCTCATGCCTGTCCCTGCTCGTTTCTGCCTTAGCTGACCAGGGAGTACCCGGCCCATTGGCACAATGGCCTTACTCTCTGTCACAGAATGAAAGGAAGCTCTGTTAACAATTATGCCAAGACAACAGGTATAAACTGGGATTGTCCTAAGCAAACTGGGACATAAGACCACTTTACCTATTGACTGCTTAACCTCGTATGTTTTGCCAGAGATTTACAGCCCAGTATTTTTCTAACTGAAGGCCATATTCTTTTATAATAATAACCACCACTTACAGTACACCCATTAGAGACTAGACTCTATAATAAACCAGTTCTTTTTGACCGATGAGGAAATTAAAGTGGCAGACTAAGCGATTTGGCCAAGACCACCCAGGTATGAATTGGTGGATACAAGATTTGAACATGGGTCTATCTGACCCCAAGACATCTTTCCTCTTTGCCATGCGGTCCTTATTTTATACCACACCAAAGGCTCATATAAATTCCATTGCTGTAGGCAGTTTTTACTATGTAAAATCTCCCTTAACATAAGTGAGGCATGTGCTAGGACTTGGAAACATTTGGAGGATTGAAAATTTCCTTTGTTATGGTAAGACTTAACTTGAACAGTTTAGGTTTTCATTTCTCATCATGCCATTTTCTAGGGGCTCTACACCTGTCCCTCCCTTCTCTCTTTCTCCGTCATCTGGATTCCTTTAATCCTTTATCCACTCCCCCCCCCCTCAATATTACAAGTCCTTTGCATGACCGGGATGCCAATTTCTTATTCAGAGAAATACACTTGGGTGTTGTTTCAGCGCCTCAGTCTGCTAGTGTATGGAGCTCACAGCAGTTTGACGCCCCACACCTGATGCACTAGAGCTCGGGTGAGTTGTAGTTGTTATGTTTCCCTAGGTTGTTGTAAGGTTCAACACTTGCAGATGAGAGTGCAGCTCTAGGGATAAGACCAGTTTTTCCAAGGGCTTGAGAACCCCTGGGCTTCATCTAGATGAATTCCCCCTCTTAGGAGAATTTACTACTCTTCCAGGCAGGGTAGCCTTCAATGCCAGAGCTTCCCACCAACAGAGAAAAGCTCAGGGGCCTGACTCAGTGGCCACAAATTCCAGGTGCGATGTGGGGGAATGTCTGTGATAAGAGACAATGAAAATGGTAGGAACTGTGAAAAATCTCTTGTACGGGAGGTGAAAGGGGAGAGATTAACTCAGTAAGTTGTCAGCTCATTTTCTTACTGTGCTATCATGAGCTTTAACTAAAAATAAAAAAAAAAAAATCTGTTTGATCTCCTGTATTGGAGATGTATTTCAGGGCCTGTATCTGTCACTGAAATCTACAAAGTGTGCTTCAGCTATAAATCTCTATCCTTGAATGTACACATGCAATTATCTTAGAGAGATCTGGCTTCCATAAAAATGACAATTGTCATTCCTGGTCTTGCTTTCCTTCATCTAAGTATAATGTTTATGTTTAAAAAATAACCTTCAATTGATAGGTAACAGAGAAATTTATGCCATTATCATATTAAATGTCATATCCTTAAATGTCTTATAGTAGACAGGAAAAAACCCAATCCTTTCACTTACGCTTTATTTCTTACAGTGGGCCAGCACTAAAAAGTCATCAGTAAAATTACTTTACAAATTAAACGTTGTGAGATTCCATGGGTTACAAACAGTTTGGATTTGCATGCATCATGACTGTGATGTTGTTTCTAATTATGAATATAATTCTGGTTTGAGACGGCGAGCCATTTCCTCCAGGCTGCCATGCTATTGTCCAAAAATTGTATAAATCCTGTCATTGCCAGACTCAGTTTTTAAAACACCCCAAGTTCTCACTGTTTAACGTCTGTGCTCTGTATTTGAGAACTGGTGCAGCCTTCAAATATAAAAGCTTAAACTGAAAATAAACTTACGAAAAATCAAATGTAAGTCAATATGATAGGAACGAGTAGTCATGGCAGACTCACACGAGCTTTGCCCTCTTGGAAGTCAGGCCATCACTCTGTGGGGCAGGGATTGTGCCTGGTGTGCTCTGTGGCATAGTGCAGGTATTAACGANTTAACTCAGTAAGTTGTCAGCTCATTTTCTTACTGTGCTATCATGAGCTTTAACTAAAAATAAAAAAAAAAAAATCTGTTTGATCTCCTGTATTGGAGATGTATTTCAGGGCCTGTATCTGTCACTGAAATCTACAAAGTGTGCTTCAGCTATAAATCTCTATCCTTGAATGTACACATGCAATTATCTTAGAGAGATCTGGCTTCCATAAAAATGACAATTGTCATTCCTGGTCTTGCTTTCCTTCATCTAAGTATAATGTTTATGTTTAAAAAATAACCTTCAATTGATAGGTAACAGAGAAATTTATGCCATTATCATATTAAATGTCATATCCTTAAATGTCTTATAGTAGACAGGAAAAAACCCAATCCTTTCACTTACGCTTTATTTCTTACAGTGGGCCAGCACTAAAAAGTCATCAGTAAAATTACTTTACAAATTAAACGTTGTGAGATTCCATGGGTTACAAACAGTTTGGATTTGCATGCATCATGACTGTGATGTTGTTTCTAATTATGAATATAATTCTGGTTTGAGACGGCGAGCCATTTCCTCCAGGCTGCCATGCTATTGTCCAAAAATTGTATAAATCCTGTCATTGCCAGACTCAGTTTTTAAAACACCCCAAGTTCTCACTGTTTAACGTCTGTGCTCTGTATTTGAGAACTGGTGCAGCCTTCAAATATAAAAGCTTAAACTGAAAATAAACTTACGAAAAATCAAATGTAAGTCAATATGATAGGAACGAGTAGTCATGGCAGACTCACACGAGCTTTGCCCTCTTGGAAGTCAGGCCATCACTCTGTGGGGCAGGGATTGTGCCTGGTGTGCTCTGTGGCATAGTGCAGGTATTAACGAACATTTGTTGCAGAGTTAATACTATTATGACAGTAATAATGATAGGTAACATACACCGAGTGCTTATAAGATACAGGACCCCGTTCTCTCTGTTGTACAGACAGNGCTATCATGAGCTTTAACTAAAAATAAAAAAAAAAAAATCTGTTTGATCTCCTGTATTGGAGATGTATTTCAGGGCCTGTATCTGTCACTGAAATCTACAAAGTGTGCTTCAGCTATAAATCTCTATCCTTGAATGTACACATGCAATTATCTTAGAGAGATCTGGCTTCCATAAAAATGACAATTGTCATTCCTGGTCTTGCTTTCCTTCATCTAAGTATAATGTTTATGTTTAAAAAATAACCTTCAATTGATAGGTAACAGAGAAATTTATGCCATTATCATATTAAATGTCATATCCTTAAATGTCTTATAGTAGACAGGAAAAAACCCAATCCTTTCACTTACGCTTTATTTCTTACAGTGGGCCAGCACTAAAAAGTCATCAGTAAAATTACTTTACAAATTAAACGTTGTGAGATTCCATGGGTTACAAACAGTTTGGATTTGCATGCATCATGACTGTGATGTTGTTTCTAATTATGAATATAATTCTGGTTTGAGACGGCGAGCCATTTCCTCCAGGCTGCCATGCTATTGTCCAAAAATTGTATAAATCCTGTCATTGCCAGACTCAGTTTTTAAAACACCCCAAGTTCTCACTGTTTAGTTAGTCTGTGCTCTGTATTTGAGAACTGGTGCAGCCTTCAAATATAAAAGCTTAAACTGAAAATAAACTTACGAAAAATCAAATGTAAGTCAATATGATAGGAACGAGTAGTCATGGCAGACTCACACGAGCTTTGCCCTCTTGGAAGTCAGGCCATCACTCTGTGGGGCAGGGATTGTGCCTGGTGTGCTCTGTGGCATAGTGCAGGTATTAACGAACATTTGTTGCAGAGTTAATACTATTATGACAGTAATAATGATAGGTAACATACACCGAGTGCTTATAAGACACAGGACCCCGTTCTCTCTGTTGTACAGACAGCATCTTGGTTTCTTTTCTCATTAAAACTTTACGAGGCAGATTTTACAAATGAGAAGCTTGGAGCACAGAGAAGTGTTGTAACTGGCGCCAAACCTCAGCTTAGGTAGAGAGCAGAGCAAACACAGACACCCGTGGCTGAAGTCCAAAGTCCATGGTCTCAGTTACTACACGATGCTGAATGCAGTTTTGATGTATCTATGTGAACTAACTTCCAACTTAATAGGTTTTGTTCCAATGTTAAAGGTAAAATAATAAGTGTTTGAAGTTGATACTTGGCATCAAACTCAGTACAACGTCCTGGCCTTACTTTATCGCACTTTGATCTTTCACCCACTCAGAGCTTGCTATTACTATTCTAATGCTGCTGATGGAGTCATGCACTGTCAAAGAAGTCAGCAATTGGCCCCGGGTCATATCACATTAGTGGCAAACAAAGGGTCTGATGTATATAAAAATACAATGTATATATAATATATATATACATAATAGAATTTATATGTAATATATAATTTTCATAAATAATATCAATACTAAAATATTAAAAGTAAAATTATATATGTTAAAATTTATTTTAAGGAATTAATTGTCTCATTGCTGTTCTGGGGCTGGCAGGTCAAGTCCAAAGACTTTGAGGCAGGCTGGGGGGCAGGCTAGAGACGCCGAGGAGTTGACACTTCAGTTTTGAGGCCTAGGCGATGGCATTGATTATGACAATATCCCACCAAAGTGCACTCAAAGGACATGCCTCAGAGACCGACGTGGATGGTTTGCAAACTCTCTTTAGTCTGCACTACACTAGACTTGGGCAAGAGAGGCTGTGGGCCAAGGTCCTGCACTTTAAAGCACCTTGCCTTGGTGCTTATAACCTTCCCCATGAATTATAGCCTGGGGCCTGTGGGGCTGATGGGAATGTACCACCAGGATTCTATTCCTGCTGTCTAGACCATGGCCTACGTACCCCAGACTCTGGATTTCTTTGCTCCAATGGCCTGAACCCAAACAGTCCTTTCCCTCAACTTTTACCAACCGAGGATGTAACATGCAAATTTGCAGAGACTGTGGACAGGGTTTCTGACTGTGGGCTTGGTGCCCACAGAATCGATGTAAAGTCCTACTGTAGGAGATGGAACTGGGAATGGTAAGAAAATGTGAGCAGACTAGAGTCTGAATACCAGGGGCAGTGAGCCAGGAGTTGGCCTGATCTCATTCCAGAATTTCCATCACAAACTCAGGAGTCCAAGAATTCTAGATTGAACATGTTCTCAATCATTATGAATATATATTTGAAAAAGTAGGAGGAAAGAATGTGGGGTTTTTTTTTTTTTAAGATTTTTATTTATTTGAGAGAGAGAGAGAGAGTGCAGGGGGAGGGACAGAGGGAGAGGGAGAGGGACAAGCAGGCTCCATGCTGAACATGGAGTCCTATGCAGGGCTCTATCTAGGACCCTGAGATCATGACCTGAGCCAAAATCAAGAGTCAGACGCTCAACCTACTGAGCCACCCAGGCACCCCAATAGAATGTGTTTTGTTTAATGATTGTTTAGTTTCATTTATAATGGTTCATTTAAAGTATTTAGGTGTGTGGTCTCCATTTATGATCTTGTCCTCAGCTCCACAAATGTCAAGAATGGGTTTTGCCGTAGGACCCCTTAATGATCCCTCAGGGTTACCTGAGGAGATGAGAGGCTGCGTACAACGGGTTCCTGCTTCCCAATCCCATCTTTAGGCAGAATAGTGCTTTTACTTGTTTCTCATGTCAGATATTATTAGTGGAAAAATAATAAATCTGCTGGCTTAAAGCAAATGTTTCCAAAACATAAGCAATTACAATGTTAAAATTTTGAGTGACTTTAGAAGTCTTCTACTAACACTTCTTGAATTTACCAAAGAGAAAACCAAGAACCCCAGGAGATGAGGGAACCCCAGAGTCCTTGCCTTGTGTTCTTTGCTACCTTGGTTACGTCTGGGTTTTGCCAGGCTCATTGAAGATGCAGCCAGGGGTGGAAATACAGCACAGTTAAGTTTGCTTTAAGATACCCAGCACACCTTTTCAGATACTCCCAATTTCTGTAGCTCAGTTATCTAGAGTTCTCTCTCCTTGCACCAATATTTATTGAAATGTAGACACAACAAGGCTCAACCATTTAGTAAGAATAAAAATTGTATGGTACTGCTCCTAAGGGCAATGGCATTTTAAGCCTGTTTTCCAATTGTAAAATGAAATATTTCATAGTGAGCAAATAAGGGAGGCATTCTGTGTGTACGTTGGACTTAAAGCAGGAGGAGCTTTAGGGTTTGGGATCTTACACAATACTTGTACCCATTGGGCTCCCCCTGGAGGTAAAGGGTTATTAATAATAATGTAGGCTACCTAGGAAAAGTTGAAGTTTCTCACTTCTTTCAATTGCTTCAGGTTGCAGAAAGAATCTGAGAGCAAGCCCACCTAACAGTGATCTCAGATTTACCGCCCATCTCCCCGTGAAACCGTAGACTGTCCTTGGAAGATTCTGGAGATAAACGTGAACCTGTTCAGCAATAGCAGGGTCTGCTTCTTGCTCGAGAGACCAGCACCTAGAGTCCATCCTCCCTGGACTGAGCACAGCAGCACAACCACTACTTTTCTCAATCCTTCCAGTCCACCCCCCTTTCTGATACCAATGATTGTTTCTCCCAGTCCTCCGCTCCCTTTCGTAGCTTTCAGCTCCCCTCACACATGGCTGATGTCTACCTTCAGCAGGGCTCTGGGCATTCATTGGCACGGTGTCCACCCTATCAAGCTTCTCTCCTCGGACTTGCACTAACTCAGTTCTCGGTCTCTCAGGGTGGCGACTGAGCTATTGCAGGAGTGATGCTGGCATTGTCTAGAGCTTCTATGTGGATATTGACAGTTCAGAATCCTCCTGTCCTAGGCTTAGGGGACACAGAGCCCTCCGTGGATGACTTTTACAATCTGGGCAGGAAGCAACTCCATATGTAGCTCTAGGCAGCATAGAGTGTGGGACCTAGGAGGCCAGTGGGAAGAGCAACGTGCACAGAGCACTATTTCGGGCTTGCAGCAACCCGCACATGGAGAGGAACTCTAGATACTAGTTAGTGGAGTTTAGGACCTTATCCTCTTCTTTTTTTTTTCAATAATAATTTTTTATTATGTTATGTTAGTCACCATACAGTACATCCCTAGTNATGTAAAGTTTGATGCTTCATTAGTTGCGTATAACACCCAGTGCACCATGCAATACGTGCCCTCCTTACTACCCATCACCAGTCTATCCCATTCCCCCACCCCCTCCCCTCTGAAGTCTTCAGTTTGTTTCTCATAGTCCATAGTCTCTCATGTTTCATTCCCCCTTCTGATTACCCCCCTTTTCTTTATCCCTTTCTTCCCCTACCGATCATCCTTTTTCTTATGTTCCATAAATGAGTGAAACCATATGATAATTGTCTTTCTCTGCTTGACTTATTTCACTTATTGTGAAATTGTCCAGTGCCGTCCATGTTGCAGCAAATGTTGAGAATTCGTTCTTTCTGATAGCTGAGTAATATTCCATTGTATATATGGACCACATCTTCTTAATCCAGTCATCTGTTGAAGGGCATCTCGGTTCCTTCCACAATTTAGCTATTGTGGGCAATGCTGCTATGAACATTGGGGTGCATATGGCCTTCTCTTCACTACGTCTTTATCCTTGGGGTAAATACCCAGTAGTGCAATGGCTGGATCATAGGGTAGCTCAATTTTTAACTTTTAAGGGACCTCCACACTGTTTTCCAAAGTGGCTGTACCAACTTGCATTCCCACCAACAGTGAAAGAGGGATCCCCTTTCTCCACATCCTCTCCAACATTTGTTGTTTCCTGCCTTGTCAATTTTTGCCATTCTAACTGGCGTAAGGTGGTATCTCAGTGTGGTTTTGATTTGAATTTCCCTGATGGCTAATGATTTTGAACATTTTTTCATGTGTCTGTTAGCCATTTGTATTTCTTCATTGGAAAAGTGTCTGTTCATATCTTCTGCCCATTTTTTGATTTGATAATTTGTTTCTCGTGTATTGAGTTTGAGAAGTTCTTTGTAGATCTTGGATACTAATCTTTTATCTGTAGTGTCATTTGCAAATATCTTCTCCCATTCTGTGGGCTGCCTTTTAGTTTTTTTGACTGTTTCCTTAGGACCTTATCTTCTAATATATACATCAGTGTGAGTAGGTAACTAGGATCAAATGAGATATTCTAGAAAAATCTGCTGCTGCTTGTAGATTGATTGATTCCATACTACTGATTCCATACTATTTTCTCTTTCTGTTCAGGTTTCAGAATTGGTTGCTCAAGTATTAATTTTTTTTTTTTAAACTGCGGCATGATTAATTGCCCTCAACTTAAAAAAAAAAAAAAACAATTAAAAAAACCTGAATACATATCCAAAGTGTAGTGGTAGTGAAAGATATTCTTAACAAAACCACATATGTATGTTATATACATACTTCGAAACTATGATATTTTGCCTACATGTATTATAAAATATATAATATTAATAATATATGATTTGAAATAATGCATAATTTATTAAATAGAGTATAGGTTTGCTCTCTGAATTTGAAGTAAGGTTAAGAATAAGCTAGGGGACAATAAAGCTGCTAAATAATTGGATTTTCCCCCACATTTCAGGTGGAAGAAAACAGAACCCTCCCCTCCTCTTAGAGAATCACCTGTCTTGTGAGGGACGTTGTAAATGTTGTGGTGAAGACCGTGGACTCTGCAGCCCTATCATATAGTTTCAAATCTCAGTTCTATTACTTCCTGAACAAATTACTTAACCTTCCTGTCTCCTCCAGCATAAATGGAAATAACAGGAGACCCTACGTCATAGGGTTGATGTAAAAACCTACATCTCCGGGGATGTACTGTATGGTGACTAACATAATATAATAAAAAAATCATTAAAATAATAAAAAAAGGGAAAACCTACATCTCTTACATATTTTTTAATTAAATCAGTTTTCCTTTTCTCAAAATGATAGCAGAGTTGGGAACTCAGACAGTAAGACAGTTGTTTGACGTTCTTGCCAGGGAATTCCATACCTTATTTGTGATGAGTTATGAACAGAGATCACTAGAATCCTATGGAAAGATTACATATCTTTAACTGAAGGCTCCCAAATTGCCTCACTAGCTGTCTGTTTACCCCAGTTGACTCTCAGATTCACTTCAAAGTTATTGTGAATATTGTTTTCTATTTGAGCAGAAAGCCAAGGTTGGATTTAGCTGGGACTGTTAACAATGAAGATGTTATTTATTTGCACCTAAAATTATATTTCTTTAGGTTTCACATTTTATATATGTAAATGTAGTGGGTGTTAAAAAGAAGGTTAAAATAGTAAAAGTGGTGTGTGTGTGTGTGTGTGTATGTGTGTATAAATATAAATTATTTGTATGTGTGTGTATATAAATATAAATTATACACACACACAAATGGAAGCAAGTAGTAAAATCGAATACTCAGTCTGTCTGGGAAACCTGCAAAGTAAAAACTTCCACAGAAGACCACAGCCTGGGCACCATTATTCACCTGGTGACAGGTGCCCGAGCTGTAGAAATGGTATCTGAAAGGAAATAAACAGCCTTACACATGCAAGCCTTGCAAACAAAATACTAAAAGTGATGGCTGTTGTCACTTCTCCGGCAACTTAACAAAATTCTTACATTCCACTGAATTAAGGGGGAAGAACACTGGGAATCCTAGATTCTGACCCTGCCTTTACCTCTGAGCATCTGTGTGGTTTTAGGCTGGTTACTTCTCCTGTGTGAGCCTCAGTTTTCTTATAGGAAGATTTGACTAGATGATTTATAAAGAATCTTCTAGCTCTAAGATTATATGACTCTGAACTCCCTACATGCAAGGAATTTGAAGGAAGATGGGGACAGATCAATTTTAACAGGAACTTGAAGTGGTGTGACTTTGAAATAAGAGTGCCAACAGAATTGAAAGAAAAATATAAACTCCAGATTAAATTTCTTAGGAATATGTAATTATATAACATCTTTTGAGGACGCTACATACTCTTGCCCCGTAATTTCTAGTTTTATACATATTTTTCAGCAACACCTAAAAAATATATAGAGCCTGGCTAACCACTAACCATTGTCATCTCAGATCATGTTTACACTTCTCTCTTGTGAATGTTGATAGAAGGTGGAGGTGAAGGGACGTTCCTTTTCATGACTTGACTACAAGTCCCAGAATATGTCACACACAAAAAAGAAAAGCAAAGTTTGCAGTTTGGGTTAATTTTTAAGCCTGGTCTTTGTGGTTTGAATCTTAAAGTTTCTGGGATTTTTATGTTCTTAGAATCCTATTTCTTGATAACTAGAGAAGATATTGGAATTTTATGGCCAATAATGTTTTGTGACCTCTTAATTGAAAAAAAAGGTCTCCATGTTATTGTCTGATCACTCTATGTCAGACGCTGTGCTAGGCACTGCTTCAGTCCTCACCGTCACCTATCTTAAAATGTGCTATGAAAACCCATTTTACAGAGGAGGATACTAGAGTGTGGAAATTTTAGTCACATAATTTGTAAATGTGAGAGCTGGAATTTAAAAACTTTGTCCCTTGGCTTGAAAGGCTATTCAATTTCTTTCTTTCTTTCTTTCTTTCTTTTTTTTAAAGATTTTTTTAATTTATTTTACAGAGAGACAGCCAGCAAGAGAGGGAACACAAGCAGGGGGAGTGGGAGAGGAAGAAGCAGGCTCCCAGCGGATGAGGCTGATGTGGGGCTTGATCCCAGGATGCTGGGATCTTGCCTTGAGCCGAAGGCAGACAGACACTTAAGGACTGAGCCACCCAGGCGCCCCTATTCGATTTCTTTAACATCATTGACAGGGCTGTAAATGCTTACTTTCGTAACGCTTAATTTAAATATGTACCATGTTACTGGAAGGCTTTATAGTGACAGATTTTGTTTTTCTGAGCAGTATATGTATTCTTTCCTTTTATGGCGCTGAACCTGACAAGGAAATGTCTTCTAATCGATGACTACCTCTTGCTCGTACAGTCTTCTGTTGGACAAACACTGCCTAAATGCACTGAGTATGTGTCATGCACCAACATTTTACAGATAGCAACTTAATTCATTTTCATGCTAATAAAATGACCAAACCCAACTATTATAATCCCATTTTAAAGAAGAGAAAGAAAACGAAGCTGTAGAAGAGATAGGACACTGGCCCAACATCATATGGCCAGTAAGCGACGGGAACTGAAACCCAGATGAGCCTGGCTCCAGGCTGGGATTTTCGCTGGTTTGTTGCACTTGATTGTTTAAAAAAGTTTCCACACTGTCCTCTCACTTCCCAGTGTTAAAGGTTGAGGCTGAAGTGAGCGGCTCAGCCACGGACAGGCACTCCCGGCGCCCCCAGCACTGAGTAGTGAGCTCACACGGAATAACCAGAAACCGGCCCCAGCACTGGAGACGCTGCTGCCCCGGAGCTGGGCAAGTACCACAGGCAGCTCAAGTTACGGAAAGACAAGTACAGCTCTCTTGGCCTTTTACTGCCCTTGATTAACATCACAGGCACTTCTGCGGTGCTCTTTAGATAGTTTTGCAGGGACAAGAATCTCAGGAAGGGAAGTGGCCAGCGTAGAGTTCAAAGTCGAAATTCGTCTGGGCTAGTCAATAAGAGATCCTTCTTCCCAGCATGGCAGCCATCCCAAAGGCTTATCCTTGAAGTTGGAGTTCATGGTTCTAGTCTGGAGATGAGCTCCTTATTTTAGAAAGTTCGGCTAACATGTAGGCCATCTGCTCCCTGTTGGGTGTGGGGTCCCGAAAGGTGGGTAAATTTGGCAACATACCAACTATATCAATTGCCCAGCCCCATTTCTTCAACCCACTACGTTCCTGACTCCCCACAGGGTGCCTAAGAAAACAATCATGTTATATTAGCTGAGCTTTATGGAAAAACTCAACTAACATATTTAACACACTGGCTATGGATTCATTAAAAACCGCCTTGCAAAGTTGGCCCCGATACTAAGCAATATGAAGAGGAAGAAGCAAATTGTATTGAAAATCAGGAATTTCCAGCTGTTCGAATGAAACACCCCAAGGGCTGTGGAAGATGTAATGCCTCCAGAATGGAAAGAAAGTGCTGACAACTTTGCTTTTCCGATGGCACCCACGGTTAGTAGGCACACAGGTGATCCTGATGAGCTAAGGCTTCCTTCCCAGTTGGGGGACAGATGCCGCAACTGTAGTCATAGTGGGAGCATAAAGAGACCCCAGCAAGAGCAGAGGGGAAAGGATGGAGCTTTCCCGAAGACATGAATATCAAAGGCGGATGCTGGTCGAGGACATAGTCGATCAGCTTAGCTGGTGATGGCAGGCTCCTGCCGTGATAAAAAATATGAGGCAAAATATGAGGCAAATCTGATAAAAAGCATATTTTTAAACTGCTGTGCCTGAGACAGCATGGTTTAGTGCTTGCGCTCTCCCCACAGTTCAGTTTCAAACGGAGCTGGCTCCGAGTACCTCTCCCCGCTCGGGAAGCCGGCTCCTCCACGACGGCTGACGTTTTTGGCGTGGTAGTCTGGAGAAGTTTGCATTGGCACCCTCCGGGTTGAAACTGGACTCTGGATAAACAAAATTCTGCAGTTCCCAGTGCTGCCAGACCCTTCAACTCCATAAACATCAGTATTCATCCCCCACGCCTCACCCCCCCACCCCGTGAAAATGAAAAGAAAATGAAACTGTATTGGAGATTGTTTCCCTTGAATAAACACCAAACACACTCTAAAAACCAAAGCTGTTCTCCTCTCTGATATTAAACCCAGTAATTACACTATGAAACCTAAGCCTATAAATTCAAGCTCGGGAAGGTAAAATTGTGGAGAGGGAGAAACCCAGGAAAATGTGTCCACTCTGCACATGTACAGATTTTTTTCTTTTGAAAGCTTGTCAGTATGATAGAAAGCTCGTCAGTATGATAGAAACGTCCCTCTTGGGGCACTGAAAATCATTACACCCCCCATTTCAACGAGGCACCTCTATTTCATACTCAGATTGTTGGGCTCAAATGCATGAGCGTTCTAGATACAAGGAAGTTGATGCCCTTAGAGTTTACTTTGTGTGTCTGGGCGTGTGTGTTAGCCTCCACATCTGAATCGATGAGATCTTTGAGGATAGCCCCAGAAGCCACGGCTTCCTGTGTCACAGGTAGCTGGTTGACTAGGAGGCTGAGTGTCTGAAGAGAAGCTCTGTTGTCTTAAGTCAGGCCCAGTTTCTGGTTTGTTTGCTCAGGTGGCCACTGTCCTCCACAGTGAAATAGTATCATTCAGGCCTCCTCTGCACTCTGGCTACAGTAAAACTCTCCCTCTAGCCACACACAATGAGGTTCAGGCAACAGTGCTTTAGAACCAACGAGTAGTGGGACCCTTGGGTGGCTCAGCCGTTAAGTGTCTGCCTTTGGCTCAGGTCACGATCTCAGGGTCCTGGGCTCGAGCCCCACGTCTGGCTTCTTGCTCAGTGGGGAGCCTGCTCTTCCCTCTCCCTCTGTCCCTCACTCTGCTCATGCTCTCTCTCAAATAAATAAATAAAATCTAACAAACAAAAAAAGACTATTAGCTGGAAACTCCCGCTCCAAAGAAGAACTTCTCTCTTACCTCTTTATCTTTGCTTTGCCTCTTTCTAAAAGTGGCATTTGTTTGCTAATCAGAAGAGACGAACCTTGGGTTTCAGTTCAGAATTCCCTTAGTTCATTGAGTGTTTGAATATAGAGAAAGGTTTGGAATAGTTTGGACCACTAAAAGAAAACGTTTTAAGAGAATTTTTCTTATGCTCGAAAAAAGAAAGACCTCATCCTGTTTAGTGAAATGTTTTATATGCCAGAGAGGGTAAAGCTAATACAGCAGCAAAATAAATGCCCTCTCAGCCCACTTGGCCAAATTTATCCTTTAGAACTGGATTCCTCAATTTTGTATTTAAAGGGAATTTGTCTACTCTTCAGGATATTTCTTTGTACTTTTGTCCTTTCTCCCCAATCTATTCTATTAACAATATCTTTCGCTCTCTTCCCAGAAAGATGCGATTAGGTTCTTATCTTGCTTTTTTAATGTGGCTTTCTGCTCCCTTAATTTAGGTCACAGCTACATTTGTGCCAACCAGGGCCTTGTACTGGACCATCTTGCCACGTCTGTAGCCGCACTTGGTGGATTGCAAGGTCAACGCCTCCCAGCACTATGTGGGGCATACCCCTTCTGCTGACCCAAATTGGAAACAATTTAAACTTTGCTTGTGGCCTTTTCTTTCTCTTCCATGTTCTATTTCTATGTGTTCTCAAGCCTTCTTATCCTCAGGCAAAGAGAGATGAGAGTCACCACTTTTTATTGTCATGGTGCCACAGGGTGTTTTATTCTGCAGACGATAGTCTTCCACACACCTGTGAACACACAGATAAGCAGGATGGTGCATAAAAACTCTTTTATTAAAGGCTGAGATATGCCCAAGACACAGCTATGTGGGGCTGTGGGCTCCCATGCCAGGAAGGTTCCCTTCACGCTTTCCTCCAACTTCTTATGTATATGGTGAAGCATTACTTTCATGTTAATTTCTACAATTGTCTATTAAATTCTCTGCTAAAATGACACACTACAGAATCTGTTCTAAGAGCAAATGGAGAGCAAAATTATAAACCTAAGCAGATAGAAACCACATTTCTGAGTCAGACAGATGTTTATAAATGGATAACAATTAAAACACGTGAGAGTGGGACAATAGTTACGTTAGGTGCAATTTTCAAAAACTGTGTTGGCCAAATGACAGCGGGGGGAGGTTATCATGGAGAACAGGACCTGGGTAAAACAGGGGCTGAGACGAAGAGAGGCAGAAAATAAATTATTAGAAAGGCCCACAGACTAGTTAAGGTTTGGGGGTCTCTGTGTCACAGTGTTGCCACTCAATAAATAAATCCCGAAAAAATCAGATGATTATTCGGTGGTGTTAACATGTACGCAGGGTCTCAGACACAACC
This sequence comes from Ailuropoda melanoleuca, assembly GCF_002007445.2. Lineage (NCBI taxonomy): Eukaryota > Metazoa > Chordata > Mammalia > Carnivora > Ursidae > Ailuropoda > Ailuropoda melanoleuca. Next base: position 58,449,200 of record NC_048219.1, on the reverse strand, counting down.
AAGGACGCAATATGATCAGTTCACTATGAATTTCAATGGGGGTGGGCAGAGCAAAGTAGGACTGAGCACTAATTGTTGTCATCCACACTCACAATGGATAGATTGGGATATCAGAACGTTTGCTCCTCTGTTAATTCAAAGAGCAGATATATCTGACCAAAAAATTCCTCTATTAACTGGGTGGAACTGTCTTCATCATAAAAACGTCTATTTGGGAAATAGAGGAATGAGGAAATAAAGGAATGAATATTCCACATTCCAATGAAGGAGTGAATTTAGATTATCTTAAAGGTTGTCGTCATCAAGTAACGGTCAGATGATATATGGTTTTAGAATCCTCAACAAGTAGGACAGACCATAACAGTGAGTCACTAACTGGAGTCAGAATGTACTCAGTCTACTGGGTAACGCTGGGCCACGGTGCAGTTGCATTTGCAGAAGTTAGCAGTTTTGAAATGACTGAAGCACGGGCTATAGTAAATTAAATTTTTAAAGTATTTTACGTTATTACTCTTTAATTTCTTTATTAAGCCCAAGGAATCACCTCGGAATCATTCATGGCCAATTTACAAACAACAGAGGAGTATCTTCTTAACAACCTGTTTCCAGAACTCTATTTGCATATTTGGGTTTTGTTAAGATGAACCGAAGGGCACATACAGATTTCTAAGCTATGAATTCATGAAAGATACTTGTAAAGAATCAAGGGAAGAATTAGAGAAAAATTATCATAAAATCCTTCTTCCCTTGCTTCACAGAGAAAGTAGTGGGAAACAGGCACACTTTGCTCAGTTACTCTGAATCTTTCTGCAACTAATGTCCCCGAGGCTCACCCTTCCCACTCACCTGTTCTTATAATATATGACCCTAAGCTTGTTACTTCTTTAGATGGAAAAACCCACTCTTACTTCTAGTATTTCAAGCTGTGGATCCCCCTCTTGTATTTTTCTGGTCAATCCAACGCCATCTGCTTTCTAATTTCCAGACATTTCTCTCTCTCTCTCTCTCTCTTTTTTTTTCTTCCTGGTCTATTTCTGCTCCCTTTTCGAGTTTTACTAGCCCCCTATGGTATATGTGTATATACATAATCTGCACTAAGGGGAACATGAGAGGGAAGCAAGGCAGAATCTCGTACTAAGGCCCCCACCTTGATCAGGCTTTTATAAGAAAGATTTCTTGGAGAAAGACTTATATCCCAGTGTTGGGATAAAAAGTGGCAAGGAAGTTAAAGGATAGTGCTGTGATTTTCTTAGTGGTTCTGTACATTTTCTATTCTGCCCTATTTTTTGTCCATTCTTCTTATATTAAACCATTTTCTGATTTTTACACCTTTATTTTTTTCTTTCTTATCTACTAACACAAGTTCCTTTCATTCTTCTTCTTTATTTTTTAGTTATTAGTGGTACCTTTTTTCCCCTAAGTGATTTTGATCTTTTTTTTTTAATCAATGCAATTTCATTAATTCTGGGTACATATGTAACTGGTCTTTGACATGTAAAGATAGCAATCAAACAATTTTATCTTTTTGGGTCATACATATTTTGAGCTAATAAACTAGATTTATAAGAGGTATAATAATATTCCACAGCTTTGGAAAGATGTAGTCATGGGATTTAATTACAAGGAGGGATAGAGAATAGGTTAGAGAGATTTTTCAAACTTACAAAAGACATATCAGAATTTATACTGTATAATAAAGATTATAATAAATCTAATAAATATGAAAAATCACTTTATGTATTCAAGGTTTCTTATTTCTTTTAGTAAAATTTTATATTTCTGGGTTTTCTATATATAATCTGCTTTTATTTTGATGAGCTTATTTCTAGGTATTTTATATTTTTGTTTCCTATTAAGAATTAGATATTCATTTCATAATAATTTCCAACTAGTTTTTATTGAAATTTGTAAAAGTTACCTTTTTGTATGTTTATTTTGGTAACATACTAAAGTAGTTCATATTAATTTGAGTGTTTCATCGATTCTTTTGGGTTTTCTAGTAGGAAATTATAGGTAAGAAATTGTATCACAGGTAAATAATTTCCCCATCTCAATATTTATATTCTCATTTCTTTTCCTTTTTACAGAAGCTAGAATTTTCAGTGGTGATAGTTTCCATTCTTGTCTTGGTCTTTACACAATGATATTGCCTTTAGATTTAACAATTAGGCATGATATTGGCCAGATTGATTGATTGATTGATTTTATTCTTCTTTTTTCCAACATAGCTGAATATTATAGAGATACAGAAGGTAGAACAAAGACCATTGATAAATCCAACACAATCCCAATAAAAATACTTGGTGATAGAAATGATTCTGAAATTTATGCAAGAAGGAGAATTCTTAAGAATACGCAAAAAGCTTTTAGAAAAGAACAACAACGAAAAGACACTTCCTCTGCCTCATAATAAATATATTTACAAAATACAGTAACAAATACAATTACAAAATTATGATAGAGGGTTCATTCATTCACTCAGTATATACAGACTACACGTTTGCTAGATTTAGTAGATAAAAATATAGGACACTGGCTAAAATTGTATTTCAGATACAGTGAATAATTTTTTAGTGTAAGTACGTCCCATTTATACAAAAAATTATTCATTGTTTATTTGAAATTCAAACTTAACTAGAAGCCCTATGTTTTACATGGCACCTTAATTGAATACCTATATATACATAGATGTATTATAGGCAAATAATTTCCCTGTCCCAATATTTACATCATTCCTTTTTTTTTTTTAAACAGAGGCTAGATTTCCAGTGGTGATAGTTTTCATCCTTGTCATCTTTTCATCCAATGATAATTCCTTTAGTATTTATTGAGTATTTAACCATATATATATATATATAAAATAAACCCACACAGACATACACACACACACACACACACACACACACACACACACATATCCATCCCCTTTATGCCACCAGGAAGCAGAATGTGGAAATGAACAAAAATACTGCCTTCACTGAACTCTCAGAAATAGCAAAAATAGATCAGTATACACAACTCAAAACAGATCTGGGTGTATTCAAACACCTAGTGTATAATAAAGATAATATTTAATGTTAGTGGAAAAACAGATAAATTATTTTAAAAATATCCATGGTATAATTCACTTTCCATTGAAAAGAGACCTAATAAAGGCAGACTGCTACCTTATACTACACACAAAATTTAAATTCCTTCCAGCTAAAAAAAATTTGAAGAAAATGTAAGAGAATATTTTCATTGTTTTAGGATGAGCAAGGTGTTTCTAAACAAGATGCAAAACTGAAAATATACAAAGAAAAATATTGCTAAGTTTTACACTAATTGCAATTTCTTTCAACAAGTCTGTTAAAGACAAGGGACATACTGATTGTTAGAAAATATTTGTAGCCTATGTAAGAATAAAATTTTAAATGTCAATATTAATTTATAAATAATCCCTACAAATCAAAAAGAGAGGTTAACAAACAAACAAAAAGAACTATGGAGAAACTACACAAGTAGGAATTTTTAAATCTATTAATAATGAAGAGAATTCAAATCAACAGTGACAAGTAGCCAATTTTCACTTTTCAGATTGATAAGAACAAAGATAAAATATGTGATGTTGACAAAAACGTGGGAAAAGGAGCACTCTGTGAACTATTTTGGATAATAATAGTGATGTGGTACAATTGTTTTAGAGACTGCTTTGCCATTATTTAATATTTTATTACATGTTTTCTTTGATTCTGAAATTTCACTTTTAGAAATCTCATGTAGAATATTTACACATGGGCACAAATGTAAATTTCAATGATCATAATAGCTGCATTGGTTATATTAAAACATAGGAACAACCTAAATGTCCACTCTAATAGGCTGGCTCCCAAAGTGATCAAGTTCTAATGCCTGGAACCTGTGACTGTTACTTTCTGTGACAAAAAAAGGACTATAATTTAGTGATAAATGTATGTCATCACTTATATGTAAGGACTACAATTCAGTGTAAATGTTAAGTCATAACTTATAAAATAAGGTATCACTGAAGTTAAGGATCTTGAGATCATTTAAGTTAAGGATTCTATCAGATTATCCAGCTGGGCCCTATTCAGTCACAAGGATACTTAGAAAAAGGAGGCAGAGGGAGATTTGACCCACACTGAGCAGAAGGCCACATGAAGATGGAGCAGAGAGACATTTGAGGATGCTGTTCAGAGGTTGGAGTGATGTGGCCACAAGTCAAGGAATGCTGGCCACCACTGGAAGCTGCAAAGGCGAGGAATGGATTCTCCCCTAGTGCCTCTGGAGGGCACGTAGTCCTGCCGACAATTTGATTTCAGCCTAGTAATACTGATTTCACTCTTCTGGTCTCCAGAACTATGAAAGAATGAGTTGTTTTAAGTCATCTAGTTTATGCTAGCTCGTTTTAGTGGCCATAGGAAAATGATAGCTCCACAAAAAGAGGAACAGTTATAAAAAATGTTATGTCCATAGATGGGAATTTAATCATTGCAATAAAGGGTGTGTCTATATATGTACATGGAACACGTCCTAAGATATAAACTGCAATAGCATACTATTTATAGCCGAATCTCATGTATGTGAAAAAAGTAAACCCATATGTGTATACACATAAATACATAGGTAGGTGCTTGACCAGATGTTATTTTTAAATATAAATACAGAAATTACCTGTGGAAGAGCATAAGTTGTGGGAGGAAAAAAAGGCAATTTTCATAGTATTATAATGTTTAGGGATTTTGCATCATTTTTTATAAAGGAAAATGTGCTGGGAGTTTCCCCCAAACTACATTTTTACAGATTTTAAATATCCAATCTCTTTGAATGCTTACTTAATGCTTGTCTCCTTTACTAGACTTAAAGTTGCTTGAGAGTAGGAATGTCACCCGTCTTGTTCACTCTGGTCCCCAGCACTTAATGCTCAGCTGTCACATATTATACTCCTAAAAAAAATAATGTGTGAAATGAATGACGGACTGTAACCTCTCTCAGTAGCAGCCAGAGGTGAGCACACCCCCAAACTGACAGCGAACGCAGGCAGAGCCTTAAGAAATGACAGCACATTCCTTCGTTTCTTCTGTCCTTCCCTCCAAAAATATGACAGCAGCAGCAGCTGAAGCAGGAAGACACACCCAAATGTTCCACCTCTGTTTCCATCAGATAACTAGCTCACTGTCATAAGCTTGGAATATTCTGAGGGGATCCCGGCTGGTGCTGCCCTGATTGCCAGGCTGAGGACAGTGTCTCGCCATTCAGAAGCTGTATGGGAAATCAGTGCATGCAGACACAAGGCAAATCCAGAATGGCATTTGTAGGAAAAAGTATGGCTCCCTTCCTGCAGAAGTTTCCAGGGTAGATGCCAAAGCTTTGCCATCCATTCACCCTTGAGGAGCAAGGCTTCCTGGATGGGAGCAATGTAGGAAATGGAGCCAGTTGACCTCCTTAGGTGGTCAGCGTCTCCTGCTCCCTGTGCCTGGCATGGACAGGGTCTCTGACAGAGGAGGACAGGGAGGGTCTGGTGCATAATGAGTTTAAGGAAAAATTAGCCTGAAAAAAAAAATCACTTAGCTCTCAAATGTCTAGTGGTATTTATAGAAGTTGTGGGTTAAATTACACTTCACTGACTTTGTCCTTTACATTGACAAGCTAGATAAGATGATCTCGTTTTAAATAATCTTTTGTGTTTAGGTATTTCTCTGGCAGTTTTGTATTACAATTTAAAGATAGACTAGCCTATGCCTATACTCATGTTGGCTATGGTATTTTGAACTTGATTTCTGAGGCTGCTGACAGCTTTTGAAAGATTTAATGACTGGCAGCAAGAAAAACTCCCATAGAATGTGTTCTATGAAATTTTTTCTCCTGGAAAAAAAAAAAAGGCATCATTTAGCAGGTAATATATTGCAATAAAAATATGGTTATGCAATAATGGTTCATTAATATGACAAATCATAACATAACCTCTTCTATTAAATGTAAAAAGCAATTTATTGAAATGAAGACATCTTCTTTCCTATGGTGCATTTCCATAGTCATTGGTTTGAAAGGTTTCTTTTTTATTATTATTCAAAACAGTCATTTTGATTTGCACAGGAGATAACAGTTGTTCATGACATTTTTATTTCTGCATAAACAGATTTCCATTTTGGCGAAGGTTAATACAGTAGGAATTTGTTTTTACTTTTGGATAGACTGTGATACCGCCAGAGCACTTTGTTTGGTATGGAACCGCTAATTTATCCTTTATGCCTTTACGATCTTGTCAGAGCCGCATGTCTTCCTTAGTTTTTCTAATCTAAAATAATCCCAGTGAAATCCTTTGATTGTCTGTTTGGACCTGCTCCATTCCTAAAGCAGGAATGTAATGGGCTTTATGGCACTTACTTGGGAGTAATTTATCCAGCAGAGTGACTATAGATACTTGTTTTAATAAGAATATGCTTTATGGTAAGTGGAGACTGCTATTTAATTAGCCAAAGGGAAAGTAGTTCATGATACAATCTGTTCCAATCATCTTGGACATTAAACAAAAAGTCAGGCTAAGTTATTTATGTACATGCACTTTATTTGTAGTTGCTTTGAGCAAACCTCTTCTCTGAAACTTTATAGCATTTTCTGAGTGAGCTGAATTGTGGCGTAGGAGGAATCAGGGAAGAAAAGGACATGAGAGCATCCTATAAAATTTTTGAAAAAGAAACAGAAGGTTTACTTATTGCTATCAAGGTTGTGAGTACAGGCATACCAAATGGAAAACAGAGAACTATGATTTATCCTCTGCCATTAGGTGCATTTGGTGGAAAGTTGCCATCTTTAGTGCATAGTTGGTGGAAGAATGTTGTGGGATGTGTAAGGTAGTGTGTGTGTGTGTGTGTGCGTGTGTGTGTTTCCCTTAGATTTCCAGTTGCTTCCAACAGGAACATGTTTTTGAAAATTCACAGTTACGGTCCTCTATTCTTTATAAGAAATAAAGGAAATTTATTAAATTCAATGAAGACCTAATCATTTCAATTCTTAGAGCAAAATTTAGCATATGGGCACATTTTAAGAAATCTTCCCTTGCTAATAAAACTATAATTATATAATGGATGTAAGTGGTATTCATTTCTAATTGGCCAAAATTTGGGGCAAGTAAGTAATTGACCACTGAAGGGATTGCCACAAATGTATCTATGGATGGTTAAAAAAAGAGAGAGAGAGAGAGAGAGAGAGAAGAAAGGAAACATAATATGAAACTATATTCCTAGGGTATTACCTCCCAGGTTATGGTTTGCTCAATAGTTGTGTATTTTTTCTCTCTTCCCTGTGTAAACTGTTGCAAGCCTAAAGAAGTTAATCGTAAGCACAAAGAACCCAGGAGCTAGAATCTGAGACAAATGTGGCTGCACTACATTTTACCGCAGTGGTCTTCGGAAACATGCCTCACCTAGTAAAGTCTATTTCCCCATGTGCCCTTTCCACTTTGTAACACTGCAGAGAGAATTACATGAACTAGTATTTCCAAGTGTCTTTTGTGAAGTGAAGGTCTAGTGTAAATTAGCACTTGCTCGTACAACTCCTTGAGCATAAGTTTGGGTTATAGTCATTTTTGCACATGCCTGCACAGGGCTATCTACCCCAGCGGGGCTCAGAACTCATCCTTAGTACTCTCTAAATGGTGTATAGTTTTCGGTACCTATTTCCTACTTCTCTATTATTTTGTCCATAGTAGATATCTCATTCTTTTCAAAATGACTTTAAAAACTACAACTCAAACCAAAGAGCTCTAAATCACACAGTTTCTCTCTGTCACCTAAGGTACCACAGCACTGTCTTCACAATTGACCTGTTTCTTAATGGCGGTGCAAAGATGTGACACTGCGCTAGGGTGAGGGGAACACTGTGGGCAAAGGACTCTGGTGGTCATGCAGTAAGGCAATGTTAGACATACATACCATTGTGTGATTTTCATATCATTTTTACTTTACACCCTTAGTTTCTCCTGGGGGAAAAAACCCCTATTCTCCTGGGGAAATCTTCTCAGTTGCCTAAACAAAAACCCCAAAGATGGCCGCATATATGAAGTCATCTCCTAGACAGCTCGGGGAGTTTATGAAAGGTTTTGGAGCCATTACTGGTTCAACCACTGACTGCCACATGGTCCCAGCCATCAGGAAACAGAGCAGTGCAGTCGCCTCTCAAAATGAGAGCCTGGTTGAACCTGGGGATAGTACTTTTAACGTAAGGAGACAGAAAAGGAAGTACTAAAGACGGAGCTTTCCTTCAACTCGGCGGTCTCACACATCCCTCAGTGACTTGGAAAGTTTTCTGACATGAGACAGTGTGCAGAGCAAGCTAGTCACTCCCCTTCCTCCTCCTGAAGACATGTAAACAGCTGGTGCATGCAGTCCCCCTGGCTGGAGAGGGGTAAATGCATGACTGATGTTCAACAAATATAGGCTTATACCAGGAACTCAGAAAATACTGCATATTCAACATGACAAAGGGCCCAGCATGGTTCATGGTCATTTCAGGTGTCAATGTCAAGTGTTGGAGTATCAGAGTCAATATCTTTTTTTTTTTAAAGACTGTTATTTGTTTCTTCTTTGGAATTCTTTAGGTCCTTTTGCTACAGCTTTCTCCACCCACCATTACACAATTGTGAAAGTCGTTGATCACCATAATGCTAGTGTTCCTCAATTTTTGTTGGTTTTCATTGTCAAATTTGATTCATGTTATTTTTAATCTTATGTTGAGAAATCAAGGAGACCTCATTTTTCTCTCAACTCATGTTTGCAACTCATTTGTACCAGTGTGAGCTCAGAGGGTGAGGAGGGTGGTACGATGAGGGTGAGCTCAGCTTCTGTTAACTACATTTTTCTCATGGCAAGTACTTAGTGTCCAAAGGTCTTGACTATGTAATAGGGAGCTTGGATATGAGGTTAAGGCCTAAACGCAGACATCTGATTCATCAAGTATCACTTATGAAATGAGTCTGAGTGCCACTGATCTAAGTAGCAAGTGGAAGGAATTAAATACCCTGTCCCAGCCCTCTAGGACAATGGCAGCCTGCTGACAGTTGCGACTGAATACTTGTTACATGGTAGCTACTCAACCAACCTTGACAAAATTGAATGAAAATTATAAAATAAACTCAAACTCAGGCAAACATAGAACACAATAGGAATGATTTAGATGGGCTGATTTCTCTTTTGTCACCAACTTTATAATGCTGAAAGTTCTGGAATCCTCAGGGTTTCAGAAGAGTGGAGTAAATGTCTCTCTGTATATCAGGATGTATGCTTGTGTTTACCATTATGGCATTTTTCATACTGTGGGGCTTACTTTTGTCTTTCTCACCAGACCGCAAGTTCCTTGTGGGCAGATCTCATGTCATTTCATCATTTCTTTTCTTTATCCACACCAGCTTCTCTAACTTCTGTAACAGGATGGGTGCTCAATAACCCTTCCACATTGGATAAATAATGGGTGAAGGAATGAATGACCAGTGCTCAATCCAAAGTACAGCCTGGGTGTACCCAATCCTAGTTGTTCTTTCCATTTCCTAGGCTTAGTTCATACCCCAGATGATACTCTATTTCTATAAGTCAACTCCCAGAAAAGAAAATTATGTTATAATAACACTCAAAGTGGAGTTCAGCCTGAAATTGCTGCATTGAAATGATTATCTTGCATGAACCCAAGCGTCTTAAGAATAATTTAATGTCTTGCATCAGTTGGTGCTTCTGCTTTTCCTGTTTGAGGTCCCTTATTATAGATTTCCTAACATTATTTTTTAATGAGAAAGAGGAAAGTATAAATTATAGAAATTAAAAATACTAATGTTTCTATTTACATTATTGTTCACAACCATAACCTGATTCTTGAGGTTCTTTGCTAAGAGCTAAGTAAATAATCTGAACTCTATTGTATTTGATTTGGTAAAACATTTTGCTCTTTCTTATTTGGGGAGGGCAACAAAAATAAGTCCATTTACCTGTGAGAAGCTGTTAGAAACAATTTGTAAAAACTAGCTCCTGTCAAAGCACTCTTGCATCACTTACTTCCTTTCTCGCACATCAGCCACAGGCAGCGGATAGAACAGATCATATTATCTTCATTTTGCAGGGAAGACTGAGATTCATGAATTTGTGTTCATTTAGTCCCCGTATAGGACACTACCTGTGTGTCACCCACAGGAGTTTCTAGAGCTACAAAACCAAACATAGCTTCTTCTGAAGAAGCTGACAGCCTAGTTGAGGCAATATCGCCCTTCGACTGAGGTAGCCAGGGCCCCTAGTCTAGACACTAAGCTTTAAAGGGCCCTTAGTCCCTCTTCTGACTATTCTTCTCTCCATGGGGCTGTGGAGATGTGCTCACCCAGAATTTGAGCCACCCTTTCTTCTAGACCACACATCAGAGACCCAGAATTCCTTGCCCAGTGAAGAAGCCCTACTTCCTGGGCTCATGCACAGCCTTGTCACCAGGTTCCCCCTCTCAAGGGCACATCACTCATCTCTAGACCCAATAAGCTCCAGTCCAAAGGCCCACAAGGTGTAAAAAAGAACAGAGGGTGAGAAGAGAAGAGTAGACAGCTCCAGAGAAATGTTAGGAACAGGCCTGAGAAGGGGAGATAGGGAAGCCAGCAATTACGGCACTACCCGTGGTTAAGTGGTATGATGGAAGTGAAGAGAAAGCACTATGGGAAGACTGAGGAAGGACAACCAACCCAGTAAGGGAATGAGAGTGGAAGAAAGGGATATTGGCAAGGCTCTTAGAGAAGAAGCTGAGCTGTGGGGGCTGGGGTAGAATTATGTTATGAGAGCAGAAAAGGAACGAAGGGCTGTTAGGGAGAGGTCGCACAGAGCGAGATCATGTGGTAATTCATGGACCTGCACGTTCTTCCACGTAGCTGAAGAAAGAGAAAGGGGCAAAAAAGTTGTGGGGAGAGATGGACGATTGCTGGTATTTGCTACCAGCATTCAGTCCCCTGTCTTAGGGCAATTGAACCTGATTTTATTTGGATTTTCCCCATCAGCTGTTGTTGGGCAGGGCTGGGGGCAGGTGCCTTCTTTCTATTAGACTGAAGTCAAAAAGAGTGGCAAAATGCTGAAAATCACAGAAGTCCTTCTGTTTCCAGAGCATTTCCATGTGGCACGGTCAAACAGCTTCTAACTTAGAGCCCTTCTAGAATGGGCCTGGTATCTCCTTGGGTGGAATCTTGTTCTGTAACCTTTCTTTCTACCTGTCAGCACCGCACAGCATTCTAACAAATGTGATTTTTATTAAGCAAGTCATAGTTGGTGTCATTTGGTGGAAATCAAAGATCCCTAGCTGATATCAGAAGAAAACAAGGTCTGCCTATTAAAGGTCTTGAAGGCCACGCTGTGGCATTTGAACTTTATTTTGAAGGCAATGAAGAACTGTAACAAAAAGATCCTAACATGAATGAAATGGTTAAATTATTTGCCAAAATGTCTGGCTACCCTAACTTACCAACTTTATAAGGGTCTAGAATTCTCCACAGAGGCGATATGTTAAACAGGTGGCCCTCAGTAAGACAGAAAACATGGTGGCTCTTACTATTATTCCTATTCTTAAAGAAATGCAACTCTCCAAATGACTTTTAATTTTGCTCATAAATGAATAAATATTGAGCTCATAGCACTCTCTACGCCTTCTCTTTTTAATATTTGGATCATGAAATAGTCATTGTTACCTAGATTAAGATATTTATAAATACAGAGGAGTAGTATTATGTATGCTTTTTCTTTGTGATTTTCATCCTTTTGCATATTCTGAGAATAAATATTAAGAATAGATTCTTTAAGAATTAATTAACTGAGAATAAACTTGTCCATAAACTTGTCCAAGCATGTGTTGAGTACGATTTATCTGTCCACCTTAATCAAAAATTGTTTTTATACATTTTAAAGGGGAAAGACAATTGTGATATGTTTAACTCTTGAAGTAATTTATTCATTCATTTAGCAACTGTATTAAGGTATTTTAATGCAAAGTGCTGTACCAGACACATTTTCTGATGACTCACTCAAGTAGTTCCCAAACATCCAGTGAGAGACAAACCAACTGTGCCCTCTGCATTGTTTTACAGTTACTCTGACAATTCTAAGATTAGTCTTTTTGAATAAAATCTCTTCAAACTTTGAAAATACAAATAAATTCCCATGATCTGGCAAATCCAGGGGATTTCATGTGGCTGGCTGTCAGGGAGAGTGTGTATGTATCTTTGCAGTTTTGGCAAGTTGGGGGCCTACAAGGTACGAATGAGACCTTGATGCCCTTATGACTTTATTAGCTATTGTACTCTGAAGACGACAAGCCTACGTGTTTTGAAATTTACAGTTTCCTGGAGCTTTTCCACAAACAGTTTTGACGTAGTATAGAATACTTGATCAATTGTCACCCAAGGCGATTTGAAGGAAATGCAGGAAATGGAAGGGTCTATTTTGAACCTTGAAAATGCAAGGTCTTCTCTTTTGCCACGATGAAGAAAAATAAACCCTTATAGAGAAGATCTATGGAACACTGGAGTTGAAATTCCAAGCTCTGCGTTACTACAATTTCTGGACATCGTCACAAAACTGCTAAGCAGTATTTGCAGCTCTTTGCAAAGCTTGTCAGTAAGACAACTTTAGTGAGAACTGGAATTTTATGATCATAGATATTACACCTGACGCTATATCATGGTTAAAAATGAATTTGGAAAGATACAAGGACTCAATTAGCAAGGCAATGAAGAATAAGCAGCATTCCAGAAATCCTCACTCTGTGATACTTTGACATTTATAGCTGTGTGACTTTAAGGAGGATGCCTAATCTAATTCAGTCCCAGTCATCTCATCTTTAGACATAGCTAAGAATACCTACTTCTTAAGATTACTGGGACAATTTCATGAGATAACGCATGTAAAGTGCAAAATGAAATTCCTGGCATATACTAGGAGTTGAATAGATGCCGTGTCCTTTCTATTCTTGTTAGTGCTATATGTGATTTACTCCCAGGAGAAGGTAAAGCTCTTTTAAAAATGGCATTCATTTTACCGATAATAGAATTAAAAAGTTATCTGCCAATTATTGAAGACCTACTTAGTTCAGATTAATAATATATTATGTTTATATCACACAATTACGTGAAGTAAGCCTTATTACCGCCGTTTTACAGATAAGGAAAATAAGACCCGGAGAGGTTAGATGACTTGACCAGGAACACAGAACTAGTAGGGGAAGGTGCATGTGATTTTAGGCCTGATTCCAAAGCCCCTACTCTATTTGTGCACACGTATCAGTCAGGTGGTGATAATTAGAAGCTGATCAATCTCTTACACAAATCACTGTGAGAGTGGATACACAATCAAAAATCCTTCACTGTTAGAGACGTCTTAATGTTGTCTGGGCATTTTTTTCTTATACCTTTGACCTTTATTAATTATAAAAATTTTATTTCTTAATTTTATTAAAGTCCCTTGGTTGAAAATTTTCTATTTAAAATCTGATATTTACACATATGCCCATTTGAATTTTTTAAGGAGTTAATTTTCCCATGATGTCTCATTTGCTAATGCACACATACCATCCCTGTAAACACAGAGCACTGCAAGGCTTTCTAGTCAAATAGGAGCAGGATGGGGGATGGATTGAAGCTAGTATTTATACCTTAATTCCCTGGGTTGGAGTGTTAATGTATGAATATCACTAGGCCTCAGGGTGAAGTCATAGGAGGCATTCTCAGTTAATTTCACTATTTCATAAAGACAGAGTCAAGAATGTCTTATCCCTGGTCTTTCCACAGGGATTTGTTTTCCGCTTCATACTGTCAGTAGACTTTACAAGAAGGCTTGATAAGTTCTCATCAGTGATTACAATCTATTGTACTTGTATTTTATTGTTAATAATTGTATATGTGAATATATACACGGATGCCCACCTGCATCAAGTGAGAAGGACTACAGATTTATTTTCCCACATTACTTTTCTGAATAACAGTTTTTCCACATTGGAGTCATTACGGAAAGCAGGAAGCTTTATTTTTTCCCTTGCTGTTCTCTGTTTCTACCCATCTGGTGAGAGAGTACCGGGGTGTCGGTGGGTGTCCTTTGCTGTCTCAGCACTGAGCACATTAGTATGTTGTTGTAATTTGCCATTTTCCCCTCTTAAAAGTACCCCCCCAAAAAGTCTTTTTGTACTGCATTATAAATACCATTCAAATGTTAGTAGAAAAATACATAAATTCATGTTATTTCATTTTTAAAGTCTTTATAGGAGTTTGAGATTTTGGGGTAGGGGAAGAAGGGGACAAGGAGGAGTATTGTTTTCACTTAATTCCATGTTGACCAAAATTGTTACTGGGAGTAAAATTAAAATATACTTTTCCTGAGCCTTTACCATTATATATACTTATTAATATTAGGCCTTCTAGAATATATATCCAAATCTTCTAAGGGCCAGACCAATGGACAGATCATTTTTGCTTGAAGATACAGTTCCCCCACCATCATGCATTAGCACTTGTTTATGATGACAAATTCAAGTTTAGGACTCAATGATTTCTCTTCACTTATTCTCTAAGGTGAGAAAGTGAATTTTCTTCTTGGACATCTGAGAAATGTATATGGAACCCAATCATTGAGTCTACTGCAGTGGGTGATCATGTCATCAGTCAACTAAAAAATGCCGTGAACAATGAGATTCTCAAGTATATTGGAGAGATTGACTGAATATATTAACGAGTGAAGTCTAATTAGAAATGTGGCAGGATTTGATTCCTACATCAAAGAAAGCAGTGAGATCCCACTCGCGGCAACCTTATTCTCTTTCTTATTAGTGACGATCATTACACCAACCCTAAAATGGAAGTAATGTGAGAACACAGTCTTGCCTCAGATTAAAGCCTTGGGATGGTTACTTCTTGAAAGCAGGAGATCTCATTCTTTGAAAATTCATGAAAAAAAATGTTGAACAACAAATTGTTTGAGTTATTCTAGGTACTTTTTAGACCAGAATGTGTTAGATGATTTTTAAAAAAAATATATGAACATACTGTCCTTAAAAAATTAGAACGTTATAGCATAAACTAGGGTTTCTATAACCCCAGAGGTGACCACTATTCTGAGTTTGATGTGTATTCTTCTAATCCTTTTCTGCTCCCTAACCCCTCTGATTGTGTGTTGTGCGTTTTTGACTAAATGTGTAAGTATGATTATGGCAACACTGATTTTCAGGTGTGGCTTGTAGAATTAGTCTCATTACTTTAAAGTCAAAGCTTGTATAATTCATTTTTATAATTCTGTTTAGTATTTCCCCAGGCCTTCCAATACTTAAAAAGAAACACACAACAGGGGAATAACTCCTGAGGCAGCACTCAGATGGCGGGAATTCTACAATAACTTATTAAATTGGCCTCCTAAATCCTGAGCGGATTTAGTAAGATGGAATTTCAAAGGGCGTTACAATGTATTGAATACCATTTTACTTAAAAGAAAACTGGAGTTCAGAAAATTAGATCTAGTGGGGCTCCTATGGGAAGCCTCCTTTTTCTTCTACCCTCCTCATCCCCCCACCCGTCTCTTAATGTCTTGCAGAGAAAGGCAAGAAGAGCCACACATCAAACTAAAGAAATCATCCAAACCTTTGTTCTTGCTTACCGGACTCTAGCCCCTCTACTCTTTTATGATGCTGCTTGGTCTGAGTTATTATTAGGATTTATAAGCAGTCCCATGATAGACTTAGATTTTTTAGGTGTTTATAACTGTCATAAAAATTTAGTGTGGCATGCAAGGTCTCAACCTGGCAGTAAATTTTGCAATAATACCGCTCCATATTGTAAGAAAGTTGTTTGTCCATCTTCAAGGAGTTGGGAAAAGGGTGGAACAGAATAAGAATTTCATTGTACTAGGAAAATTTTGTCACTGGGAGAAAGAAGCTACTTTGTTTTGCAGAAAGAAAGGGTTTTAAGTGCCGTAAGGACTGGTACCATATGTCAGAGTAGATCAGAACCCAGAGCAGCCTCTGTAGTCACCAGCTACTGCACTTTGGGCCAATAACTTCGCCATTCCGTCCCTGGAAATTCCTTATTTGCACAATGAGGATAATAATAGTAACCACCTTATAAGGTTTGGGGGAGCGTTGAATTAGTTAATGTATGGCAAACATTTAGAATAGTGCTAGGCAAATAAAAGAGCTATGTGTTCCTACTTAATCTTATCTTAGAGAGCTGGCTAAATCTTCTAAATTCTTGTCCAGACATACTCACTAATAATGAAGTAGTGTTTTGAGGCCCCTAGAGGCTAACAGGAAACGTAATTATGAGTGTCATTATGCATCGTGTGTAGTCAGCAACTGTAAGTAGGATATTCCACTTTTCTATGTTCGCTAGACACAGTCTAGGGACGAGAAACAGAACTCTACGGAATGCCATCAGACTCCTCCCTTCCTCCAGACAGGGAGATGCACACAAAGCCGAATCCCAAGTGGGAAGGAGGATGCGCTCTGGACTGAGGGCAGCATGTCCAGAAAAATCCTGGTTTCGGTCTTGGTTACCGTGAGTCTCAAGCAGATAGTAGTCTCAGATCTTATTTCCCAAACGGTCTTATCATTTAGAATTACAGATGGTTGACTCTAAAGAAAATCTGAAGTTTCTTCTAAACAACTTTCCCCAAAGGTAAGAATCTGCTTAAGTGGGTAGACAGGGCATTTTCCTAGTAGACCCTTGGTAGTCTGACTTTTGTAAGACGCTGTTCTTGGAGCTCTGTGACGTGGAATAACAATCTCTTTTTTAAAGATTGCCATAAATTTTAGCTTGACATATAGGAAGAAAAGAGGGCATAATATTTCTATTTTCCACATTTGAATAGTAGTTGTTTCCTTTTTTTCTCCTTTAAGCCGGTAACGGGTGTGTGTGTGTGTGTGTGTGTGTGTGTGTGTGTTCGTAGACAGCACATTCACTTTTGTAGTGAAATTACTGAGTGAGAAGAGGAGAATTGAAATTCACTGCCTGCCTGCTATCTCTGAGGCCTGCACTGGGGCTATTATACATTATCTGTTTGATCCTTACAATAATGTTGAGAGATATCCTTATTCCCATTTAGAAGAAGAGAAAGCCAAGGTTCAGGTGAGATGAGCTTGCAGAGTAGTAAGAAATGGAGCCTAGATCTGAGTACAGGTCTGCCTCCAAGGCACGTGCTCTTGCTTGTCCCATAGAACTCACTTGTGGGTGGACACACCCATAGGAGTTCACAAGACTCGTATGTTACTGGACGTGGAAATAGCCACATAGAACAGATAGATGGGATTTGTTCTTGGTGTTCCCTTCATCCATCTGCCTGTCGTCATCCTTCCCAGTCCTTCACTCTGGTATCCATTTTTCTCATTCTGTCCTAAACTCACCAAATGCAAATCAATACCCTTTTATTTTTATTTTATTTTTTTTTTTAAAGATTTTTTTATTTATTGGACAGAGATAGAGACAGCCAGCGAGAGAGGGAACACAAGCAGGGGTAGTGGGAGAGGAAGAAGCAGGCTCATAGCAGAGGAGCCTGATGTGGGGCTCGATCCCGGAACGCCAGGATCACGCCCTGAGCTGAAGGCAGACGCTTAACCGCTGTGCCACCCAGGCGCCCCAAATCAATACCCTTTTAAAACCTGATTGCCTAAGTCTCAGTTGTCAGGATCATGTTTGGTGAGTAGAGCTAGCCCGATAGACCAGTTCATACTAACTCTACTCATCTCAACTTGCAGTGATGCATTTCTGGCCCTTCCACCCAGCCCACTCTGATGCTTCCAGACACCTTCAGGACCCTGTAACACCAAACATGCTAGCCCGAATTTAAACCTGACATGAAGCAGAGGCAGGAAAGAGCTCTCATGTATTTTCCCACAAACAATTTCCATCTTAGTGTGGTACTATTTCCTCTTGATTCTTCCTGAGGAAGAATGGCCAGCTCTTAGTTGACACTCTTTGTCTGAAGACTGGTAGCTTCCATGGTCAGGTGATGTTTTGCACCTCTTCTCTTCTCCATGTTCCCCCTTTATCGTGTGTTATTTGTGCATATCCCTCAATCCCAGTAGATGAAAGATATGTTTGCAGACAAGGTCTGGTGATTTTATGAAACTTTGAGTCCTGTCCTTCAGCATCAGTGCCCTGATGACATGCAGGGAAGCCAAGGTTAAACCCAAGGCATTTCAAAGCCCAAATCCCTGAATTCAAATTCTTGCTCTGTTATTTATTAACAATCATAGGCAGANGTGATCATAGGCAGACTATTAAGCATCACTGAATCTCACTTTCCTTATAGGTAAAATGGAAAGGATAGTAGAACCTAGCTCATGGAGATGCAAACATTCAATAAGACAATTTATTCAAAACACTTCATACATTGTGTCAATTCTATCTCAATAAAACTGGGGAAGAAAACGCTTTATATGGGATCTGGCACATAGTAAATTATCACTATTTATGTGGCAAAATTTTAAAAGTGTCAGACAGAAACATCAGGCCTGTAGATTGGTGATTTGTAAAGACTGAAGTAGAACATTGAGCATCACGTGAAATGCATGTGAGCTGCAGCTCATTCAACTTTTAATCTAGCTTTATTCCTTGAAGGGAAATTATAAAAATCATGTAGATTCTTGACCCAAATTAATTAGTTATCATTATTTAGTTATATTCACAAATAACTATTAAATACTTACTACTTACCAGGTGTTATTTATCAGATGAATTATGCTCAAAAGATGCAGGTTAGTAGACATCATCAAAAAAGTCATTTAAAAGGTAATGTTCTTCATTTTATATAAATCCTTCCTTTTTGTATTTTAAAAATTTAATGTCATGTAAATTGCATTCAGGGAATAAGAGCTTTTGATCTCATTACAAGATACAAGTTTTTCTATTAGGAGGCAGAGTTAATTTTCAGTCTATGGTCAGCCTGGTGATTCCATAGTGGTTTTTACCACTTGGGACAATTCTCTTAAATCCTTGTGATGCGAGCTACAGGGTATTGTTACATAGATTTGAATATGGTACATCCATTGTAACTTGCAACATGTGCTGCAAGAGCTCAGAGATTTTTGTCTACTTTGTACACTCCTGAATCCTTAGGAACTAGACCAGTTCCTGATATACATTGCTAATGAAATTTTTTTCTGCTACGTAGTAGATTTTGTGCTAGACTTTACTAACATAGATGAGAAATGGCTCCTGCTAAGATCGTACTCATCATAAACTGAAAGAAAATAAGTAAATCAATGGAAATTAAGTGAAAGATATATCTTTGGTGTGAAATAATGGCAATTCTTCCTGTAGAATGTAGAGGTAGAAAATCTAGGTTTTCAAGTTATTTGGAGTTTTCCAGATGAGCATAAATTGATGTTGGAGGAAATATAGGTAAAGGGCAGTCTAGAATGATTGGATTTATGGAAAACCACAGCACCGTCACTATTTTCAAATAATTTGGAATGATCAGAGCCCATGGTGTGGAAGAAGAGTAGCAAACAGTAAGTAGGAGATGAGGGTGGTTGCCAGACTGTGGAAAGTCTTTGTGCTATTAAGGAGCAACCTCTTACGTTGTGGGCAAAGGGGAACCATTAATGTAGAGTTATCAAAATGGAATGACATAGTTTTTGTCTCTTAAAAAGATCAATCCAGCAATAGTGTGAGGATTTGTTGTATGGTCAAAAGACTGGAGGAAATGGGAAATGTCCCATAATTTAGGTAGAAACAATGGAAGTATTAACAAAGGCAGGGTTGTGGTGGCAGCTGGAGAGATTTTAAAGTCTAGAGTAAAAGGAACCTATTGACATGAATGAGGCAAGCAAGAAGGAAAGGTCAAGGTTTCTTACTTGGGTAAAGTGTAGATGGTAAAACCATTAATCAAAACTGAAAAATTTAGTTTTGAAAAAGTAGGATTTTCACGTGGAGCTGTCCAGTGGGCAGTTCTTATATGTATGGGTTTGTAGCTCAGAAGAGAAGTTTGGGTGGTAATATATCCACTATCTTCAGAATTTATACAATCAT
Organism: Ailuropoda melanoleuca; assembly: GCF_002007445.2. Classification (NCBI taxonomy): domain Eukaryota; kingdom Metazoa; phylum Chordata; class Mammalia; order Carnivora; family Ursidae; genus Ailuropoda; species Ailuropoda melanoleuca. The sequence goes on along the minus strand of NC_048219.1, from coordinate 58,429,186 downwards.
CCAGAGAAATTATGAAAAATTAGAAAAACTATGAGACCTCTAAAGAGTTAGAATTCTCTGAACAATTGTCCTAAAGCAGAGGCTTCCAGTGGTCAAGGCCTGCCCACATACTCAGCTCCTTCTGCTCTCATTCTAAAGAGATGAAAGGAGACCTTAACATTAAGATAACTTAAAAAAAAGGAAAAGGAAAGGAAAAAAAAAAAAAGAAGAAGAGAAGAAGCAGCAGCAGAAAAGGTTTGAGCCAGAACTTCAGGTTTATCCATGAAGACAGAAGTCTCCGAACTTGGATGTGTAGACATGATCTACTATGCAAGGTGGCCCATTGGAGGATGAGAAGAAAGTACTGCAATGTCCATGTATATTTTTTGTCCACATGAATAATAAGAGTGAAGTTAACCTTTCCTATATTTAATAACAGATTAAAATAGTGCTCACTCCCTCCACGTTTGAGAAGATCAAGTGTCATCTAAGGGTCCCTAAAAGAAAGCTGATAATTCTGTAAGGTGAAATGGTTAGTGAGTCACCTTCAACTCATCTGTTTATTTTACCCATAATATGGTATATTCTGGTTTATGTAGGGCCAGGGATATGAATTTATAGATTGTGTTATCAGATTTTACTAAAAAAAAAAAACTCTCCTAAAATGGACAAGTGGTTCACAAATTTTCTGGCAAAGAAATAACACTGATTGAAGATAGTACCCTTAATGCAAGCACATTAATATAGGGAACATACAAAGCTGACACTTCCACTCACAGAATAAACTCTGTCTGTGAGCTGAAAACAATTAAGATTTGTTTGGATCTTCCGATATTCTTCCAAATGAGTAAAAAAAAAAATTTTTTTAAAAAGCTACTTGAAATATGGGTTTATCATCCACTCTCATGACAATTAATCTCAGATGGAACGTATGCACTGAGATATCAGCTAATGATCTTTAAAGATGAAGCTTATTTTATCTCATTCTTATAAATTTATATTTTGTGCATATATTTTTATCTATTCGGAGAATATGAGGTAATATAATTGATAAAGTATGTATATAGTAGGTTGGTTTGGTAACTTGAATTTTTTTTTGAAGGCAGGAATGAACAATCAATAAGATTTGGAGATCAGTGAGTTAAGGAGTGGAGGGATTTTTGAGCAGAGTTAAGGAGAGTCAAAATGGATGTCCATAGCCTATATCCTCTTCCACACAAGCTGAGAAAGGGGTTCCCTGTATTTCTCTGTGTAATGCATCCCTTTAAAGAAAGCCACAATCTCCTCATCACACTATTGATTACATTATTGAAATTAAATCTCTGAGCCATAAAAGGGCGCAGAGGCAAGAGGAGGAGAAATTTTAGCAATGTGATGATTTTATTAAATGTTTGAGAGCCTCAGCGCCAGAAATTACAAGTGCAATCATTGGTCCTAGTTTCACAGACCATTAAGCAAACAACCTGTTTCTGTTTGGACTATTTTATTTGATTCAGGTAACATAAAAGACTTTCATAACAAGAAATCCATGAAGAAAAGTTTACTTCTCAATATGCTTCCATTTAAACATGCAAACTTCCATATGAATAACATAGCTATATATTGCAAGTTGTGGCACTGACACTGGAATATTGGCTATCCTTCAGATTCATGAGTTTTTCCATAGCCATCTGTTGGTTCTGGGGGATCAGAGAGTGCAATTGTCGCGAGAAATCTTAAAGGTTTATAGAAGTAAATCCAACATGGAAACTGTAGTGTGAACCCCATTTGCTGTCAATACTTGAATTTCTTTGATGGATTGCAATTCCCAGAATGTGAAAGGCTGAAGGAAAATAATAACAGTGCATTCAGTAAAACCAAAAAATCAGACTTTCAATGACGATTATGCACATCTACTAATATCTAAGAATTAGAAGACATTGATAAATGAAATTGACAAAGTTTAAAGACAAACACCTTGAATATAATAAATTTACATTTCTTTTAAGGAAACGAGTATTTTTCATGACTTGAGGGAAAAATAATACAAACTACAAATCTGGAGATATAAATGAATAGCATTTGTCCAGTAGGTAAAATATTACAGGAATTAGTATTTGGCATCTAAGATTCTTTGTGAACAAAAGACAGGTACGTCTCAATGTGAAGAAGAATATGACAGTGATGGGGTGTAATGTAGAAGAGATTAAGGAGCTGAATAATGCTTATAAAAAGCATAGTATAAGAATATTAAGCCATCTTTATGGACCTATTTTATTTTAAAGATTATTATTTATTATAAGTAGGGGGAAGAGCGGAGGGAGAGGGAGAAGCAGGCTCTCTGCTGAGCAGGAAGCCCAATGCAGGGCTCGATCCCAGAACCCCAAGATCATGACCCAAGCCAAAGGCAGATGCTTAATGGACTGAGCCACCCAGGTGCCCCATGGACCCATTTTAATAACCTCTCACACTGACACAGGCAAGTAGTTATAGGAAAAATTTCACAATCATCACAGAGATTCAGAGTTTTATCTAACCATAGTATTTCTTAACTTGTCCCCAGGTTGGCTCAAGAAGTTGAGGTAAACAATCTCTCTCCCAGAGATAAATAGTAAACCTACAGTTTGTAACTAATTTTTCCTGGGATCCGTGTTCTCTAGGTGGGTCCAACAGTGAATAATGAATATCAGAAGAAATGATCATTCAGCANAGAAATGATCATTCAGCCCTGGACCAAGTATGGGATCCACAATTACAAACACTTTAACCAAGGGGAAGAAAAATAGTTTGTTGAATTAGAAACACTTCAGGAAACTAATGAGGTGATATAGGAGTGAAATAGAATAAGAATAAGAAAACCGTATTCTTCTGATTAGAGGAGGGCTTCGAAAGTAAGAGAAGGGGCGCCTGAGTCTCAGCAGAAACTGCCCACCGAGAGGCTCCAGAAGGAACACATTTTTGGCATCTTGTGTTTATCTAAGCAGGAGTTCATGTGCATCTGGGGGCAGTTTCGTGAGTCTGTTGCAAAATTTGCGTTATGTCCAAATCAGTCGTAATCAAATAGCAATCAGTTTTCGTCTTCAATATATATTGAATGATTTTTTAGTGGTAATTGGCCGAGATTTTCTTTGGGTTTAAAAGTGGACTATTTTGCTCTTTGTCTTTATTCCTCTTGTGTACCCCTACCAAGTCCCTACGCTGAACGCAATATATTAAAACAAAACACATGGACTTGGCCTCCTTACTTCATGCTGAGTCACTGACTAGTTCTCCTTTTGCTGGCTTTTGATCCCAGGTGTAAGTCCAAGCCTCTGGTCCCCCTTGGTTACTCATCTTTCTTAAGGCTAGGCTTTTCATCTTCTTGACATTTATGCCTTCTCTTCTTCTGCCATCTGTTCTCACCAGCATAAGGGATCTTCTGGAAGGTTTTCAATTTTCTTAGATTTCCACCCTCTCACACCTCTCTTGATGCTGCAGCTAATACTCACCTGTCTTGAACCCATTTCGCTTGATCTTTGCTTTAGATGATACAGTTAGAGAAGTCTCCTTACACTAAGATCTCATGAGCCAGTTCTTCTTGCACCTTCTTTGGTGTCTATATCGAAACCAAACTTTCTTCTAAGACATCACTGAAGCTTTATCTTTGAGCATACTCCAGAATTCACATCTTAAGGACTACAGGGATTGGCAGGCAATTCTCTTAACTAGACACTTAAGAAACCGCCTCCAGTTTGCTGAAAATGGAACATATGATGCAATTAGGATTTATGGATGCAGTTGTGGAGAACTCAATATCAGGAAGCAGGTGGGTAGGGGAAGGGGAAGAGGGGTATGAAGTGTTGTTTGTCTTTTGTGGATGACCAAGAAAAAAAAAAAACCTGCCACCATTCTGACAGTCATTGTGTAAGTGCACAAAAATAACCAACTAGGATATATCCAATTGCAAGCTCCTCCCACCTCTGGATATTTTATCTTTAAATCTGCCACCTCTGCTTGTGAGCGTGAAATGGTAATAACAGTGACAAAGGCTACTAGGCACAAATCCTCCCAGAAAGCAAACAACTTGTATATTCTTGATGCCAACAGCAACAAGGGGGGAAAAAGGCAGCAAAAGAAGGTTTAGGGTAGAGTAAGCAGCTAATGATGACAGGAGGCAGAGAGGACGTGCCTCTTGTCTGTCTGAGGACTGCTTTGATGATATGTAGAGCAGCTCCTGGACTTGGTGGTAGAGAACACACACACCTCTGGGAAACAAAGCGCAACCTGATTATGAATGAAGCCCAGGGGATTTCCCCCACGTGACCTGGTCCCATTACGATCGTCAGTGGCTGCCTCTTGCTATCTAGGAAGGCTTTGGGGAGCCAGCTGCATAATAAGGGCTTTCTGAGCTCCAAAAAGTATAAGGTATTTGGCATCTGTACACTTACATCTTCCTGTAACAGTGTATTTTATTGTTTGGAGAAAGAAGTAAATCCATGTGAAGCAAAAGTGATGAGAGCTTTTAGTGATTTTTATGGTTATATGTGAAGATACATTCGGCACTTTCCATTCCTGAAAGGTTTTTTTTTTTATTTTTTATTTAAATGGTAGGTGATGGTCTCCCCCCATTTCTCCTTCTCACATCCACTCTTCTTGCTCCTGTCGGCAACGTCCTTCCTTTTCTAAACCCTTCCCTCCTCCCAATGAAGAATAGAAGATAAACACAGGGTGACCACTCTGCTCCTTGGGAGAAGAAACTTTTCTTCACATCAGGTGATGAAACAAGACACGTGCTACCCACTCATTTTCTGTTATCTCTTCCTACGGATGGCTATTTCAAAGGCGATCTTATAAGAAGCCCCAAATAGGCAATTTGCCAATGCCAGGCAACTAGAAGCTCATATCTGATGTGGCCAACCTCAGAAGGATTTTGGACGAGACTGTTGAAAAATCGTCAAAAATCTAAGGCTTCTTCTGTTTACTCTCGGCCTATGGGTGTTTCTAGTCGGGGTGGGATACTCCACACAACAAAGCCCAGGGCAGCAACATGGCAGCACCAAAATCAGCAGCTCCCCCCAATTCCACTCAAAGCTTCAAATCCAAGAATGCGTTCTGGAATCAAAGGGAAGTACCTGCTGCCGAGAGCATGCCACAGTGCCTGGTCGTAAGAGGTATGAACGAAGAAGTTATTAACCCACCCGTTTCCTGATGTTTGTGGACTAAAAGGCAGGTCCTTGGTGCTATAATTTTAATACGAGTGGTGGTGGTGGCAGGGGTGGTGTGTGTGTGTGTGTGTGTGTGTGTGTGTGTGTGTGTGTGTGTGAATATTTATTACAAACTTATTCTTCACCTAGGAAGTTCTTGGCAGGAATTTAAAATGTAAGGGTTATAAACTAATAAATGTGCTTTGAACAGTGCCAGGCTTACAGTCAAGAGAGGGCAGTACATGGCACTATTAAGGATAACAAGAAGAATTCTCTGATGGGAACTCTAATAAATGTAGTAGCATGCTGTAATAAAGAGCACTTGGAAATGGATGAGGTATAACAAAATTATTCATAAAGAGAAATGGAAAAGGATGTCATGCTGAGTGGTTACATGCAGTTATATAGACACTAACAAGGTTATCACGAGAAGCTGAGTGCTAGTACGTTCACATATGTTTTCTAACTAGCACAAAGAGAGACTGTTTTTATCTTGAAGAGCAGGAGAGCCTGGAGTTAGAGGTGTGCTAAATCTTGCTACTGATTTTTAATAATTCAGAGCCAAATAGCAATAATGGTTCATGTAGGTCAGTTTAATGAACAAAGCAACCTCACTTCAGGTTGTTTGATGGAAGGTTCTCTGCCGAGTTGCTAACTGGTATACTTTACAGCTATCTCCAGGGTTCTTTTTGATATGATATTATCCTCCCCACACACTGAGCTTTCTATACACCAAAATATAATGTGATGCCACGAGCGAGGATGAAAACACTGAAAGAATTTTCAAATGAGCCCATGAGCTCTTGCTCTGAAACCACAGTGATGCTAAAAAAACAGAGGCAGCTGCGCTGCATACATACCTCTCAAATAAAGTTTTCCAGGAACCACAGTAATTCAAAGAGTTGGCTAGGCAGTCTTCCGACAGTCCTTGGAACTGAGAGGAAAGTTTACCCACAGTATTTTCGTTATCTGATGCTCACCACCACGAAACAGCAACAGATTGATGCGCTATTAGACTGATTGTAACCAATTCGTTAAACATGATGATAAGTAATCATTTTATTGACATGCAGGACATGTGGGATCCTCTATTCCTGTGAATTCCCTTCCGTGCTAAATTTAAATAGTGCCGCGATGCCAGTGTGATTTACATTTAACCCATGGAAAGAAGTTTTAACCTAGGGATTTGAGGCATTTAGATTTTTTGAGACCAAAATCATATCAAGACATGGCTAGGAGTATCAGCAGCAGTGTCTCAAGTCAATAAAAATCATTCCAAGGATTTTTCCTACTGAATTTGGCCCTTGGGGATTTTTCTTAGCAATTCCATTTTAATTGAAGCCCTGAGTCATCTCTATATGAGGGGAAACCAGAAAACCCACCAACATTAGAATTCTGCAGCCTTGGCCACATAACCTTCTTGAGTGACCTGAGCCTCGTAGAATGAAGACTTGTCTCCGTTTCTCTCCTCAGATACCTAGCATGGTATCTGGTGTGCCAGTCGGCAGTGCTAACGTAAAGACTGGGCGATGTTGGGTTTTTCAGTGTATTAGCTCTTGGAATATTTCTCCTTCGTTCTCTGCTCTTCTCTGGCATCTCAAAGTGTACACTTACACATTTTGGAAACACTTGGAAAGTAAAGACACAGATATCGAAGGGTGGACGTCCTCTGACCACGCCCTCCCCACCCTCGCGAACTGCACGTGGAGAGGGCTCCCTTGCAAACCAGCCCTACCCAGACGCCAGCCTTACCCCGCAATGTTCAGTTACACTCAGCTTCTCGTGCCAGAGGCTCCCCATGAGTTTGAGGTATATTCCATCCCTCTCAAGTGCCACTTGCCCTGAATTTATTTAGTGGGGCTCCGGGCCTGTAACAGAGGCAAGGTTCTTCCTCTCAGGTTATAAATGCTATCATTGTGTGTGCACTGGTTCTCCACGGTAAGCCACCTGCCCAGGGAGGGTTGTGTTTCTCAGAGAGTTTTCACGCTGAACGTTTGCTGCAGCTGAAACATTTATGAATGGAAAGATTGAGGGGAGGGGGCTGGGTGTGGGGTTCAAATTGAGAAACTGAGTACTTGTTTCTTAACTGAGGAAAACGAACCATCCTTTGCTCTCCAGGAAGAGCCTGCGCAATGGGGGAGCAGGTGACAACTTCCATGCTGAGAGTCGAGGAGGATTCAATCCCCCCCATCTCATTAATTAAAACAGTCTTGTACACTTGCAAAACTTATGGTAGGTGAGCAATCACCTTCTTCACCTACTTGGAGCCTCATAAGAGTGTAGGGTATGTATGGTCAACCCCATTTTACAGGGGAGAAAACCAAGGCTTATAAACTATGAGATTTGCCACTCAAATCCTAATAGTGAGTGTTGAAGGCAACTGAGGTCTTCTCTCTCTCAGTCCATCGATTCCTGCCTCAAAAACATCTATAAGTCCTTTGTCAGCTGTTAACACCTTTACCTAGCTTTTTTCATAGCGACCATGGGAAGCAGGAAAGAGAATCATTGCTGAAGACAGAGGCAGGTGAACTTGGAGGAAGCTGGAGAGATTTGGTCCGTGACATCACACCGTGCCGGAAGGACTGGGTAGATTTGCAGGCCCGAGGAAGCTAGCGCATGGGGGCCTCAAGGAAGGAACGGATAGTAAATGTTCCTAATAGAGGAGAGAGGAGGGGAGCTTGGATAAACTCTAAAGACCAACTTCTCCTTCCCAAGTTTGCCTTGGGGAGCAATACAACAGAAGGCGATTAGTGCAGGCCTTAACGCTTTGTACGTGAGAGTGACTAACGTTTATTGAGGGGAGACAAATGTAAGCAGAGCCTTCCTTTCCAAGGAGTGACTAAAATTCTGCTTCTAAAGCTTCCCGATTCCCTGTCTTCCTGGGTCACCCCTTAGTGTAGTAAAAACCCTGGAACAAAGTCTCCTGGCAAGAATGTGTTAAAGAAATGAGCATTACAGAAAGAAGGAAAAATGAGAAATACCAGGAAATGTTTCGAAGACACTGCATCATTGTTACTGGGAGGAAGTGTCACACGTAACTTCAGACTAACTGTTTATGTGGTGGAAAATCAATTTTGAAAAATGTAAGCAGTGGCCACAGTGGGGCCCTAGCTAGGATTTGAAATAAACCTCCCTTAAGTAGGACATAATTATTTTCTTTGGTTTCTAAAATAGTGAATTTCATAAGCAATAAAAATATTTATTTAATGCTACCGACCCTAACCTGTTTATCAAATCGAACCGTAGTCCCAGGCATTCAATCCTAGCACTGGCTCACGGACAGGTGGGCGACGTCTGCTGCAGGGGGAGGTCATCTCTTGCTGGGACATGCCAGAGAGGGGGATCGCAATGATAAGGATGCCAAAAGCAGGCACCATCTCATTCTCCATGCTGAATCCCCACCAACCTTGCCAGCCACATTTTATCTATGAAACAGATTTATGGTTCTAAAAAGCAGAACACACTCATCAAATGAATTTATTTTAAATACTGAAGCCAAATTGGAATTTTTCATTGCATCTGTGACTTTTTACAATGAATCTGGATATAGTTTTGTACCCACTTCCAGTCTGGAACAAGTTCTATCTTACTAAGTATTTGGTCTACCCACCTTCCTCTGTGAACCACACTTAAGGCTTCATTCCCTTACCCAAGTGGGAGTCCTCCAAAACTGACAGCTCTGAGGTGTTAGGCGACTGAGTCTTATGTCTTTGATACCCGCTGGCCTGTGAGGAATCGCCGTATTCTAAAGAATTCGATGCCCTTTCAACTTACTTTTACATAGCAAGACAACACAGAGTAGCCACTCAATGATACTTCTGGTTGTGACTTTGGCTACCTAGGTTAAGCCTTGACTGCATGCAATGGAGAGATTTTATTCAGGCAGTGCTTTTTGACGCTGGCAATTAACCAGTTGGCGTAGGGGGCAAATAACTAATTTAATGTGATTTGAAGCTTAAAAGAAGCTGGGGATTTTTTTTTTTTTTAGCTGTCTTCATCATGAAGTGTAATGTAGATGCGAAAACCCCACAAATCACAAAAATGTACACAAAAATATGCAGCTCAATGATTTGTCACAAAACAAACACCTCTGTGACCACCACCACCTGGGCCTAAAAGCGTAATGCTTGATAAGGTGTTCCTTCTATTCATTAATTAATTCAGCAGATATTTAACGTGTCCCCGCCATGCCAAGCACTGTCCTAGGCATACTTACAATACAGCAGAAAAGACAAAACAATATACAAATGAATATGTAACCCTTCAGACAGATATGTGATATGAAGAGAAATGGAGCAGGGTAAGGGACGTAGAGGGTGAACGCGGAGGAGGGCAGCTACTTTCGATGTAGGGTTACCAGGAAGGCCTTTGAAGGACAGGGATTGTGTGTAGTTTTAGGTTGTGTCCCTGGGTGCCTAGCCCAAAGTATCAATGAATAACTGTCTTTTGAGTAAATTAGACAATGATGGAATCAAGCACTCATGACAGAACAAAACAACCACAAAAACAAACAGAAAACAGCAGAAAACAATTGCAAATTAGTTGGTTTTGTGCACAAGAAGGCTAGGCAAATGGCATTTGTCAGGGCAGAAGAAAACATTGGTCGTTAAACTTCAGACAATGTGTAGCATTAGGGCAGGAAATGTGCTTCATTTTCGGGCACTTCCTTCTGAACTGTGGCACTGAGCTAAGATTTTACAAGTTCAAGAGAGCTCTAAATGTAGACACCAGACTATTAAATTCAGACCAAACAGTGTTCACCCATCCATGGCTAGCCTTCACCTTCCGAAATGTTTTCCAAACTAGTGACTGTGTATTTTGAAATGCCAGTGAAAGATAAAGGCAGTGAGGACAAAGTAATACAAAGGACAAAAAGCTCAAGGAATGAAATACTCTTCAATTTTAATACTGGCATTGCTAAATAGCCCACCAAGTGTCACTTGAAACCTCTGAGGATCAGAGGGACTAAGTGGGGAGGGAAAGATGCCTCCTTCAATCCTGAGACCCAGGTCAATCAGTAATGTTACTTGGTCAAAGTTGCAGAACCCACATACAGAATTGGCTCAGTTTCAATTAAAATGGGATCTAAATGGAAAATTTCAAGAGTCAGTTTCAACAGAAAAAATATTTCCAGGGCTTTTTTTTTTCTTTTCCATTTTCTTCTAAGGATGTAGCCTTTAAGGACACTGAGAAAGAAGGGTGCCTGCGTGGATCAGTTGGTTAAGCGTCTATCTTTGGTTCAGGTCATGTTCCTGGGGTCCTGGGATCGAGCCCCACTTCAGACTCCCTGCTCAGTAGGGAGTCTGCTTCTCTCTCTCCCTCTCCCTTTGCCCCTCCCCCTGCTTCTGTGCATGCTCTCTCTCTCTCTCTTTCAAATAAATAAATAAAATATTTTTTAAAAAAAAAAGGATACTGAGAGAGTGGAAGGAGAGGTAGGGAAAGAAAAAAGGGAAAAAGGAACAGAGAGAGAGGGGAAGAGAAAGAAGGCAGGGAAAGGAGGGACCCTTGATGCTGACATTTTGAGGAATATTAGAAATTTGCAAAAAATAGAATGGAAATGACTGTGAGATTCTCACATAACTCCTTTATTTTGCCAGTTAGAAAATTATATTAGGCTACTTCTGTATTTTGTTTCTTTCTTATATCTGTTGCAAATTGACATTCCTAGCATTGTGCCCTACATGTAGTAGTCCTTCAATAAATGTACCCTGATGATATTGATTTCACTAAATCCATTTCCCACTTTCTTTTTAATGACTCCTAATAATCCTCATAATTAAGTTAAATCAATAGTAACACAAGTGTGGAATTCAGCATTAAAAAACTCATGTAGTCATTCATTCCATCAATCAATAAATATTAATTGCACTTCAGGCATTGTGCTTCCATGCTGGGGTTTTCACTATAAAGAGGGCGTATACAGCCCTTGCTCCAGAGATTATAAAATCTACCCTGAACGACATTCAAAAACCATCATTGCCAGCATCACCACCATCATCACTAGCACATAATTTCCTCAGTGACAGGCACTCTTGTAGCATTTTACATATATTAACTCATTTATTCTTCCGAGCAACATTTGGAATAGATAATAATATTAGGTTCCTTTTTTTTTTTGATGAGGAAACAAAGGCTCCAGAAAATTAAGAAATATAAAAAGTGAATTTCAATACTGTGCTGAAGTCGTATGAATCATAATGTGATGGTTAAAATGATGCCTCAAAGCAGCTATTGGCATCAATAGAAAAAGAAGATTAAGATTCCTCTTCCTCCACATATCCTCCCTCTGCTTATAGAAAAAAAAACTGAAAGTCTTTAAATATTTTTAATTTAAATGTTATCTTTTACTTTTCTAACTTTTTCAGAGGAGAATCACTGGTGCTAATCGTTCCAAGGCTTTGTATACTTGGTGTTTGGGAAGTTATTTGTTAAGACAGAGAAGGTAATACAGATTATATGATGTGATCCAGAGCCTTCCAAAATGAGGGGAAAGGGTACTCCCATTGAGATGTAAGCAAAGGCACTCTCCTTGGGAATTTAGAGCCCTGTGTTTCATTCTCTGACCTTACTACATAGACTTCCCCACCATCCAGGGCTGCCATTGGAAAATAACTGTGTCCAGCAACCCCTGGGACCCAACCAATTTATCATCAACTCGGCTGGAGAGATTTTTGGTTGCTTGCATCCTGTCCTGTGCTGTGGGCTCTAAGGAAGCCAAAGGGTTGCTAATTGCCATGTTAAATTTTCCTGGCCTCAGCTATTCTCTCCCTTGAGTCTCTCAATCTCCCAGTCCAATTGGGGACATCCGTAGGAATTTATCTGCACGCCAGGAGCTCAAAAAGCATTTACGGCTAGTTTGTCTGTATCAGCAGAGGAGAAAGGTGGTTTTAGTCGAGGTGGCTGTGCTCTGCATTTTATGATGCTGCTTCAATAGGAGGTGGCAATCTGCTGCCCACTGTAAGATAAAAGGGGAAGGAATTCACAACAACTCGTGTTTGGGGAAACATTTTCTTGAATTTAAGGTTATCCATCAAGATAACAGTTATTACTAATGCCCTTATCTGATGTTGTCTAAATAAAGTCCATTAACTGACTTTACATTCCCAGGTCCAGTTGCAATAACTTTATTATAGCTGTCAATATGCTGTTGAAAATCATAATTCTAGCATTGATTTCTACTTCTTCTTTGCTTAAAGACCCTTTGGCATCTCCACCGAATTTCTGGAGTTTAAAAAATTTGTGGCATTGGGTGGAGGATTTAAAAAGTCATCATGTGAACAGGAGTCCCCAGGTGATCTTCCTTATGCGATATTTTAGACAGTTTAATTCTGTTCCACAAAATATAGAATCAGTGACTCAGGGTGAATTTTTTTTCTCTCCACTTTCAAGTTTAAAAATATTTTTAGACAGCATGAAATGCATTTGCATCATTTTCACAAACATCATATAAACATGGACATGCCTGCTTCATCATGGTTCCCCATGACACCATCCCCGAGCTGACCTATACATTTTTAAGTCAACCTGAAAAACTCTTCCTGCAGCTGACTCAAATGGAAAATATTATAATTTCTCTTAGTGAGAATATGTTTGACATATTTTGATGGAATGGGCTTTGTTTCTCACAGATTACAGAGAAGAACAATGTCATTTGCATCACCCACCAAAGGCAAGATGAACAGCAAAAGTAGGAGAGGTGCTGCGGTGGTGTCGGGTGTATTTGAATTTTGCTTTACTGACTTGGGAGGCAGAGGGTGTGATGCAGGTACGACGGTAGAGCCCACAGTGAAGGTTTCTTCCAAAGGAGTATGGAGTTCAAGGACCTGTCGTTGTCCTTGGCAAGTACTCTTTCCAGCCTTCCTGTTCTGAGTGCTGCATTTTCTTCCCGAACCAAATAATGGGGCCTGATGTCCACAGTCATTGAGCAAGAGAATTTACAGATCTGGATTTTATTCCTGGCCCAGCCACACCTTGTTCTCTTTTCTAGTTATGTTTTGTTTTTTGTCTTTTTTGGTTTTTTTAATATATACATTTTTTCTCTTTCAGTTAGGACTCCAACCCATGGTCTTTTAAAAGGCCACCTCACAGGGTAGAAGGAACAGCAGCCGCTTCGGAGTCAGCAAAGCCCGAGCTGCAGTCCTGAGTCTGCCACAAGCAAGGTGGAAGACCTTAGGCAAATTATTTAATCTTTTGGAGATCCAGATTCCTTATCTGCAAAGTAGAAATAAGATTGCCTACCTTGCAGAGTTGTTTGTGAGAATTTAATTAAACTTTACAAATATAGGGACCAGCACAGTATAAGTTACATTGTAGGGATGCAATTATAATAAGAATGGAACATAAACAGATAAGTGAAAATATAGGGTATTGTCATCTGGTGTCTTTGTCTTTTTTTCAGTGGATGCAATGTTATTTCTGGGGAAGTATTATTTGTCCAGTGAAAGAGGAATTTGTTTTCAGATACTTTCTTCCTTTACTAAATGACAAAGAAATTTATATTTATTTCTCGGTTTCTTTGATGCAAACATTGGGTAGGAGAGTAAGAAAATTAAATTGTTAGGTAAGTCCAATTGAAAAGCCTAAAAAAATAATTGCTTTATAGGCAGTTTAGGAAATGAAGTAATTTGATTTTAATTTTCTTGCTTAAAAGACATTCTGAACACCCATCAGCTATTTGGACCGTCTGGCCACACTTTCAGCCTCTGTAATACGTAGGGTTAGGTCAGGGTGACGTTCAGTTTCTCTTCAGGAGCTGAAGGCAGTATGATTCTGGGTTGCACAGAGGGGAAAATGGGATCCTGAGCTCCTTGCACTTAGGAAAGGACCCTTTGTTCATATACCTAAGACAGGATCATTTCAGGATCACAGAAATCACCTGTGATATATTTTATACGTACATAATATATTACATATATGTGACATACTATGTATATAAAAACATATTTTGCCATGTCACAACCAACGTTCAACAAGAAAATGGGACAATATGATGTGCTGCACCCCCACAGAAGTTTTAGTCTTAGATTTTTTACTGACCCTGATTTCCTCCAGTGTCTTAACCCCTCAACTGTGATCTCTCATCTATAAAAGAAGGGGCTTCAACTAGGTGATGCCGGAATTTTCTTCAATATGTCGCTCATGACAATAATTATAAAAGTGAAGAGAATAGCTCCAGTACTGTCATTACAGGTGAGACCCTGAGGTTTGCCTGAGTTCCAAGAACTGGCTAGGTGACCTCGGGCACTTTCATTTCCTTACCTGTAAAATGGGAGCAGGAGGAAGAGGAACCTTGAAGGGCTGGTGTGAGGGTTAATTGAAATAATATGCGTGAGATGTTTGCCACAGCTCAAGAATGAATGTCAGCCAGTGGTAGCAGGGGTGACCAGGAACTCACTCCTTAATTTAATTCTTACGGCCAGCAACCGTATAAGTATTAATATCCATATTTTATGGAAGAAGTAACTGAAGTTCAGGGAGGTTAAGTAATTTTTAAAATGTCAGTAGCAGTCTGATGTTGAAACTAGGTCTGTTTAATTTTAACCAGTAGGAAGGATACTTCCAGCTCTTTAATTCGATACAAATTCTTCGATTAGAATTACAAAATGGCACTTATGACTTAGTTGTTCCATCTTTTCATGCCCAAAGCACTCCACACCTGTAACTAGCAAAGCGTTCATGATGCTTGGTTATTTTGATTGTTTTTTCATTTGACCAACAACAGACTGGGCTTGAGGATAAGAATCAGTGCTTACAAGGCCAAGGGATGTGGATCCTGGCACACAGTAGACATATACGAAATGTCTTTCAAACAAAATATATTTTAATAAAATAAAGAGTCTGGCAAAACAAAGCAGAATGAAACAAAAACAACTTCTTTGGGTTAATTTGGCTTTATGGAGGATAAAACAGAGCTACAGAGACTGGGAAAATAGCACTTTATCAGGGCACTGGGATGAGCAGACACTGAAGGTAAGATACTATTTAACCTTGAGACGGGAAATGGGATTCATTTTCAGGAACTTCCTTCTGAAACAATTGTTCCAAACTAACATTTCACTGATTCTTACAATGAATGTAATTAAAATTAATCAAAATTTTCATACCCAGAGAAATTTTAAACTTACACGTTCTGACTATTAAATTTGGACCAAACAGAGCCAGTTCGGTTTCAAAGACAGTGTAGGAGAAATTCACTATGGTTGGTGTTTCCTATTAAAATTTATACCATCCATCATCCTAATAGATTATCCATACGATTTGTCTATCACATTATGAGAACAAAATGCTATCTTGTCTCCTTGATACAGTGTCTTAAAATGAAAAAAAAAAAAAAGGAAAGCAAGAAACACCACACTGTTCCTTTTCTAGTTTTTTTCTTTGAAGTTGTTCATAGCACACAAGGTCTGGCATTGGGAGTAATTAGAGTAAACCATGCAGAAATCCCAAAGGAAGCAGGCAGGTAGGATAATGTTTGCTGAATTAAAAACTTAAAAAGGAAGCTCAGTGTTTTAGAGGACGAGAAGGTGAATAAATCCTTACTAGGATGACTAAATGAGCGAATTGGTTTTACCTGTCTGAATTAGACTCCCTTGGCCATATTCTAAGATGTAATCATAATTATGGAGAAAGTTTGAGAGGGAATTTTTGGTAATTGACACATTACCATACACAATAGGCAGACAAATGGTTTTGAAGATCGTGACCAACAGTAATTGTGCCCTAGAGTCACCCGTGTGCCTGCATCCATCCCAGGCCTAAGGAACCTGAAGTTCTAGTCCATAGACATGGGTTCAGACCCCTGCCCCGAACAGGTTTCTGGAGAGATCGTAGGGATTTATCGACAGTGTGAAGAGCCCTGACAGATAGGACCCTTGCAGAGAAAGATTTCATTTTCCTCAAATAGATTTTCATTTTTTTGGTTAATTTAGTTTATGTCACCTGCGTATTGCTTTTATATTCCCCTTCCTTACAAAGGCAAAATGATACGAAGTATTGAAAAACAAAAATAGGGTGACAATAGGGGATCCGGATTAAGCAAGGAAAAATGTCCCAAATGTTACTTTATGTATGTTTGCTGTACTTTATGTCTCCATTCTTTATGTGTGTATGTAAATAATTCATTCTTTACCTCAAATTCACGTTTAACTGGGCGTCTTATATTTTATCTGGCTAGTCTGTGCAAAAGGCGTGAGGCACAGCCTGCAGGCAGCGAGGCTGTCCTTTGCAGATGACCTCGCGAGTGAACTGATGCAGAGGCAATTACATGTGTCACCTAAAATACCATACTTAATCCAAACCTTACAAATGTTTCCTTTGTTTAGGCAACAAGAATTCAAAAGCGGCCATAATAATATAACAGCCTCTGTGGCAAACTTTCTTCCTTACTTAATTCGCTTTCAATTCACTGCGTTGTTGTTGTTTTTAAAGAACAAAGTTTTTATTCAGTGAAATAGCCTGAAAGAAACTCAGCTGTCTTCCAAACTCGAAGTTGTACTTAAAAAAAGTACTAATACTAAAATGTACGCAGCCACCAAGACCTTCAGGAAATCTACACAAAGTAGGCGATGATGATAAGCATCTCTCCCGCGTTGGGATCTGTCTCTGTGTTCTAAAAGGGCAACAGGTGTGGCCACAATTTGAACAGATGTTTCCACATGTGGGAGTTGGGGTTTGAGTCTATTTGCTGCCTCTGCCTTTTCCTTTCTATCATTCATGTTGGCGATGTGTGTTTTCATGCTGTCGAGCTCCTTTGCCTCACTTTCTGCCTCTATTTGGTAGGGCTGTGGGCTGTGGTGTGCTATTTCTTTCTTGCATATTTTTATATGATTGTTAAGAACTTTTTTTTTTTAATTTTAGTCTTGCTGTTTTGAGACTCCTGAATCAGACTTTCTGGTCACTGTTTTAGGGTATGATTTTATAGCAGACAGAAAGGGAGAGAGAGAGAGAGAAAGAGAAAAAACAGTAGAGGCATTATTCTTATGGGGAAAAAAAAAAAAACCCTCAGCCAAAGGCAGATGACCTTGCCCTTGTTCTGCCTTGACCCGGAAGTTGAACTGCCCCAGGAAGTCATTAACACGTCAGTAGTGACTGTTTTGTCAGGTCTTATGGTTTAATTAGATCACAACTAAGATCCTGACTCTAAAATCCTTTGGGCACATGCCAGGATCCTCAGTACTTAGGATCAAATACTTCTAGCAGCTGCCTAAGTAAGGCAAAAGGCAAGTAACTTCAATATTTGAACTCATTTCTTTTTTAAATAAGAGACTCCTAGAATAAAAAGTTTCTAGTGATTAATCACTCAAACTCTTTTGAGTAATTGCACCCTGTGGCTCCCAAATGCTCAATTTGGCTACAAAGTTTCTCTTCAGTCACATGAAGTGCTCAGCACCAGGTCTGGAGAGTAAGTCTTCAGTCCTTTCCACAATATATGCTCGTTTGCCGGTCCTTCCTCTGTGTTCATGGACTATGACAACCTCGTCAGACGCAAAGGTGAATCAAAGTTCTAGACCTGAGGCATGAGGAGATTTGTGGCGGACTTCAGGTGTTTGGCCCTAATAGCTCTGGCGTATCGGAGCAGGACTTTCTAGAAGTGTATCACAGAAATTAATGCCATCCAAGAATTAGAAAGAGGAAACAGATGTAAAATCCTAGAAATCTCAGTCTACAAGACACCCAGTTTATGTTTCAAGTGATAAATCTTTTCAGCATCAAATGTCTAAGTGTTTGTCACTTTCTTTAAGGAGACCATGCCACAGACCAATGGATGTGATTGTTAAGATTTTGCCCCTGGGGAAGTTGCCTGCATTCCATTTTGCTTAATTTCATTTTACAGCTACTAGTGATGCTATTAGAAACAAGTCTTCTCTTTCCTTTTTTCTTCCTTTCATGTTTTTTTTGTGTGTTAAAATCCATCAATTATTTTTGTTGCTAATATCTTCCTCTCTAATCTCCATTTAACCAAGTTTGACATGTCGAACTATGTCAATGTTTCCTTTTACACCTTTATTTCCAATATCTGTAGAGTCGTGATTTTGCTTTTCTAAATTTCATTCTTTGTTTTCAATGTTTTTTCTTTTTTTTCTTCCCAAAATGTAAGGAGAATTATTCAAGTTGTCATAAGAGGGTGGTGTAGGAATACTTAGGAGAGACACCATCTCAGATTGCTAAGGTCCAGAGTGGGGGAGGGAAAAGTTTTCTTGGCTGAGAAGACATCTCATGTGGAGAACTGAAGAGGATCGGGCAGAGGGAATAAATGAATGAAACTGCATGCAGTGAGTTTGGTATGAAAGGAAGGTAAATGGTGAAGACTGAGTAAAAGGTGACAAGGCAAGAGAGAAAAGAAAGGATCAAATTGTAAAGGACATTGTACACTTTACTAAGGTATGGTCTTTATCCTAATAGTAAAGAGGAATAATAAAGGGTTTTAAAGAGAGTGGTTGGATTTCTGTTTTTGAAAGATCACTCTGGCCCCAAGTGCAGAGTAGATTAGAGTAGGAGAAAACTTGAGTAAAAGCGAGTGGTAGAAGGGTATTTTAGAAAACTAACCAAAAAGTAGTGCCTCAAACTCAGGTAGCAATCATGCACAAAGCCAGGCCACTAGAATGTGTACAGTTCGGTGACTCATTAAGTGATGGTGAGAGTGAGTGTAAGGCAATGAAGGATGGCTCTCCACGTTCAGGTTTGAGAAAATCAGGGAATTGTGGAAACGATTCATTCATTTATTGAGAAAGAAAATACAAAGATGAAAGGTCCAGTCTGGATAGGAGATAGATTCCATTTGAACATGTTGAGCTCATAGTGCCTGTTGTACACTCAGGTACAGATACCCAGTTGACTGATTGAGTCATCAATACGGTATCCATCAGTTTAGAGAAGGTGGTGAAGTCTTAAGAATCAATGAGACCACCCAGAGACAGGTTTTAGAGTGAGATTAGAGAGTCTACAACATTTGAAGTATGCACAAAAGAAAATTAAGCCATGAAGGATAATGATAACGAACAGCCACAGAAGTAGGACTGAACCAAAAGAAAGTGTTCTGCCACCAAAAAGGGGAGGAAAGCTCTTCAAGACGTACTCAGTACTATCAAATAGAGAAGTGGAACCTGAAAGGCTCATTGCATTCAGTAGGAGGGCAGACATCAGTGACTGTCAGAAATAATTTCATGGGAGTGATTGTTGTAGAGCCAATTGCAATGGGATTTGTTTAGTCAGCTTTGTAATTCATGTCTTTGAAGGAATTTATCCATTTAATCTAAGTTGTCATATTTATTGGTACAAAATTTTCATAATCTCTAATTATCAGCTTATTCCCAATGGGATTTATAATGGTGTCCTCTATTTAATTCTGGATGTTGGCTGTTTGCCTCTTCCTCTTTTTATCTTCATCAGTCTAGCAAGACATGTGTCAATTTTGTTGACTTTTTCAGGAGAACATCGTTTGGTTCTATTGGTTCACTATATGCTTTTTCTATTTATTCAACTTCTTTATTGTTTCCTTCCTTCTGCTTATTCTGAGTTTAATTTGCTCTTCTTTTTTTAGTTTCTAATGTAGGAGGTTAGATCATTGAGTTTAGAATATTTTATGTTTTCCAATATAAGCAATTAAAGCTATAAAATTTGCCTCAAGCAAGTTTAGCTGCACCCACATGTTTTATATGTTGGTTTTTTTTTGGGTGTTTGTTCATTTCAATATATTTTCTAATTTTCCTCGTGATTTCTTCCTTCTTAAATGGATTATTTAGAAGCATATTGCTTTATTGCCAAATATTTCAGGAACTTACAGATAAATTTCTGTTATTTGATTCTAATTTAATTTTTTGTGGTCAGCTGACACACATTATATGATTTCAATTTTATTTTAAGTTTACCAAAACTTATTTTTGACTTACTATATTGTCTAGGTGAATGTTTGCGTATACTTGAAAAAAAAAAAACGTGTGCTCTGCTTGTGTTGGTTGGAGCATTCCATAAATGTCAATTATGTCAAGTTGTTTAGTGTAGCTCAACTCTTCTATATTCTTACTGACTTTCTGTCAGTTTGGTCTATGAATACTTATCCTTTCAATTTATTCAGATTTTACTCTATGTACTTTGAAGCTCTTTTATCAGGGGCATATATACTTAGGATTGTTTTGTCTCCTTGATGGATCAATTCCTTTAACATGAGACTCCTGGCACTAGACCTTGTTCCAGAACCTGTTTTATGTGGTATTACTTATAGGCATTCCAGTTTTTTTATGCTCTGAGTTACTTTCGTATAACTTTTCCTTCTTTTTGCTTTTAACATAGCTGTGTTTTTATATTTAAAATGAGTTTCTTGTTAACAGCATAGAATTGGGTCTTTCACTACGTAGCCTGACAATTTCTGTCTTTTAACTGGAGGGTTCAGACCATTTACATTTAATATAATTATTGATATGGTCAAATTTAAATTATCAACCTGCTATTTTTTGTTTCTACTGGACATATCTGTTCTTTGTTTCTTCTTTATTATTATTTTTTTAAGATTTTATTTATTTATTTGACAGAGAGACAGCCAGCGAGAGAGGGAACACAAGCAGGGGGAGTGGGAGAGGGAGAAGCAGACTTCCCACTGAGCAAGGAGCCTGATGTGGGGCTCAATCCCAGAACATTGAGATCATGTCCTGAGCTGAAGGCAGACACTTAATGACTGAGCCACCCAGGCACCCCTCTTCTTTACTCTTTTCATCCCTTTTTGTGAATTGAATATTCTTTGAATTCCATTTTACCTCTGCTATTGGCTTATTAGTTATACTTCTGTGGGTTTGTGGGTTTTTTTTCCGGTTTTTTTAGTGATTGCTCAGGGCTTCCAAAATGTATTTTACTTATCACAATTGCTTTTCCATTTAGGATGACTGACCATACCTATTTCTTAAGTCTGGGGAGTTTCCCAGGATTTAAGACATTTAAAAAAAAAAAAAAAAAAAAAAAAAAAAGGGATTTAAGACATTTAGTCCCAGGCACTTAGGAATGAGATGGATCACCCTACTCTTTATGAATAATATAAGAATACTAAAAGAGTATGTTATAAACCCCATAATACATTACTACTTATGTTTGCTTTAGGCAGTCAATTATCTTTTGAAGAATTTTAAAACATAAGAAAACTTGTTATATTTATTCACATATTTACAGTTCTTCACATTCTTTATTTCTTTGTGAAATCCAAGTTTCCATTTGGTATCATTTTCTTTGATAAAATTTCTTTGTTGAATTTCATTTAGCTTTACTGAAAGTTCATATCTGCAGGTGACAAGTACTCTCTAACTTAAATTTAAGTTTAAATTTTATTAAGACATTATTTTCTTAGAACAGTTTAAGTCAACAAAGTTGAGGGGAAGTTACAGAGATTTCCTAATTGTCTCCTGCTCTTATGTATGCATAGCCTCCCCCATTGTCAACATCCCCCAACAAAGTGGCACATTGGTTATAATCAATGAACTTGCACTTGCGCATCATAATTACCCCAAATCTATAATTTACAGTAAAGTTTTCTCTTGGTGTCTTACGTTCTGTAGGTTTGGACAAATGTATAATGACATACGTCCATCATTATGGTATCATACAGAGTATTTCACCCTAAAAATTCTCTACACTCCTCCTGTTCATCCCTTTCCACCCCCAATACCTAGAAACCACTTATATTTTTACTGTCTCCATAATTGTTCCTTTTCCAGAATGTCATATGGTTGTAATCACACAGTACATAGCCTTTACAGATTGTCTTTTTCAGTTAATAACATTTAAAGTTCTTCCATGTCTACTTATGGCTTGATAGCTTATTTCTTTTTAATACTAAATAATAATTTATTGTCTGGATGTACTACAGTTTATTTATCCATTCACATATACTGAAGGACGTCTCAGGCTTCCAAATTTTGTCAGTTATGAAAAAAGCTGCTATAAGCATCCATGTACAGGTTTTTGTGTGAACATAACTTTTCAACTCCTTTGGGTAAAAACCAAGGAGCGCAATTGCTGTACTGTATGATGAGAGGATGTTTAGTTTTGTAAGAAACTACCAGACTGTCTTTCAAAAAAGCTGTACCACTTTGTCTTCTCACCAGCAATGAGTGAGAGTTCCTTTTGCTCCACATATTGTCAGCATTTGGTGTTGTCAGTGTTCCAGATTTTGGCCATTCGAATAGGTATGGTGTGATGTCTTGGCATTGTTTTAATGTGCATATCACTAATGACATACAACGTGAGCATCTTTTCATATGCTGATTTGCCATCAGCATATCTTCTTTGGTGAGGTATCTAGTAAGGTCTTGGCCCATCTTTTAATCACTCGTTTTCTTTGTTGACTTTTAATTACTCTCAGTTTTGTTTTCTACAAGAACTTTTATTTTGCCCTCTTCATTTCAAAGACATTTTCATACATATAGAATTCTAGGTTGAAAGTGGTTTTAGCACTTTAAAGATCACATTCCATTTTCTTCTGACTTTCATATTTCTTACAAGAAGTCTTCAGTGTCATATCTTTGTACTCTACGTCATATATCTTTTTTCTCTATTTCTAAGATTTTATCTTTATCATTACTTTCCTCAATATAATTCTTCCTTGCTCTGTGTGCGTGTGTGTATGTGTTTATCCTGCTTTCAGTTTATATTGAGCTTTTTAGAATCTAGCTTTATAATTTTCAGCAATTTTGGAAAACTTTTGGCCATCATTTCTTCAAATCTTTTTCTTCTCCCTCTCTAGGATCCAATGACACATATTTGAAACCACTTCATAATGTTCTATGGGTTACTGAGACTCTGTTCTCTTTTTTTTCTTTTAGTCTTTTTTCACTTTTTGCTTTATTCTATTGGTATAACTCAAAAATTACTGAACATTTCATTTCATCTGTAGTATCTAATTTATTATTAACCTCATCAAGGAAAATTTTAATTTCTGACTTGTATTTTACTTTTAGAAGTTTTAATTATTTCTCACTTATATTTTTCATTTCTCTTCCTTTGTTTCTATAATTTAAATAGTATAATGGTTGTTTCAGTATCCTTGTCTGCTAGTCATATCATTTCTGAGTATGTTTCCATTGACTGATTTTCTGGGCTGTGTTTAGTTTCCTTCCCTATAACCATGGGCCAGAAATTGACTCCAGGTAGAAATCTAGGGGAATTGGAGAAGTTACCTCTTTTGTGTCCCTTTTCTCAGGGATCACAGTTCTGCACTGTCCATTGTTCAATGTCTGAAAACAGTTACTTCATATATTTTGTCAAACCCTCTAATTATTATGATGGCAATTTAAGTCTGGTTCTTGCTTCTCCATCATGGCAAAAAACAGATGTGCCACCATTAAAATTTGGGGGTTTTGTTACATTGCATTATTATAACAATAATTGAATAGCACAAAAATAATTCTATGTGTCAGTCTTGTCACTAAGGGTATAAAAATGGACAAGAAGCAGTACCTGCCCTCAAAGAACTCAGGAAATCAGACATAGGTGATAAGACAGTGTGTTCAATCCCATAATAATAGTATGTTCTGGTTATTTAGGAGCTCTCAACTTTACCTTTGGGAACCATTGTACACTCTAGTATGAAACTCAAAGCTGGGTTCTAAAGGATTAATAAGGGCAATTTTAGATCAGACATAGTATAGGGAAAAGATGTTCCATGCAGAAAAGATAGCACGGGCAAAAAAGCATAAGGAAAAGTAATAGCAGGGTGTGGCTGGGAGACACAAGAAGTTTGGCATTTCTAGAACATAAGAGGGGAGAAGCCAGTGAGAGTCAGAGAGGCTAGAGAAGAAAGCAGAGATTAATCATGAAGGGACTTGTCAGCCACATTAATGAGTTGGGCTCTATCCAAGGTTATGGGAAGCCACTGGGGTGTTTTAGGGAAAGGACCAATGTATAGGCAACATACACAGTGGACTAGGGAATAAATTGCAAGACTAAGGCCAGGGTTATTTCAGCGGTCCAGGGAGATACTGACTGGCTGAACTGGAGTTGTGATCCCAGGAATGAGAAGAAAAACAAGATTTGACGAATTATAATACCTCTCACTTCTTGAATGTTTACTACATCCCAGGTTCTGCTCTAAGTACTCTGCCTTAATTTATTTATAACCCTTATAACAACCCTATAAAATAGATACTCTTGATATCCCAATTTAATGATTAGAAACTGAGCACCACATAATTGAGTCACCTATATTTCACAGCCAGTAAGCAAAAAACAGACAAGCCCGGACAGCCTGGCCATGGAGTCTTTATTTTTAACAATGGTATTGTACTCCTTCAGGACGATGGCTCAGTATTGGAATCACTTGCTTACTTGTCCTATTTCTCTTCCAGACTGAAAACACTTGGAAAGCAAAGACTACTTCTTGGTCTTTGTAACATACCCGGGATATACTGCAACAAACTGGACAGACAAGGAACTTGCCATCCTGGAGAGTCAACAAGTAGAGAAAGAAATTTAAAAAAAAAAAATTCAGAGAGTGTTATGAGCGAACAAGATAAAGTAAAGCAGGCTAAGGGGTTTCTTTGGAAAGGGTGTAAGAGAAGTCCTCTCTGAGGAGGCAGCATTGAGTCCAGGTCACCCAGGTACCTGAGGTTGCCTTGCTCTAATCTAGGACGAGAAGGAAGGCCTGTGCTGCAGAAACATGAGGGAGGGAGAAGACAGTGTGTGATAGTATCAGAGAAGGGTACAAAGCCAGATCCTTCCTAGAGCAAGTCTTGGAGGAAATTTGCATTTGATTCCAAGTACAAGGAACAGTCTGTGGAAGGTTTGTTGGTGGGGGGATGATAAGATCTAATTTACATTTGAAAGGAAACTTTGAGAAGTGGAAAGGAAGGAAGTGAAAATTAGAGAAGGGAAGCTTAGAATTTGAGGTATGGAGTTGGATAATTCTGTAAAAATGCAATCTGAGATGTGGCTGTCTTTGGGGATCATTAGAGGTTAGGAACAGAAGAAATTTGAGGTCAGGAGATAATCTGTTTAGATGTTCAAATCTTGGAGAATGATAACTGTTGATGATGAAGAAGAGATGTGCTATGTCATCCAGAAAAGGGAAAGAGCATCTAGATAAAAATTTAATAATGGGGAAAATTTTGCATAGGCCTATGATATGGATGTTGAGAAAGAAAAGAAAAAAGAAAGAAAAAAAAGGGAGAGAGAAAAGGAAGGAAGGAGAGGGAAGGAAGGGAGGATGGAAGGAAGGAAAGAAGGAAAGAAGGAGAGGCTAATGGGGGATGACTATAGGAAAATAGTTGAACAAATCAGTGAAGGGCTAGTGAAGGGGAACAGATTTTGCCCTGCTGAAATATGCCTCTGGCATGAGGATTATTTTGAGCTGAAGGCAATCAAAACCCAGCAGATTCAGGAAAAACTCCCCCTCAACTGTCTAAATTTATATTGGAAAGAGGGCCTGTATCAGGAAGAGAGCTATTACCAGAGATAACTTTTTACCTAAGAAACTTATCTGCATAACAAGGCAAACTGTCTTCTGAACATCTCTGCTGCCTTCCTGAGCGGCCTTCCCCCCTTTGAATCCCCAGACCCCTACCCTTAGCTCATGATGTTATATAAGCCTCAATTACCTGGTTGCTCTTTGGGTCTCATATTTTTATGGAGCTCCCATATGTACAAAATGTGTTGGTTTTTCTCCTGTTAGCCTGTCTTATACCAGTTTAATTATTAGACCAGCAGAAGAAAATAGAAGGGAAGAAGGGAAATTTTTTCACCCCTACACTTGTGGTTCATGAATAGAATGATGGACTCTGATGGCCATCAGGAAAATAAAGTTTAGTTTCAGTCG
Source organism: Ailuropoda melanoleuca (assembly GCF_002007445.2). Classification (NCBI taxonomy): domain Eukaryota; kingdom Metazoa; phylum Chordata; class Mammalia; order Carnivora; family Ursidae; genus Ailuropoda; species Ailuropoda melanoleuca. The sequence continues at coordinate 58,403,254 of NC_048219.1, read as the reverse complement.
AAGTGAGAAAAGAGAATATTTGAGGACAATAATGAGTATAGGAGAGTCGCCAGTAGGAGAGCAGGTATGCCATAGTCCACAATACGGAGTACCATAGAGAGAGGGGGCAAGCTAGATAAGAAATGCTATCTTCACCAACTCTGGGTCTGTCCCACTTTTCACATATAACTTCCAGAGTCACTTTGATTTGAAATGAGCCCATTTGGAAGTTTTGGACAAAGAAAATATCCCCACCCCATTTATAAAAATAGAGTGGAGGTTCAGCATAAGTGGCCCGAGACAGAGGGGAGGAGGGAAAGACAAAGTATCTTAATTAACTCAAAGTATACACCCTAATGTGGTGCAGAGGGTGAGGGGTGGAAAGTGAGAGACAGGGGAGCCTGGGGGGCTCAGTCGTTAAGCGTCTGCCTTCAGCTCAGGTCATGATCCCAGGGTCCTAGGATCGAGCCCCACATCGGGCTCCCTGCTCCACAGGAAGCCTGCTTCTCTCTCTCCTAATCCCCCTGCTGGTGTTCCCTCTCTCACTGTGTCTCTCTCTGTCAAATAAATAAATAAAATCTTAAAAAAAACAAAGTGAGAGACAGAGATAAAGACACAAGGAAACAAAGAAAGAATGAAATTAGAGAAGGATGGCAAAACCTGCAAAAAACAGAAAAAAGAAAAGAAAGAAAGAGGCCAGGCAGAGAGGCAAGCATAGGATGTTGGTTTTTTGATGTATTAAGATATCAAAATACAACCGGACTTCAGTGAAAGAATGGAATATATTTCCTTGTCCATTAATTTGGTAATCTTATCAAAAAGCATATGGGTTTGTGAAAAGATAATAGATAACAGAGCAAAAAGAATTAGGGTAATTTTCTTTTTTTTTATATATATCATCTAACTTGTATACATATGAAAAGTAAATGTTTCCACTAGGGAATAAAACACTCAGCAAACCCTGTTTAGTACCTATGAGCAGGTTTGTCAGATGGTTACTAAAATGAGTTATATTCAATCTTCAGGCTGTATGTTTCTTCTGTATGTCCCCAGGCCCTGGCCTTAGGGACTGCACACATCTGCTGGAAGTCACATATACTCTATGAGAATCAGAATTAGAAATTATAGCTGCTTCATCTAATAAGACAATAGGGAATCCCAGCTATTACAGCCCTGTAGGAAAACTTCTCCCGAGAATGTTTCAATCACATTCCATGGGAAGATATCAGGTGCTGTTGTTTTCACAAGTGTGTGGGTTCATGGCTTCACAAATGGTGGGCATACCGCAGCACCTCGTGGGTGGGAGCATACGCCCTTAACCCACGCTGTGGAGTATTAACCCTGAGCTCCCAGCCAGACATCCATCAGCTGACCTTCCCGGAGCTGTCATTAGCCCCTAACATGCTTCTTTGCTCCAATCAAGCCACCCTGCTTACTATTCCCTGTGTACGACTTGCTAATTTTAGTACCAATTGCTCTGAATCATAGCATGTCAGAGCTGAAAAGGCTCTTAGAGATTTAGGCCAGCCCTCCTCAATTTACACCTGAGGAAACACATTTCAGTAGTCCTTCAAACCCTAGCTCCGAACTTGCTTCCCACAGATTGCTTTCCCTGTTAAGTTGTAGCCAGTTCTGGAAACCAACCCTTTCCTTTGTACTTCTTTTGCTAATATAATTTCTGGTTCTCCAAGAAGGAAGTCTTGGATAAGTCAACGTGCTTCTCCTGGCATCTCTTTCCTTTGCTCTACTAGGAAAGGGCTGGATTTGATGGTCACTAGAGTCCTTTTTTCCCTATATTTTCTTTCTACAAATTTAACTTTGAAGTCTCATATTCTTTATAATTGTTCTTGGTCATACGTGCAGGCAGTCCTTGCTTTGTGTGGGATCTTGTTATCTGAAATTGGTGCGTGCTGATGCCTGCTCCCCATGGCAGCATCCCGTGGTGTTGGAGTTCAAGTGTCGTATAACACAGAACTGTGCAAAGGGAAGAATCATGGCCCCTATGTGTGCGGTTCAGCTAAGACTGCACGGGGCACAGCAAGAACTGCCTTTATTTTCCAACACTTGAGTAGTTTTGTGCCTTTCGGAATTCATTCTTCAGATATTCTTTGAGGATCTAACCTTCCTTTAGTAGATAAACTATATAATTCAAGGACATTGAACTTCCCTGGCCAAGGACGATCACGTGACCAGAACTAGGCCACTCGGATGGTCTCCCTGGAATTCAGGATTTATGCCAATGTAACCCAAGGATTGAAAAAGGCTAAAATATATTCACCTGATGTCATTGTTCTACAGGGATTGTTCCCTAGTTCCTCTTTACCATCTCCTGGTAGAACTAATCTGGTCACTATACTTTCCAAAGTCTGATTCTTTAGCTTTTCTTGGGGTTCTGAGGATTCCCCTATGGCCGCCTACTGCATGCCTCTTTTGTTTCGGTTATGCAGAACTGATCTGCATTGTAAGCCACAGAAACACCTTAACTGATAAGGTGTTTCTGGTTCTGCTTGAACCAGCATATTTATTTCCTCCTACAAACTCCAGAAACCGATAGTACCCATCAATTGTGCCTCCCATTTCTGAGCACCTCTTGTTTCTTGCCCTTTTGTAATCTGACTCTCATCTCATTTAAACCCCACCCTTGAAAGTTATTTATTCCTAAATATAAAGGTGTTTTTGCACTTTCTCAGTCTTCTGGATATTTCCTTTCAGGGTCTGACCATATGGAAATTCCCTTCCACTTTTTTCTCTGATATGCCATGGTGAGCCAGTTTGGCCCCCAGTTCTCTACCAACTTTCCCTTTCCTCTTTTAAGCCCTCCTTCTTCCTCTTATGTCATAAATATTGACATGTATAGGCTGTGTCCCTGGCCCTCTCTGTTCCACTCTGGCCTAGTTTCTCAGCCTGGATCTTTCCTCCCCCAACCTCAGAGTGTATGGTAGTCAGCTGAATGAAGGCAAAAGTTACATAGGGCATATCTCCTCATAGATTTTGCTTGACACTGGGGAGGAGAAAACATTATTTTATATTAATTTAGTATTAAAATGGATTTTTAAGATAAGAATTTTCCCTTTTTTCAGTATGTTATTTGAGAGATAGTTGTCTGCTCCCTAATATCCAACCATTTTCACTCGGGCATGAGTAGAATAGGCTGTCACAGGATATGGTCTGCCCAAGTCTATCACATGTGCTCTTATGATAGTTTAACAAAATAATGAAGAGTCTGGGCTTTGAGATCAGATGGGTATGGCTCCACGTTTCACCACTTACTAGATATGTGACCTTGAGCAAGTTCTTTAACCTCTCTTAGTCTAAGTCTTCTCATCTATGAAATGGGACAAGGATGCCTACTTTGTAGAACTGGTGTAAGAATTAAATGAGATGATCCCTATAAAATGAAATGTGTCCAATGAAAGCTGATTGCTGCAGGAAATTGCTATTCATCTATGTAAATAACAGGCAGATCTTTATCTCTAGCCCTGGGCATCCTCTCAAGTTCTAGTCCACAACTTACAGTGATTATTTAGTTGTCTTGCTTAAATTCCATTTATCTAAACTGAAGTTCTTTCTCTCTGAGTCTGTCTCTGTCTGTCTCTTTCAGACTTCTCTATTTTTACCAAGGTCCCCACCATTTGGTCCAGAATTAAGGCATAAACCTCTGGTACTTTTATCCATGTCACTACAACATGTCCAATCTCTTAACCAGGCCAAAATTCAGAGTCTTGCCTCTACAGTGTCTCACTTAAATTTCCCTTTTATTTACTTTTTGCTTGTTTGTTTGTTTACAATCAATGAACCTACTTGACATATCATTATCACCAAAAGTCCATAGCTTACACTAGGTTTCACTCCTGGTGGTGTACCTTCTGTGAGTTTTGATAAGTGTGTAATGACATATATTCATCATAATATCATACAAAATAGTTGTGCTGCTCTACCTATCTATACCTTCCTTCCCACAAATACCCGATGAAGTGTCTTTTTGGTCTTTTGCTCATTTTTTGGGGTTTGTTTCCGTATTGTTGAATTTTAAGGGGTTTTTGTACGTTTTGCCTGTTTCGTGTCAAATGTGCCTTTTGCGAATATTTTCTCCCAGTCTGTGAAGAAATAATTTCTTCTCAGTATTTCCAACATTGAACTAAAGATTTGACTCCATCTGTTTTCTTCCTTTGGTTCAAGTTCCTCCTACTAGAATTTATAGGATGAGATCAGTCTATCTAGGGAAGACTCAGGACCACAGCCTCTAAAGCCTCAAATATCAACTCCGTAACTTACTAGCTGTGTAATTTTTAACAATTAACTTAAGCACCAGTAATAATGAAAATTACCTCATGGGGTTGTTGTAAAGGTTAAATGAGTTAATACTTATGAAGGAACTTAGAACACCTCTTGGCATGTATAAGCTCTAAATATATGTTAGTTCTCCTTATTAGCCACTTTTTCATGTGATGGCTCTTTCAGATATTTGGAAATAATTATGATGTCTCTCTTTGCCTGTTTTTCATTTTTCTCCTTCAAGCTTACCACATCTAGTTTCTTCATTATATATACACATTTATTCTGGAGTCAGAAAGACTTGGGTTTGAGCCCCAGCTCTGCTACCTCCTGGATGTATAAATTTGAGCACATTACTTAACCCACTGAAGCATGTTTATCATAGGGAGAAGGGGGAACTATGGTTCTATGCTGAATAGTAGCCCCAAGGATATTCATCAGGTCCTAGTTCTTGGAACCTGTGAAAATTGCTTCATCTGGAAAAAGATCAATTAAATTAAGGGTCTTAAAAATGAGAGATTGTTCTGGATTAGCTAGGCAGACCCTAACTGCGATCACAAGTGTCCTTATAAGAATGAGGCAAAAGAAGCGAACTGTCTACAGAAGCAGAGAAAGCAGTAATGACGTAGCAGAGGGTGAGCACACATAACCACAGACCAAGGAATGTTGACATCCACCAAAACTGGGAGACTAAGGACCAGATCACCCTCGGGAGCCTTTAAAAGGTAATAGCCCTATGGCTGAAACCTCGTTTAGCCCCATTGACTTATTTCTGACTTCTGGCCTCCAGAACGGAAAGAGAATAAATTTGTTTGCTGAGCAGGAACATGCAGCTCCCAATCCCAGGTGAGGATTCCCACCTTTCGGAGGATGGCAAAGAAAATGACACGCCAACCACCAGAAGTCAGAGCCCACAGATACTGGCGACTGCATCCCCAGTGGGCTCAGAGTCACGAAGAACTCCGCTCACAAGGTGCGGTTGGAAGAACACTTTAAACACAGGAAGGAGAAAAGGCACAGCAAAA
>NC_048219.1:58322580-58397875 GCF_002007445.2 Ailuropoda melanoleuca | reverse complement strand
TGGGGAATAGGGAGACAGGAAGGCTTTAGAGCAGAGGTCTGGTGGGCGGAACAGTACATGCTAACGAAAGCAACGTTTAGTATGTGATCAAGTACTATTTTATAAAAAGGCAGTAAAGAATCCAACCAGTCAGCAAAAAAACTATTCAAGAAATGTGGACAGTGAGAAAATGAAAGTAAAATCCAATACAGTTACTGAATCTGTAAAGTAGTCAAAATAAACTCTGTCCTTATAAGCAAGATTCAACAAAGCTCTACCCCTGAAGCCAGACCACCTGGATTGAAATCCAAGCTTCACGTTTACGAACTATGTCACTCTTCGTGCCTCAATTTCTTCATATATAAGATGGGTATGGAAATGTCTCTCGTCAAGTGAATTTAAAAATTCACTTCCTTATTAGCATTTTTACATTAATTTAATTTTTAATAGCTGCGTGGTGATGTAACTGACACATAACTGATAATAAACTGCACGTATTTAAAGTGTAAAATATGACTGATTGCCGCAACACATGCACATGTACGCAAAATTCTGAAGCCATCTCCACAGTCAAAATCATGAACATATTTAATACCCTCAAACATTTCTTCCTGCCCCAATCCCTCACATCCATTTCTATTTTCTACTAGACCCTGTCCCCAGGCAAACACTTAAACACTTTCTTCATTATACATTACTTTGCATTTTCTACAATTGTATGTAAAAGGAATCACACAGTTGCTACACTTTTGGTCAGAGGAGTGGTCTGGCTTCTTCAAAACAGCGGAATCATGTTGATGTCTATCCAGGCTCTGCATGCACTACTAGCTTCTTCATTTTTGTTGCTGAATAGTATTCTTCAGCAATACAGCGTGTGTGGATACACCACAATTTGTGTATCCGTTCACCTGTTGATGGACATTTGGGTGTTTCCACTTTTCAGCTGCTACGAATAAAGCTGCTACGGACATTTATCCGTGTTTCATATGGCCACATGCACTTCCACTTGTCTTGGGTGAATACAGACAGGTAGGGTGGCTGGGCCGTATATTACTATGTTTAACTTAAGAAACCACCAAACTGCTCTCCAAAGACGTAGGATTTACATTCCCACCAGCAGTATCTGGCTCTCTCACATGCTCGCCAACACCGGGTAGATCCATGTTTTAATTTTAGACGTTCTAAAAGGGGTTTAGGAATATATCATTTTAATTCTGATTTCCTCTACCCTAGTGATTAATAATGTTGAACATAGCTTCATGTGTTTACTTGCCATCCACATAATTTCTTTCTTTGGCCAAATGTCAGTCTCTAGCTGTTGCTCCTGTTGTTTAGTTTTGTATTACTGAGTTTCATTTTCTCTTAGTCATTGTCTTATTCTTCATTCTCTATCTTTCAAACAGGAGAAGATTTCAATTTTGATTAAGTCCAATTTCTCACTTTTTTCTTTTATGGATTGTGCATTTAATATACCTAAAAAATTTTTACATAACCCAAGAGCAGAAAGATTTTCTCCTTTTTTTTTTTTTAGATCTGTCATAGTTTGGGATTTTATGGTTAGATCTGTGGCCTGTTTTCAGTGTCCATAATGTGAGGTGGATTGAAGTTTATTTTTTGACATATAGGTACCAATTATTTCAGTTCTATTTGTTGAAAAGACTATTTTTTTCACCACTGAAGTACCTTGTATCTTTGTCAAAAATCAATTGACCATATATGTGTGGGTCTATTTCTGAATTCTATTCCGTTCCATTGATATATTTGTCTATTGCTTGATTTCTATATCCTCATAAAAAATCTTAAAATCATGTAGTGTAAGTCCTCCAACTTTATTCTTCTTCAAAATTGTTCTACTTTTTCTAGGTTCATTGAACTTCCACATGAATTTTAGAATCAACTTGTTAATTTCACCATTAAAAATCACTTTACAGTTCTTATTAAGATATTATACCTCTAGGTCAATTTGAAGGATAATGGATATCTTAACAATACTGAGTGTTCTGATCTATGAATTCATGTTTCTCCATTTATTTACATAGTCTTCTACAGCAGTGTTTTCAAGTTATATGTATATATATATATATATTTTTCATATGTTTATGCTTTTGTAAATAATACTGATTTTTAATTTCAAAATAAGTTGTTTAGAGTTAGAATATAAAAATACACTGATTTTGTATATTGATCTTCTATCTTGCAACTTTGCTAAATTAATTCATGGCTCCATAAAATTTTACAATAGACATTTGTGTCATATGTAAAGAGAGTTTTACTGTTTCCTGTTCAATTTAGATGCTTCATTTTTCTTGTCTTACTTTGCTATTTAGAGCCTCCAGTATAATTTTGAATAGAAGTAAGGGTAATCAGAAGGGGGAATGAAACATGAGAGACTATGGACTATGAGAAACAAACTGAAGACTTCAGAGGGGAGGGGGTGGGGGAATGGGATAGACTGGTGATGGGTAGTAAGGAGGGCACGTATTGCATGGTGCACTGGGTGTTATACGCAACTAATGAAGCATCGAACTTTACATCGGAATCCGGGGATGTATTGTATGGTGATTAACATAATATAATAAAAAAAATCATTAAAAAATTAAAAAAAAAAGAAGTAAGGGTAGCCTACATTCTTTCCTGTTCCTCTTCTTATGGGGAAAGCATTCAGTCTTTCACTATTATCAATGATTGTAATGTTGTAGGTTTTTCATAGATGCCATTTAACATTTGTTCCCACATATTCCTAGTTTGCAGGGTTTTTTTTTTTTCACTAGAAATGGATGTTGGATTTTGTTTAATGCTTTCTTTCCTTTACTGATAATTATATGATTTTTTTTTGTTTTTAGTCTGCTAATAAGGTGAATTACATTGATTTTCAAATGTTAAACCAATCTTTTATCCTTGGCATAAAACTCACTTGGTTATGATGAATTTGCTTTTTACGTATTGTTGGATTGAAGACCTTAAATTTGTAAAGAATTTTTGCATCTATCTTCATTAGGGGTATTGGTCTATAGTTGTTTTTTTTTCATTTATTTTTTATTTTTTTATAATAATTTTTTATTAGGTTATGTTAGTCACCATACAGTACATCCTTAGTTTTTGATGTAATGTTCCATGATCCATTACTTGTGTATAACACCCAGTGTTTTGTTTTTTGTTGTTTTGCTGTTTCCTTGTATCAGGTATTAGTCCCAGCCTCACAAAATGAGTTAAGAATTAATTTGTTTCAGTTTTCTGCAAGAGTTTGTGTTTAATTGGTATTATTTCTTCCTTAAATGTGCCAGTGAAGCCCTCTGGGCTTGTAGTTTTCTTTGTGGGAAGGTTTTTAACTACATAACAATTTCTTTACTATATATAAGACTGTTTGGGTTATCTATTTGTTTTTGAGTGAACTTTCCATAGTTTGTGATTTCTTAGAAGAAATTTATTTCATCTAAGTTGTCAGATTTATTAATACTAAGTTGTCATACTATTCTCTTATGGTCCTTTTCATATCTGTGGAATCTGTAGTGATGTCACCTCTCTCATTCATGATATTACTAATTTGTATCTCCGCCTTCCATCTTTTTCTCTGATCACCTAGATAAAGATCTACCAATTTTAGTGATCTGCTCAAACAACCAGCTTTTGGGTTGGCTGGTAATCTCAATTTATAATTATATATTTGTCTATTTCTCCCTGTAGTTCTATGGATTTCGTGTTATGTATTTTGAAGTTCTGTTGTTAAATCACAAACATTTAAAATTATTATGTCATTATCTGATGACTGGATAAAGAAGATGTGGTACACACACCAGAATATTAGTCATAAAAAAGAATGAAATCTTGCCATCTGCAACAATGTGAATGGAGCTAGAGAGTATTATGCTAAGCAAAATAAGTCAGAGAAAAATAAATACCATATGAATTCAATCATATGTGGAATTTAAGAAAGAAACAAATGATCATGGAGGAAAAAAGAGAGAGGAAAACCAAGAAACAGACTCTTAACTATAGAGAACAAACTGATGGTTACTGGAGGGAAGGTGGGGAGGGGTGGGTTTAACAGGTGATGGGGATTAAGGAGTGTACTTGTTTTGATGAGCACCAGGTTTTGTATGCGAGTATTGAATCACTAAATCATACACCTGAAACTAATATTACACTGTATGCTAACTAACTGGAATTTAACTAAAAACTAAGGAAAAAAAAGATTATTATGCCCTCTTGATGATTTCACCCATCTCTTATTGAGAAATGTATTTCTTTATCCATGGTAATATTCTTTGCTCTAAAATCTACTTTGTCTCATATTAATATGACCACTCCATTTTTTTGATTGGTACTAGCATAGTACATATATCTCTTTCCATCCTTTACTTCTAATTTGTTTGTGTCTCTATATTTGAAGTGGGTTTTTTGCAGGTACAAGCAAGGTCTTGTTCTTTTATCCAATCTGATACTGTTTGCCTTTTAGTCAGGGCATTTAGACTATTTACCTTTAATGTAATTGTTGATGTAGTTGGGTTAAAATCTACCATATTTCTACCAATTTCTACCATTTCCATGTCCTTTATTTCCTTTTTTAAAAATCTGCCTTTTTTTTTCTAGAAATTGAGTATTTTGACTTATCATCTATAACTCTTTTTTGGTGTTATTTCAGTAGTTTGTAGTATGTGTTATTTACTTATCACAGTCTATTTTCAAGTGCTATATGCCACTTCATGTATAAGAAACTTACAACAGTATACTTAAGTGTATCCCCACTCAGCCTATGTGCTATTATTTTCATACATTTTACTTCTACTTGGGTTATAAACCCCACAATACATTTTTTTAAAAAAATTTTCTTTAGTCAAGTATCTTTTAAAGGAATTTAGATAGTAAGAAAACATATTTTTATTACCTAGATAGTTAATATTTTAGGAGTTCTTCAGTCCTGGTTGCAGATTTCCTTCTGGTATAATTTTCCTTTTGCTTGAATAACTTCCTTTAGCATTTCTTATAATTCAGGTGAGCCAATAATAATTTCTTTCTACTTTTGTATGTCTTAAAAGCCTTACATTTGCTTCATTTGGGAAAGATATTTCACCTGGGTATAAAATTCTTGGTTGTTTTTGTTTTTGTAATGCTCTAAAGATGTTGCTCCATTGTCTTCAGGTTTGCATTCTTTATTCCCTAGAAAGAAGTCTGGATAAATCCTCTTAATCTTTGTTCCTCTGCATAAAATATGTCATTTTTTTTGTCTAACTGTATTTAAGATTTTCTATATATCACCAGTTTTAAGTCATTTTATTGTGAGTGGTGGTATAGTTTCCTTCAAGTTTCCTAAGCTTGGATTTATTGGATTTGTAGTTTTAGAGATTTAAGTAAAGTTGAAAATATTTCAGCCATTATTTCTTCAAATTTTTTTCCTTATTCCCTCTGCCTTCCCTTCTCCCCTTCTTTTGGGACTTCAATTACATGTATGTTATATTATTTAAAGTAATCCTACAACTCCCTAATGCTTGGCTATGTTTTATTTTATTTTTTAGTAACTTTTCTCTCTGGGTTTTATTTTGAGTGGTTTCTGTTTCTGTATTTTCAAGTTCACTATTTTTTCCCTCTAAAATGTCTAATATGCTATTAATCCAATTCAGTGTTATTGTTTTTCATCCTAGCATTGTACTTTCTGCCTGAGAAGTTCTGTTTGGGTCTTTCTTTTATCTTCCTTCTACTTAACATGCTCAATTTCCCCCTAAGCTTCTTGAACAAACAATATGATTACAAATAACTGTTGTAGTGCCTTTGTTCTATTAATTGCGTTATCTGTGTCATTTCTTGATTAATTTATTTTCTCCTCTTTAGAAATTGTGTTTCCCTGCTTCTTAACATGCTCAGTAATGCTTGATTGTATGCTAGACAATGAAAAATTTGCCTTGCTAGGTGCTGGATATTCTTGTATCCCTAAAAATATTCTTGAGCCATGACCTACAATGCAGTAAAGTTACTTGAAAGTTTTACTTTTTTGGGTCTTCCTTTTAAGCTTTCTTGGGTGAAACCAGAGAAATGTTCAGTGTAGAATTAATTCTGCCCTAATACTGAGGCAAAATCCTTGTGAGTGCTCTAACTGATGCCCCATGAATTATAAGGTTTCCTACTCTGCTTGGCGGGAACGGAAACTACTCCTTTCTGTGTAAGCTTTAGTCTCTCCTCCCTTCAATTTCTTCTGGCAGTTCCTTTTTCCAGCTACAGATAATTTCCTCACACATTTGTATCAATCAGTCCTGACCATAGCTGAGGAGCCTCTAGCGATCTCTGGATCTTCCTCTCTATGCAAATCTCTCCTCTCTATTACACTTCTCTAGAATCCCAGCTTTGTTTCCTCAATTCATGGAAACTATCAGCCTTTGTTTGGGTTCCCCCCATCTGTGGTACAGCCTGGAAATTCTCTCAAGACAGTAAGTCAGGGCAGGGGCTCCTGGGTGGCTCGGCCAGTTAAGCATCTACCTTTGGCTCATGTCCTGATCCCGTGGTCCTGGGATTGAGCCCCACATTGGACTCCCTGCATGGAAGAGTCTGCCGCTCCCTTTCCATCTGCCTGCTCATGCTCTCTCTCTCTCTCCAATAAATAAATAAAATCTTAAAAACAAAACAAAACAAACCAACCCAGTGAGTCTCAGCAAATATATGATTCATTTTATTTCTTCTCTGTCAAGAATCATTGTCTCTTATTATTGATGTGAATATCTTGAAAGCTTTTATTTTATGTAGTCCATCCAATTTTTCTGTTGTTTCTCATAGAAGGGTAACAGTTCCTGTTGCTCATTCTAGGCTAAAGTAACAGCCTTTTGAAAGTATATCTTTTTTTTAATTTCCTCAACTTTATACTTTCTATTGCTCAGTCTTATCTTCTTTCTCTGATATTCCATGAGCAGTGGGCTATGGGCTATGCTTTCAATATATTCAGAATACAACTATATCTTTGTATCTTTTTCTTAAATAGCCTCATGGAAGCCATCATTTATTGCAGCAACTTTTTAATTGTTCTCCCTGATCTTTCCCTTATCCACCTACACTTTAATAGTTTTGGGGAATAAAGAAAGAAGGAAGGAAGGAAGGAAGGAAAGAAAGAAAGAAAGAAAGAAAGAAAGAAAGAAAGAAAGAAAGAGAAAGAAAGAGAAAAAGAGAGCCACCCTTCTGTTAAGAACCCTGCAATAGCTTCCCATTTCACCCATAGTAAAAGTTAATATATATAATGGCCTAAGGCACTATATAATCTTGCTTTTGCTATCCCTTTAATATCATCTCCAACTACTTTCCCTGTGGGTTACTCCTTTTTAGTTAACAGGCCCCCTTGCTGTTCTTTGAGCCACTCAGACACGCAATGCCTCAGGGCCTTTCCACTTTTGCCTAGAAAGCTATGGCCTCAAAAGCCTGTATGACTTGCTCCCTTGCCAACTTCAGTGTTTTCTCACATGTGTCATCTTGCCTATATAAAGTTGTATCTTAACACCACCTACCACCTCAGTCCAGACATTCCTCATATCCTTTTGTGCTTAATTTTTGTCCTTAGATCTCATCACCATCTGACATAATTAGTCTGTTCCAGTCTCTGGGATTCCTTTCTATTCCATGAGCACACCAGGCACTTTCTGGCCTCCTTTTGTATTTACTATTCCCTTTTCTTGAACAAGTCTGCTAGCAAAATATATCTGTAGTTGTCTTCTTTCAGCCTTTCTTCAAATGCCATCCTCTCCATGGGGTCTTCATTAATTATTGTGTTTAATACAATCTCTCCCCGACTCTTTGGCTTTATATATATCCCTTTTCCACTTTTTTTTTTCCCTCAAGAGAACTTACAAAATGATGCACTATACATTTTATTATCTATGTATTTTTTTTCTATCTCACTAAAATGGAAGCTACATGGCGACAGAGGTTCCTCTCTCTCTCTCTTTCCCTCTCTCTTTCTTTCCCTTCCTTCCTTCCTTCTTTCCTTCCTTCCTTCCCCTCTTCCTCCCTCCCTCTCGCCCTCCCTCCCTTTCTTTTTTTTCTTTTCTTTTCTTTCTTCTTTTCTTTTCTTTTCTTTCTTTTCTTTTCTTTTTTATTCTTTCCTTTTCCTTTCTTTCTTTTCTCTCTTTCTCTCTTTCTTCCTCTGCTTTATATCCAGAACCTAGACACAAAACTAGTGGTCCTTGGTAAATACAGCTGATTTAATTTTTTAAATGATTATTTTTCTGGAAATTACCAAGTTTATAACCTAGAAGAGGATATGCAGACTGATTTAGAACGCTTTCCCCATTATGTACTGAGTTCAAAATCTCCAAGTTGCATTTTCTCCTCCAAAACTCTATTTTATGGAGGCGGAAGTGTTCTTACACAGTTAGGAATTAAAAAGTAACTAGTATATCTAAGCACTCAACATCGAGGTCACAACTTTCAACTCCACCATCCAGCTTCCAGTCCCACAGCAGAATAGAAACTGCAAAATGATCAGGAAAAAATGCTTTTTAATTAGTAAGCACCTTTTTAATTAGTAAGACAGAAACTAACACTGGTTTATTTTCCACTTACACTTAAGACCCATTATTTAATCCTTATTACATCTCTGTTAGGTGAGTTACTGTGATCATTTTACAGATGAAGAAACTGAGGTCAAAAGAGTAACTGGCATTCAAATCAAGAGCTGGGATTTGAACACAGCATTTTTTCCTCCTAAGCCCACCTCTTTGCACCTACACTGTGCTGCGTCAAAGGGAAGAGTATAACCTAGACACAAATATTCAAAAAGACTGATAGGACCCACAGGCCATACCACATACCACAATCTGTGTTGAGGACGTCATCTCTGGATAGCACAGCACAGTCATTAATGTTCATAATGATAAAACCAAGTCATCAAAAAAAGATTAATTACATTCCATCCACTCTGTTTAAGAAGGCAGGGAAGTGTGAAATCCATTTTAGAAAGATTTCCATCAAAAATGATTAAAATTTTCAGCTATCCAGAATGATTCATTCCCTGGGGTTTCCACATAGCCAAATATGTAAATGAAAAAGCACAAATATTGCCCATTTTCCACAAAACAAAACAAACAAGCAACCTACATAAAAGAGGTGCAGGACTCAATCAAATTGGAGATTGGCTATTCGTACAGTGTATATACTAAAGCTGGCAGTCATCCATTTTTTATGGTATATCTGTTCTCATTTGTCAGGTGTCCTTTTGAATGGTTGGTACCCTTGCCAGAAAGGTTTTAATTCTTTTGATTTTTTCTTCTGCTGCGAGTCTTTTAGGATGAGATAAATATATTCCCTATATCTTGAGCGCATAGTTGGAATCACTGAGACTGCTTGACCCACAACTCCCTCAAAAAGCTAACTTTACTTCAAGCACAAAAGAAAGGTTATTTTATTTTGTAAAAGTGAAGCTGAGTACGACTTAGTTTGTATTTACTTACAAAAACAAGAAACAAATATATTCCTTATCTCAGTCTGCACTAGTCTGTGGTAGCTGGTAGTCAATGCATTTTGGTTAAAAGAATTTTTGCTGTGCATTAGTAGAAGAATGGTTACATTAATTGCGTTAAATTATGGTACATCAAGATGATGGAATGATATATACTCATTTCAAATAATCACCTGACAGAGGCTGACATGGATCTTTATTCACCTCTGTATCCTCATCTCCCAGAATTCTTGTCATTTAATGTTTCCAGTAGCTATTGTTTGAAAGAATTAATAAACAAATGAAATATAAAATTAATGAACAAGTGGCAAAACTCTGATTATTGATATAATTATATGAGTAATATGATATAATTTGGGGAGGAGTATATGCATGTAATTGAATCAAGAAATCTGGATTGCTACACAAGTAAATCATAACTAATAGTTACTCTGATAAATGTGGGGGACTTATGAGAGAATCTTACTTTTTATTTCATTTATATATTATTTCACCATTCACAATAAATACATCTTACTTTTATAATTAAAATAATTCATGCAATAGCTATCACAAAAATGATTTTTCACATCAGTCTGAAATTTAAGTGTTCATTATAGAAATAAAAAGATGAGATGATATCAGCTGCCCACAATATAGAACATTGCATGGAACAAATGCTGATGGAGCCAGAAACAATCTCTCAGTGTTAAAAACACTTAACAGGCAAAAAGTGAAGAGGTATAAAAAATTAAACAGAAAAGAAATTATCAAAAATATTCACAGAGTGGAGGGTGGATGGGGAGTGACTGTTTAATGGGTATGGGGATTCCTTTTGGGGTTATGAAAATGTTTGGGAATTACACAGAGGTGATGGTTGCATGTTATGAATGTACTAAATGTCACCGAATTGTTTGCTCACTTTAAAATGGCTAATTTTATGTTATGTGAATTTCACTTTAGTAAAAAAATGTGTGTGTGTATGTATGTGTGTGTGTACACATACACCACACGCATTGGATGAAAATAAAACAAAAATGTGTAAAGACCCTGAAAATTATCCAGGCCAACTATGTGGAGATGCTTAATTGGGACATAAAGAAGGGACAAGGATTGATTCTAATCACCAGTGCCTAATTATTAGAAAAATAAACCCTAGTATCTATTTCTTATGACAGTCTTTCCAATTGATATTACCTTCCAGAGCAAGATAACAGGAAAAAAAAATCAAATTCTGGCACCAGAAAAGGTCAACCACTCTCAGTTACATAGATCACAAAATACTGTGCCTGGCAATGAGCTCCTCACCGGCAGAGATCACACTTACTTCATCTCTGTGTCCTCAGAAGCCGGCATCGTGCCTGACACAATACATGATGAATGTTTTAATATTGAGTAGTTTAGCAAGGGGAGTAACACTGGGATGAAGTGGCCATCAGATCATGTGTCATGTTGGCCAATGGAGGATTGAACATCCAAACCCCTATTGTGGTCTTCCAACCAAAGCAAGCAACGGAGAATGGTTCATTCTTTCCCAGAAGAGCCTTCTACCCCACTCCCCATAAGATGTCCAAGGATCAGTTAAGAAGTTAGTGAAAATGAATAATCCTGGGCTCCACCTCCAGATATTCTGGTTCGGCAGGTCTCCAGTTGGGGCTGGAAACCACTTATTTCAAAAGAGTTTCTCAGGTGGTTTCATGCAGGTCATCTGTGGACCATGCTTCTAAAAACACAGAAGCTCAGGGCTGGGGATGGTCAATGTCTTTTTACACAGGAAGTACAGGGTTAGTAGCCATTGCATTTTTTTTTCATTCAGTATAAGAAGAACTTTATAACAACTAAAGCTGTCTAGAAAATGAGAATGTCTTGTGGCATCGTGAGATTTAGAAATAGTCACATGGTTGAAGATTCTCTCAGCGGTGTTATGATAAATTCTTTTGCCCTAAGCCGGATTTCAATTGGTTGGCTACTAGGGTTCCTGTCACCTCAAATTCTGATTCTATAATGAAAACAGGTTGAGGGAGGAGTAGAGGCAGATGATTCATGTATATGCAACTGCTTTGAAAAATGTGGATTACTACAAAAATCTGAAATATTATTCTTAATATTCATGATTTTGGGGGCAGAAGTTTAACATTATTTTTGGAAAGTTTCTGAACTTCATTTCTATTTTTATGAAAATATTCGATAGAATATTATATACAAATAGATGAATTTGGGAAACTTGAATTTTATTTGTAAAATATAATGACCTGATGTTTTCAGGATTTCTTTTGTCTTCAGTTGTAATAATTTTACCTTTTTTTCTGATCTTGAAACTAATGAACATTCACAGTAGAAAATTTATAAAATTTAAAAAGTTAAAGAAAAAAATAAGATAAAATCACACAGTATTTTACCACTGAGAGAAAACCTCTATTAGCATTTTGGACTATTTTTCTTCCCCTCCCTTCCAAATACACACACACCCGCAAAAATTTTTATGGTGAGAATTTTACTGTTGTTTTACACAGCCTTTGAAAACATATTCTTAATCAACAGCCTACTATACTATTAGCAAATGGATTAATGCGAGAATTAAATGGCCGTTGGGTCCAGTGTGATATTGATTAGTGGAGAACTGAACTCAGAAGCCCATATGGCTGTCTCCAAAGTGAGGCAAGCAAAAAGAATTCTGTTTTTTATTTGATTTGTTTCTTATCTCTGTACAGTTAGATTATTTCCATTTTTTCCCTCTTACAACAAGTATTTGATAAAAATGCTTGCACATGGTTCCCTGAGTTACCTCTATATCTTTAGGTTAGATTCTCAGGTATGGAGATTATAGTTCAAATCCTATCAACATTTGTAGACATTCCATACATATTTTTAAAGTGCTTTACAGAAAGATTGCACCAAATTATGCTTCCACCCACCACGAATGAGAGTGCTTCTCTCACTATACAGTGGCAAACATGAGTATGAACAATAAAAACAAAACAGAAAACTTTTCTACCACATTTAATGGGAAAAAATTTGAATCTCGTTTTTACTTGCTGTCCTTTGATTGCCAGTGGAGTTGAATATGTTTGCCAATCCGTATAACTCGTTTGTATCTTCTTCCAATGTTCCAGTTTACTTTTATAACATTTCTTCACCTGAGGCCCAACTGTGGGGAAGTTTAATCTTCAAAATTCTTCATAGTGGTACTTTTTTGGAGGGGGCAGAATGTGGATTGGGAGGGAGAATTTTATAAAGAAGGAGATGCATTTACCAAGTTACTTTAATATTTATATTATTAATTTTTCTTTAAAAAATGTGTGGCATTTGGTATCTGCAGAGCTATGAAATGGAAACTTTTTTCTCAAGGAGAATAATATGACAATAGATATGAATGACTTTTTCATCAGCTTTGGAAGACACTATGCAATAATAAATATACGTTTTCCGGTAACTACACCAAAATTCTGTTTTTAATAACTGAAAGTTTCAATCAGAAAGAGCTAGTTTCAGGCAGATTTATTATTATATTGAAAAAAAAAAAAAACCAACCCTCGACTTGACCAAGTTTCTTCAGCTTGTATGATAATCAAGATTATGTGCATCTCCTGTCTGGGTAACTGCCCACAGGTTACTGGGGACATCTTACAAGTGAACATGAGCCCATCCTGCACGGTAGTGTGCTGTCACAATTTTCCGAATTCAATACAGTATATGTTTTTTCTCAAGCTTTCTCCTGTAAAATAGAACATTTGTTAAATAATATAAGTGCATTGTTACATTTTAACATTTCCACAGTCTATTAAAAGGTCACACCTTCAGAGCATGATTTAAATGAACACAATTTTCTAGATACTATGCCTTTGTCAATGAACTTTACCCTAATTTACTTATTTAATCTTGCATTTTGTTTTAGGAAACAAACTTTTCCTTTCATTTTTGATGCTTCAGGTGTTGGAAACGTGGATTGTGCTCCATTTCCTAGCAGTAGCATTAGCCTTAATAGCTTGAAGCCTGTGTTGAGATTGTGCCTTGCTTTACCATTGGTATTCAGATCTCACTTCTTAGTCTTTGTCCTTGTACAAAGGAAAAATTGCTTTCTCTTCAATTATTTTCTTTCTCTACTTTTCACTTAAGACTAGAAATGGCCAGAAAAATATCCTGCCAATTTAAAAATGGTTTCCCCCAAACCACATTTTCCAACACTTTTGTTTTTCTTCTATTAGTTTGCATCTCAAAGTGTATAGTCTGTGATTCAATGTGTGCAAGAAAGAAATGTTGCTATTCATTTGCCGTGACTAATTGAAATGTTCAAGCATTCCATCCCATTACATATTGGGGAACACAAACTTTGGCAATTAAATGAATTCCAGACTTGTCCATTTAAACAGTTTTTTGGATAAATATTCAGTTGATTCAAAGTCTAGCATCTTCATGGTGATATTTCTCTCATTCCTTTTCTATTTCTCAATGGTGCCTGGGTTCATGGAAAAGCTTCTGTATCTGACTTTCAAAGAGGAAGGAAGTCTACATGCTGTCCTTCACATCTTTGCTGGTCTATGATGTGAAAAGCCAATCAGGTCTTTTTACTCACCAAGCATGCAGCACTAGTGCCTCCTGAATTATTGTTACCATTGCTTTTTTGGGGGGGCGGGGTTGGCATAATGCCATTGACACTCATGGCTGGCGAATACCAAGGAAATGTCCAGCTTCATTTTTACTACACTCTAAGCCCTACCTCAACTCTTCCAAATTCTGCAGAATCTCTGGTCAGCTTCCTTTCATCTGCTCCTAACCTCACTCTGGTGGTCTCTTTGTACATCCACTGCTTCCCAATTCAACTATCTTCTCGTGCCTCTTAGCTTTATAAGGCAACTTCTAGATCTCTTCCACACTCCCACTTTCTGCTTCGATATGTCAGATGGCCCTTTCTCCTCCATAGAGGTTACCCCAATGTTGATGCAAGCTGTCCTGAAGGTTCTTCTCAGGACTTCCCTCTGATTGAATACTTCTAGGTCAGCAATTTCTAAATGACAGCCTAGAAACATCGTAGGTGGCATCCTGGGCTACCATCATGCTGACCTGAGGTATTTTCTTCAGACATTTGTAACTTTCCTGAGCTAGATCTTCCTGAAACATCAAGTACTGAGTTTTTCAAACCTTCCATCTTACCTCTTAAGTTTTCCTGAGGGGAAAGCCAGGACACTTAATTTTGATTCCTGCCTCCTTTCCTCCAATTCTTTCGGAGTCACTGCTTGGGCTACACCTTTTGCTTTCTTTTATTTGAAATTGAGCTTTCCCTACATCATACTCTTTTTCCTCTCTATACTAAAGCATATTTTCATACTCCTGTGGTTTAGTTTGTGTATGTAAGTAGCTCCTGGAATTTAGAAACTCCCTTTCTTTTGCCACAAATCCTGATTCACAAGACCTTTGTCTCACTACACACTGATAAAAAATAAAAAACAACAACCTTCCTTGAACAATGCCTTTTTTCTTCTTTGTATTCCTGCTTTAATAATCCAAATCCTCCCTGAGATAATGGATGCCTATGGCTGAATGGGGGAGGGTCAATTAATTTATTTCAAAAAGTCTTATCCCCGTTATAGTTGAAACTGATGATATTGATAAATTACTTTTATCTTCCAGTTGTTTCCAAATTCATTTTAGAGGAACCATTCCTTTTCTCCAGAACCTACTTTTAAAAACAAAGTGTTTTTAAACAAAGATATACTATAGTTTATCTTCAGCCACACGATAGCTCGCATGTAGTACTCCCGTAAAGATTTCAATGAAAATGTCTTTGTTTTTTTTTCCAATTTCAATCCAATTCAACAAGCATCAGTTTATATTTTTTAACCAGCCTCTAATTATGCATCATATAGGCAAGAGAGGTTTACAAAAGGAGAAGACAAGGTTTATAGCGCCTCAAAGGTAAGGAACCAGATGCATACGTGAAATAATCAGAATACAATGCAAGAGTAGGAAGAATTGTATCAACACACAGAAACTGTTTATGATAGGTAATTAATAGATATTTATTGTTCTTCATTATGTGTTGTATAGACAACACAATGTAGGCTATCTGGGCAACTTGCAAATAATGAGAGTTAGAGAGGACATTAAAATGGAGGAAGAGAGACGGGCTAGGGCTTACATTTTTAGTAGAATCTGGAAATGTAGAAATGAGGAAATCCTCTGTTCCAAGCAAGAAGAAAACAACTTGGGGAGCAACTTGGCAGAGAATTGTGGGTTCAGAGGGCAGTTCTGTTATGTTAAGCTTTAAATTGGCTGAACAACACAAGTCATTCTAGAAGAATGTACTTTTTCAGATATTTGTTCTTGGCACTGCCTCCCTTGTTTTCCCCACCTCCATATTTTTCATAAAGCAAATGCTTTGTCATACATATTCTTCCTCTTCATGGAATTGATGTCACTCGTTCCATTGCTTCTGTTTGCTTGGTCGCAGCTGTCCACGAGAATCTTTCTTCTCCCAAGTGGTCTAAGTGAGGCTCATAGCAAATAATGGGCAGCCCAAGGGTCAGCCCCGATGGGGCTTGCAAGCTTTTAACTTTGGAGGAAAGCCATTTTTGCTACTAGTGAGACTTATGAGAGTTTGTTTTTCTCCTTATGTTGCAGCTAAATTTCCATTGAAATAATAATAGCTCAAAAAACAAAAAAAGAAAAAGATCCTACCCTTTCATCTTTTCTCATTCCTTTCGCTGGCAAGTATGTTGGGAAAATGAGAAGACACACTGCTAAACTCTCTCCCCACACACAGCTCTGCTGAAACCGCCTCGTCCACAGTGGCAGGGGCCTACAGAGACCCATCTCAAAGACTTTTATTTCCATTTAATTATCCTTGCCCTGGCCACCACCCTTGGCACTTTAACCAAGCCCTCTTAAAATGTTTTTTCCCTGGTTTCTAGAATGGAACACTCTTCTGATTTGCCTCCTACCGCTCCAGGCTATTCCTTTTCTGCCTCCTCTTGCTTCCCAAATGCAACTATTTTCTGAGATTCTGTCCTTATCTCTGTCTTTTCTCCCCTTGAATTTGCTACTTAGGTAATCTTGTTTACCTTTAATATAATTTCTATGCAGATGAACCTTAAATATATATGTTTATTTATAACTTAAATTAATATGTATTCTATATTAAATATATATTTACATATTTATATATTTATATACTTATATATATGTTAGATCGATCAGTTGATAGATATAGATAGATATCTCCAACGGACTTCCCCAACTGGACTACAATTCAGGATTTCCAAATGTTTACTGAACATTGCTATTTTGATACTTGTGCTAGTCACTTCAAATTCAATGTGCGCAAAGCTGAAACTCCCACCTCCTTTCTCAGGTCTCCTCCTCTTCACTCCTCTGTATTCATCACTGGCAGTCACATGCTGGAGCTGGTTCTTACCAGCTTATGGGGGCTCACTGTGTGCCCCTGTTTCCAACTCCAGTTTGGCCATGGTGTGAACATTTACACCACAGATAAAGGCAAATGCTACAAATTGCAGGTTTGTTTTCTTTTCCTCTCCTCTCCTCTCCTCTCTTTTCTTTTTCTTTTCTCTTATTCTTTTATTTTTATTTTTTTAAAGATTTATTTATTTATTTGACAGAGAGAGAAAGTCGGTGCATGAGGAGGGAGAGAGGCAGAGGGTGAGGGAGAGAGAATTTCAAGCAGATTCCCTGCTGAGCATGGACTCTGACTTGGGGCTCGATCTCACAACCCTGAGATCATGACCTTAGCCAAATCAAGAGTCGGACACTTAACCTACCCAAATGTATGTGCCCCTCTTTCTTTCTCTCTCTTCCTTTCTTTCCTTCCTTCCTTCCTTCCTACCTTCCTTCCTTCCTTCTTCCCTTCCCTTCCCTTCCCTGCCCTTCCCTTCCCTTCCCCTCCCCTCCCCTCCCCTCCCTTCCCCTCCCCTCCTTTCCCCTCCCCTTCCCTCTCCCTCCCTCCCTTCTTTCCTTCCTTCCTTCCTTCCTTCATTCCTTCCTTCCTTCTTTTTCTGAGAACGTTTTCCAACACACCACTGATTATTGTCATACCATTCTCCCAGTCACCTAAGCTTGACACTTGGAGGTAATTTTGGACAACTTTCTTTTCCATATACCCTAAATCCATTCAATCAAGTCTCTAATGCTTACATCACTCCAAACTTTACTATTTTCATGGCTCCTGACCAATTTCTTGGTAGGCTTTTCTCACAGACACTCTCTTACCTCTAACTAACTTAGCAAAATTCTGCAAAGTTAATCTTCCTAAGGAACAGCTGTGATCATAGTCAAAAGTTGCCAGTGATGTTCCTTGCTTACCAAAGTCGAATCATTAATTTTCAGTAAAGATCAGCTATAATCTGGCCCCTAGTCCTACTCCAGTACACCACACACTTCAGGATGCTGAGCTCCTAGTTTGTGCCTAGATCATAAGTACTTAGGAAACCCCAGAGGATGACATTGTCTAACCAACCAAATGAGGAAGCCTTGTTGACTCTCTGCCTATTTTGTTCCTCCTGAATTCCCCCTCTGCCATTTCCACACACCTAGATCTTACCTATATGTCCAGGTTCAGCCTGATGGCCACTTTTCAAGTGGAAATTATCTTTTTTCATCATCTAAGGACCCAATCTTAGAGCATTTTACTTTTATAATCACATTATCATTAACATTTTCTGTCTTTTAGTAAGTGAATATACTACATTCTATTTTTTTTTAAGTGGCCAGGACCATAGTGAACTTCTTGGGTCTAATGGACATACAACCAAAATGTGTCAAATAAATGGATATGAATGAAAACACCTAGGATTTATGTAAAATTATTTCATCTCAAAAATAATCTCATACTTTCTCATTTTTTACAACATTGTAACGAAGGAAGAAATCAGAAATTTATCTCATTTGTGATATTACTCATTGGGAAGTTGAGGACTATCACTAAGATGAGTTTATGCCTAAGACTTGAGATTTCCTGGGGCGCCTGGGTGGGTCAGTCGTTAAGCGTCTTCCTTGGCTCAGGGCGTGATCCCGGCGTTCTGGGATCGAGCCCCACATCAGGCTCCTCCACTGGGAGCCTGCTTCTTCCTCTCCCACTCCCCTGCTTGTGTTCCCTCTCTCACTGGCTGTCTCTCTCTCTCTGTCAAATAAATAAATAAAATCTTAAAAAGAAAATTCTAAAAAAAAGACTTGAGATTTCCTATCTCTCCAACATCATTTCCTACCATGCACACCCTTTACATTCTAGGCAGAGTTAATATGCTTGGATGATGGATTGGTTAATATCCCTCTTCCTTGGATGTGAAAGGAAGGAAATTAAGGCTTTTAAGGAAATATTATACTGGACTGTAAGCTCTCTGAGGACAGAGACCGGTCTGTTTTATTCTCTAGAATAACTCCGGTACCTCGTTTGCCTCAACAATATTCAGTTAAATTAATGACCCACACTGCCTGTGTTTTTTCAACACTGTAAGTAGAAGGATGAATACCATTCCTAGTATTATTTTGCAAAAGTTTATTTTCCAAAGTTTTTTTTCCAAGCTACAAAATCACTGTGTTGTAGATTAAGGACTTCTCCCCAAGGGCTTTATTGGTTTATTTATTTACAGAGTTTGACTATAGCTTGGCAGATAACATCAGTAACTGAGCACAGAGGAAGAGTAATCGGGCACTGTTTTAAAATTTACCGATGACCTCCTGCAGCAGTAACACTTTAACATAGGCAGTGTGAATAACATCTCTAAATATTTTTTACCCTTACTTATCTATTAGGTGATGGCTGACATCCTTAAGTGCGTAAGGTTATAGTTAATGATCGTTGAGCATATTTATCTTGTTCTAACTACATTTACCTTGCTCTACGTCTGGAGTTTGGGGTTTGTTTGCTTGCTTTAGTTTTGTTTGTTTATTTCTTAACATTAGATTGAGAGGTTTCCCCTTTGTTTTCCTCTCTGATCTGGAAATGGCTCCACTAGCAAAAGCTAAATATCTCTTTGAAATGTGTGTACACAGACTGGTTGACAATACAAATTGGTAAACCATATGAGTAGATATTGCAATCTGCAGAATATCACCATAGGCCAAGATCCAAAATGAGAAAAAGAAATTTCTGAAACTCATGAGGGTAATAGATAACATGCCAGGCCTAACCAGAATTGCTGAACCAGCTATTAATATTCTCTCTATATATACAAGTATGTATTATTTTCCTTACCCATATCCTTCTCGCAATACAGTGTATGTTTTTATATGAATATTGTATCTGCAGTTTTAATTTTTGCTATGTTATACCCCCATAGCAATATTTATGTTGAAAGCGCTAGTCCACTAAACACACCTCCCTCATGGAAGGTTTTAATGTCCTTAATTCCTCTTGTGTAGCTAACAATTATTGGATTATGGCTTATGGAAGCTTGTTCGAAAGTGTAGATTCCATAAACACCTTTTTTGTACTTAGCATTAAAGTGAGATAGTAAGGCCCATTAACCCATCTGACAACCTACTTCAAGAGATCATGATTCTAAAATATGAATGTAAAAAGCTAAAGCATTATCTTAGCCTAGTCCCTTCCATTTCTGTCTCTGGGTAATATTTTCTCAGATTAGTGTGGTGGGTAGACTGTTGCTTAAATAGGTCAATGCAAATTAGCCTTGTGATTTCCTTTGTAATAAAAGTGTGATCTCCTTCACCTAATCTGTAGTTGAGTATTATTTAGGCTATTGCTTTGTGTTTCTATTAAAGACAGAGGAGTCAGAGGAATGGTAAATGTAATCCATTATCACCTATTTCAGATATGGGTTTTAAATGATTTTTTTTAGTTTAACATATACTTTATAAAATGTTGGCTGTTATCTTTGAAAGAGTGACACTGTACCTTTATTTTAATGATTTCTTGGAAAATGGTAAATAATCAAAACTTCCAACATGTATCATGGTAGATAAGGTACTTTTTAAAATATAGGAGAAATTTATCTCTATGGCCAATGACCAAACACTAGCTAATGTTCGTACTACCAATACAGGAAAAACATGTACATCTATAAATGATATGAATTATATTTTCATTGCGAGGAAAGAGATTGTAAATTAAGTAAGTCCTTTGGCCTTCTTAATGATGATTAATAATAATGGCCAATAATAATAAACACCATTTATTGACTGTTACCCATCTGCCAATTCTCAACATAAACTAACACTAATCTTCACCACAACTCTGAATACGTATTACCCCTGTTTCACAGGTGAGGAAATCAAAGAGAAGAAAGGTTATATAATGTACATAATGCTTCATCTTGGAAAATTGCTGAGGGTGGAATATAGTGCCACGTCTCTCTGGTTTCGATGCCCATCCTCTTTGAGTATTTATTTTGTCCCCCAGCCCTAAACCCTATCCATACAGCCAGCTCCCACAATTTGGAAAATGTACAATTCCTAACGGAGTTTATACGCTCCCTAGTTCACTTATAAATGTCTTTTTCAGGTCACCTGGGTGGCTCAGTTGGTTAAGCATCTGCCTTCAGCTCAGATCAGGATCCCGGGGTCCTGGGATGGTTGGGCTCCCTGCTCACCAAGGAGTCCGTTTCTCTCCCTCTCCCTCTGTGTGTGCTCTCTTTCTCTGTAGCTCTCACTCTCTCTCAAATAAATAAATAAATAAATAAAATCTTTAAAAAAAAATAAGTCTTTTTCTATAAGCCAGTCTTTTTCTTACAGATACTTATAAATAAGACCCTAAATCCTCGTGTTTTTTTGGATCTTATTTCAAACTTCCACATTGTATCAAAGTATACCTTGACCTGTGACCCATCCCTCAATTCCCACAGTGAACACAGATGACCTTTTTCTCAGCTGGCCAGTTGTTTAAATCTCTGCCTGTGCTTGGAGAGACAGACTCAGCCTCCAGCTCCTCTGGCCAAGCGGAAAGCTTGTCTCACTCATTTCTTATCTGCAGCATCTCTCACAATGTCTGGCACTAACAGAATGGGTGTTTTGTAGCTCATTGTTTCCCTACAGAGACCTAGAGCTCCTCCAACATCAGGACCACATCTAAGGGTTCTAATATGTCTGCCTCAGGGCCTAGAGGGATAGAGCCAGGGCCCACACCCACGTGGTAGAATGTAAGGAAGGGATGAGTTAATCACGAGATAAAGCAGAATAGCAGCCCCCCTAAAACTACAAGGAGAATGGTAAACAAATGGGCAAAAAGTCTTGCCACTGACAGGTTTCTTTATGGAATATTTTAGATAATAATAAACAAATATCAAGAATAATAATAATACATCTCCCTCAATGTCCTATTATATCCCTGAAACTGTGCCAGATTCTTAATCTATGTTATCTTGTTTAATTCTTAGGAAAAAAACAGATCGTATTTTTCTTTTTTAGAGGTGAAGAACTTGAAAGGCAGAGAAGTCACTGCTGTGAAGTACCAAGCTCATTTGAACACAGGTTTGTCTTCCTTTAGTTCACAAGCTTTTCTGCAATCCCAAATCTGGAGTTTATCCAGGAAAATAAGAGGTTCCTGCATCTTATAAAATACCACTGATTCTTTCACGTGTTTTGTGTAATTACAGACTTACAGCAGTTCAATGAGTTTTTATAAACTATTTATATACTTAAAAATATAGTCTGCACCAAGTACATTGTTATTTTCATGAAATCATTAAGTGTGCATCCAAGAATTGGAAGCTAAATAAGGCAACCATTGGCCACACTGATATTTTTAGGTCTGTTTTACGGAGGGGGGGGTGCTGTATGCACGTGTGCAGGGGGGTGTGTGTGTGTGTGTAGGGGTGTGTGTGTAATGTGTTACCCACAATACTAAGAGAGCTCAATTCTTGAGATTGATGATTATTTCTCATTTATCTCCAGGGTTAACAAAGGAGGAAAGTCCCCAAAACACATCATTTATATTGTAAGGTAGCCTATGCTCTACCTGATGAAAGACAAATTGGGAAACATTTGAAACGTTGTATGCAGGCATCAATTTTGGGTGCTACCTAGTAGAGCTGCATGTAACCTTATTACACTATTATCCAAAGAAAAGATGGGTATAAAAAGGAAGAATAAAATACTAAGCAAATTGCTTGTTCTTTACCCAAGTTCATCCTGGAAGATGTCTCCTTTCTGGTTCTACTTTTTATTTTAACCTCCTAATTTAGTTTGTGTTTATTTAATTATTTATCCATTTCAGAAAGAAATTTACCAGTAAAATGACTAATTTTTAAAAAGAAACCAAATATATTTCAGAGGCTCTGCCAATGTGTAATGTCTTCTAACGCTGGCCAAAAATAGCAGTAGACTAATTTTGAAATAACTGTTTTCTCTGTAGATTTCTCAATGTTATTCTCATTTGCCCTCCTTTCTTGAATCCCCCACCTCCAAACTCCCACCCCGGAAAAAAAGAAAAACAGATTACAGTAAATTTTGGCAAGGAGTTCTATTTGCATCATTTTCTTAGAAGTCACGTGCTTTGGATTTCCTCTTGTTTATGATATATTAAAATGCCTTCCAGATGTTTTTAATTATGAAAAAAAAAGTTTTCAAGAAAGCAGAGTAATCCAAATAAAGTTTTCTCTTTTTTTTTTAATGGCCAATAAATTAGTATATTCCAGCTTATCAAACTGCCCCATAATTCTGAGGGTGACCTCTTTAAAGAAGGTCAGGCATTGAGTGAGACAGCTACATTTGGGCAGAGGCAGGGTTTTACCAAGAACACTTTCAGTTCCTGTTTCCAATTGAGCCTGCTCCCTGCCTGGGGCCTAGCCTGATGTACAAGCCCATTGGCTGGGCTTGCTTAAATGTCCCACACAAATATAAACACCTCTACAGTGTGGGGAAGATGAAAGGAATAGCTTATTGATATCGTATATGCTAACGTTTGGATGTGGGACAGGAAAGACAGCACTGAACTGCTGGCATGCAATGCTGAAGCTGGGCGGCATGGAGAGGTTTTCATTTACTGATGTTGGATGCGTGCCCAGACTGCCATAGTGGAATTCAGGGAGAAACACAGAAAGGAGGAGAACCACAGAATGGTTTTTCATGAACATCCATGTGGGGCAGAAGAATAAATACATATGAAGACTATGTTTCTAGAAATGAAAGAACTGGCCACTGAGGAGCAGTTGTGAGCCCCCCTGCCCCCCCCACAAGTCCCAACCTGGCCCTCTTCATTTGTACTTGAAGGTAACTCTTCATCCTAATTTTGATTCAGAGCATGAGTAAGACTATAATTCAGCTGAAAGAGAAAGACGGGGCAGGGCAGGAAGAAACCTTAGCTTGCTTTGCCTCTTGTTGTTTTAAGCTTAGCAAGGAGAATAAATGTGTTTTTCTTTGACTAATGTTACCAAAAGAGAAAGAGCTTTGTGGATTATAGACATGGTAGCTTTTAAAAATGTATCTGCTGAACATCTGTCATGTGGGACAGCCCAGTAACCCTTTAGGAAGTAGAGATTTGGTGACTCACAATGTGAATTTAAATTTAAATGGGACATTCATTGGGACATTCATTGGCCTCACTTAATGGAGCATTTTTTGATAATTAACTCTCATCCGCCTAGCCCCACCTCATCTCTCTGTTTCTAACTTTAAGCATATTTGCCAACAAGACTAAGTGTGTTAATGATGATAGCTTTGGAGAGATAGCTCATCAAAATAGGTGCCTGCCAGGGTGTGGTGCTTGAGAAAATTTTAAATCAAGAAAGTAAGACAGTGTGACACATACAAACCAGTTACTCAGTCTTCATTTGCTGCGTTCTGACAATATACAGAGAAGAAATGGAATCCTGTAGAAGGGAGAAATTAAAAAGAAGTTTCACTAGGTAAGAGAGGATGGGGCAACAGAGGGAAGTTATGGGATATTCTAGAGGATTCTAGTTCAGAGGTTAAGAAGATTGGAATTTAAAGGAATTGATAGGTGTCTTGAGGAGAGAAAAGGAAGCTCACCAATGGGTCCAGGATAGTTACCTTGCCATAGGCATTCTGCAACTGAGATTCTGCAACTATGCACAAAATAAGTGCCAGATGGGGCCAAAATATTATTTGTTTGTTCAGTCAAGATGTACCTAATGGTGACGGGCAGAAGATAGCAGAACAAATGAATATAGCAGGGGTACCTATTAATAGCAGAACAAATGAATATAGCAGGGGTATCTTGTCATCTGCCAAGATAGCAGTGCGGTAAGAAAGGAATTAGATTAAAGAAAGCATCCCTGGTGGCCATTCATGAAGACCACTTGATGCAGTTTGAATGAAACAATTGGAAGAATCTTTGGGAAAGTGTTACATCTGGGAGAAGAACAGGTCAACAAATGAATCGTGTGGAATAGGACAAGTAGGAAACTGCCATCCTCACTGAACTGATGAGACTCTTGAAGGTACCATGCATCAACCTAATGAACAGAGGTAAAGAAGCAGAGATCGAGTGATTCGACGGCTCAGTTTAGTAAACATTTATTTCTGACTTACCACGTGTTAGGCAAAATTCCAAGTACTCTTGAAGAAACAAAGACTGACACTGGAGCACGAATTCCCTTGGCTTCTCTAGCCAGAAAATGCACCTGGTGATGTGGCTTCAGCCAAAGGACATCTCCCTCAGATGTAGGAAGCCCACTATAATCATTCAAGCTTTCACCTTTAGGAGGAAAGCAAGCAGGGCAGCGAGGGAAAGAAAAACAACCCCCAGCTCTTTCTCCTGCCAAAGAAGAGCTGTAATCCACAAGGAGATAAATGGTCCAGGCAGATCACTCTCATATTCAAACAGTATTGCCCACATTCTCCCAACAGTCCTTGCCCTAAGAGTTCATCGTTTTGCATTCCAGGTATGACTTGCTCAGAAATAACCTGAATGCAGCCCCAGGATACCTCCTTCTCCTCCTCTTCCTTCCTCCCCACCTTACTCTCTCCGTTCTAGGTAGAGCGGCTTTCTCGCCGCTCATGCTAAACATGCCCCCACCTCAGGTTGTTATCTTTGTGATTCCTTTTACCTGCATGTATATTATTGCCCTAGATATCTGCGTGGCTTCTATTCTCACTTCTAGAGGGATCTGCTAAAATGTGACTTTATCAAAGTGGCCTTCCCTGACTACCTTCTGCAGAACTGCTCTGCTTACCCACCCTGCCTCCATCCCCTTCATCCTGCTCTATTTGTCTCCAGAGTATGTATCACCAGCAGACGAACTATATAATTTGTGGGTTATTTCTTGCCTTCTGCCATTTGAATGTGAACTCCATGAAAGCAGGGCCTTTGTCTCTTTTATTCCTCACTAGTTTCCCAAACCTGTAAGAGCGGCTCACTCACAGTAGGTGTTGAATAAACATTTGTTGAATATAGGAATTTGTGTCCAAGGAAAAGCACAAAATGCACTTGGACACGGACAAAAGATAGAATGATTCTAGCTGGAAGTGTCATGAAGGTCTTTGGAAATACGGTTGATGTATATCTACTAGTGCCTGGGTCTGTGGTGGTAGGGGAGGGGAGGAGCGAGAGAGGGAAAGGGCCAGGGCCAGGGACAGAGAGAGAGAAAGAGATTCTTATCCAACAGTATTCTTCAAAGGCTATACAATGTCAAATCATAATGATATCTGAGAATAATTACTAGAACTAGTAAAGGCTTTGGAAACTAAATCATTATGAGAGATGACTTAAGGAAATGATAATTTTCTCAGCCTAAAGAAAAGAAAACAAAGCACGGAGAAGATAGGAGTAGGAGTCAGAGGACGGAACAATATGGCTGCCTTTAAATATTCCAGAGATAGCCTCTGAAATAATGAGTAGACTTTTTTCCTATTAGGACAGGAAGTTTTAGGAAGATTTGGTAATTTTGTTTTAAAATTCTAATCATTAGAGCTGTCCCAAAGTGGAATAAACTCCATCACTGTATAAATCAGAAATAATCCAAGAAAGCCATTGTAAACTAGACTCCTGTTTTAGGTAAGAGGTTATACCTGATGACTCGTCATTCAGTATCTTTCAAACTTGGTTTTTGCACACGCGTGTGAGTGCACACACACACATACTTGTTGGGTTTTAACTACAAATCATCTAGCTAGTTTCTAAAATAGAGGACATCCAGTTAAAGTTGAAGTCAGATAAACAAGGAATAGTTTTTTTTTTATCGTAAGTAGGTCTTATGCAATATTTAGAGGAAACTTTTATCAATAATTCTTTTGTTATTCATCTGAAATTCAAATCTAACTGGACATCCTGTATTTTATCTGGCAGCCTTATGCTTTAGGGAACAACATAACAAAATAAAGGTACGTGTCTTCAGAATTCAGAATTTCCAAATATAAAGCAGGGGATGACATGGCAGAATTTATTCACACATCTGTGGGCGTGATAGCTTTGGGGCAGATTTGGGGGTATTGATCTTACAGCCATTCCATCAAGTGAGTTTTTTTTCTCTTATTTTCGTTTTTAAATCTCTTTTTTTCACAGTTTTTGAGAATTCTAAAGTGTATTTGTTTTAATGTTGATTTGGTGGGGCGGTGGGGGGGGCACCCATAGTCTTTAGAATTTCACAAGGGACTTCGTCCTAAGTGATTCACAGCATATCGTGGTGGCTTTTGGGCTCAGTATTTTCTTATCAAATCTAACTTCCAATTCAGTTAGTTGGGGCACATTATTTAGTACTAATTATTAGCATTAATGCTGACAAATGATTGCATTCACTTTTAATAGTCTATAATTTAAAAATGATAATTATATTGAAATTAAAATAACCACAGAGTAGTTACCAAACAACTTACTACAATTTTATTTCAGATCAATAGAAGCCTGGCTCAAATGACACTAATAGAAGGAAAACATTTCTGTTTAACAGCTGGAGAGATGCTGTTGTAAGGGCTAAAGCATAGCACTTTGAAATTATAAAATTTTTGACAGTTTTGAAATTATAAATTAATTTTTTAAACTTCTTCAAATTTTGTGCGACAAGTGAGGGGTCGTAAATATTTTCTGTTGCACGATTTCTAATTGCCTAATTTCAGTATTCACATGAAATGCAATCAACTTGTATCAAACGGTCTCTGACCTCAGAAGGCTTAGGGCTACTTTGGAAGGGCAATATGAACAGAAATGAAACAATGACAAGAAAATGGATTCAGTGTGCTATCCAGTTCTAAAACGAAAAATTTAAAGCATAGAGAAATCATGCTGGGAAAGCTTCTCAGAGAAATGAGGACTTAATGTGTGCCTTGTAGGGTGGCTTGGGAATGCATACTTGGAGAGGAGGGTGAATTTAAGGCCAAGGAGAAACAGTGTGCGTAAAACTTTTGACCAAAAAACAAACAAACAAGCAAACATACAAACAAGAATGAGCGAAGGAGAAGGCAGTGGTGACACAGAACGCAAGGAAAAAGTAGAAATACTTCTGTTTGGAAATCATGGCACATGATCAGGAACAGAAAACAGAGTCACATTGATCAGGACCGTAAAGGCCACACCACAGAATTTAAGCTGTCAGGCTATAGAGAACCATTATATATGCCTGCCCAAGAAATGGGAATCATGAGAGTGGCATTTCTGGTGGTATTCATTGCTACGTCAGCTCAACAAAACCCACTCTGAACACTTCCATCCTGTCCAACCTAAACTCAGAGGACAGCAACCGACATGATCATTTTTTTTGAGTATTTCTTCAAGAAAAGTCTTTTGTTTTTAAACAGATTTTCAAGCTTCTAGGGTTACTTCTATTCAATATGAAGACCTACAAACTTCTCTCCGTGGATACAAATAAATACTTAGATCCCCGAGAATTTCAAGTGGGTTGGTGGCTTGGTGACCAGAAGGTGAGAGAATAGCTTGATCCTGAGTCGTCACAGGCAGGTCCCCCGCTGACAGCCACGGTGGGGCGGGGGTGGGGGTGGCTCTGTCTGGGCTCTCAGATCAGGCACCGAGATTACTTTCTCAGCATTAATCTCTTTGAGACCAGGCACGCTCTTCCAAGAGATGTCACTTCCGTACCGTTCTCCACCAACCAAAGAGGAAGGCATTTTTGTGAGATCTATTTTTGCCAGCTCGTCCATCAGAGAATATTTATTTGTTCATTAATTTGTTTTATGAACATTGTACAAGTTACACAGTACAGTACCTTCTGATCATTTATTGCCAGGATTTATGCTCCGTGACTTGATGGAAAGAAAGTGCAGCCCCAGCATGGAGCTCCCTCATTCCCTGTGTAAGCAGTTGTGCCGCGATTTACACGGTAAAGACATTCTTTTTAGACACAGTAATTAGCACTTGTCTTATTTATACATCTCCCTTAACACTGTGTCCCCTTTAAAAATATTTTTATTTAAAATGGCATGCAAGGAAATAGCTCAGCATGCATTAGGGGGAAAAAAGAAGAAACAACAAACCACTGATAAATCCATCTGTTAAAAACCACAGTACACAAATTAAAAGAGTAAGTTAACATTATATGTCTTAATCCCCTAGCGCCATTGTTCGTGCTTACTGTTTCTTGCGGAATATTCAAAAGGTATTTTTTCCAGTAGACCAACTCCTTTTAGTTCACACCCTGGAAATGCTTTGCTTGTTTTAAATAGGTCCATTATGCTCTCAAACACCCACATATTTACTGAAGTCCGGCCTTAGTGAAACTAGCTATATGGTTTTCCTTCTCTATTATTTATTTTGTCTTCTCCAACTCTCCCTTCAAACAATTCTTAGTTACCCAAAGATGTACTAAATTCCTCAACCAAGTTTGCCTACTAAATGCAAACTGTGATTCTGCCTCTAGCAGAGCAAGAGGCAGTAACTCAACAGTTCTAAGATTTCTTGCTTAATTCTTAAATGTTTCCCTTCCTCCATCCCTTGTGAGATAGGTGAGAAAAGCAATTGCCCCCACTGCTTAATGCATCACAACTCAGAAACTCACTCCATCCTTGTAATTCTGAATCCCTGCCCAGCTGGCGGTTCCTGGATTTCAGACTCTGAATATGAGTTCAGCACTTTTAAATCAATCACTCTGAACAGTATTTCTGTCACATGGAAACCTTTTCTTCTTTGGCAGAAAATCTTTCCTGATTTTGACTGCAGCCCTGGAGAACTGGATAGTCTCATAAATGAAACCAGGATGTAGGAGAAAAATTAAACTAGATATAATTTTCTAACGCTGTCGTTCGAAGAGTCCTGTTCCATTTACTGCTCAGGAAGACGAAGGCACCTCTGTGCCCTGTAAGATTTTTCAACCAGTTTCCCCATTCCAGGTTAATGGCTTGTTGCAGTTTGACTAGCCAGGGGTTACTTGGGTTAGGTGGAAGCAGAAGGGGGAAGGAAACACTCCTTAGATTCTATTCTTCTAGCTTCACATTCTCCCTCCAATTATTCAGATGTTTGTAGAATCAAGTTACATCACAAATTTTGCTATTTATTGCTCCTCGCAGGTTACGTCCTTCTCTGACAGTGCTGCTATTGGGGGAAGGGATAAGTCGGTACCGAGGCCTCTGGGCTTAGCCAGATGGGACGGGACACAGCAGCTTCGGAAATAATGCTTCTCCCGTTTCACTAGGACAAGTGTAAAACTCAGGCCTTGAAAATCAAGAAATAATGTCAATACCCTGCAAATGGTATAAGAGACCAACTCTTTGGGGGCTTTAAATAATAAGAACTCAACAATGTTTATGATTTTTACTCTTTACAGAGTCAACTGTTCCCAACTCTTGGCATGTACCTCCCGTTGACTAGCATATATGATCGATTTACCCAAACATCGAGGTAACACAGAAACTAATGCTTCCTATATTCTTAGCTTTCTACTGTGCCCTTTCATGGATACATGGGTCTCCCATCACCTAAAATGATCTAAAATGTATATAGAAATATAGACAGTAAGATATACTGAGAAAAGTGGACAGGGAGGTGCTGATTTCCTCTGCCAGAGTGCACTGGAGGATACTGACAAATGCCATTTCCTGCCGCTTTTCATACGATGACTATTTCTTATATCTTGATTTCGTCAAAATGCCCCAAATATTTCATATAATCCCTTGGATACGTTGAAATGATTTTATCTATAGATAGCCATTTATTTGTGGACATTCAGTGTGAGATTTCTGACTTCTAAGATATGCTGGCGTTAGTAGTTATGGGTATATATGAATAGCGAGGGAGAAAGGTTTCAACATATATGAGCATAACTAGCAAATTTATGGAAATAATATTGCAGTAAGTACATTCATTCACTCAACATTTATCCAGCACATATTTATTGAGTGTTTACTATTATTGAGTGCCGGGCCCTAGGTTAGCTATTGTAATTCACCAGTAGGAGAAACAGACATGGTCCCTGACTTCATAATTCTGGACATTGGCTTCTTTGAAACAGGAGCATCAGGCTCTTAAATTCTTTCGAGAAACATCGCTGGACTCAATTGCTATAGAATTCGGAAAGTCTAAGTGTGCAGCGATAAGCAAATAGCACTAAGGAAAGGCCATATAAGAGGTGTGCTTCAAATGGAAGAAAATCTTAGAGCATTTGAGCTAAAAAGTACCTTAAAGATCTTATATCTCAGCCTTCTTATTAGAAGAATGAATTTCTTGTTTATGGTAACACAATGGTTGATGGCTGAGTTGCATCCATAATACACGTCTCTTGACATCCAGGAAAGTACCTCACCAATCAGTGCACTTTGAATAGTTGTATGATAAATTCCAATTCCACTGTATTCATTGCACAGGAAAGTGTAGTGGGTTGAACTGTGTTCCCCTCCCCCCCAAATTCCTATGTTAAAGTCCTACCCTCCACTATCTTAGAATGTGATCTTATTTGGAATAGAGTCATTGCAGATATAATTAGCTAAATTAAGATGAAGTCATACTGGCATAGGGTGGGCCTCTCCTCTAATATGACTGGCGTCCTTGTCAAAAGGAGAAGTTTGGATACTGACATGTTCATTGGGAAAAGGCCATGTAAAAATTGGTATTACACTGTTACAAGCCAAGGAATTACCAGGAGGCTAGAAGAGAGGCTGGGAACAGATTTTCCCTCATGCCTTCAGAGAGAGCATGAACCGGGAGACACCTCGATCTCAGACTTCTAGCTTCCAGGATGGTGAGACAATTAATTTCTGTTGTTCAAGTCACATACTTCCTGGCACTTCCTTACAAGAATCCTAGGAAGCTAAGACAGAAGCCAGTTGTATTTTAGGCTTACTCAGCTTGCTTTTGATTCATCAAACATCTACTTATTGAGCACCTACTACATGCCAAGCACTGCAGAAAACAGTGGAGATAGAAGGATGAAGAAGACCCAACCCCTGTCTTCAGAAAATACGTGAGTATACCAAAGCATTAAATAATGATGCGGGGTTCCTCCCACCCCAATCTGGGATCCACTTCCATCTGTGTGGTTCTTTCCCAATAAATATGATGTATTCCCCTAATCAACACAGGAAGACTAGATTCCACTTCTATCTTGGGCCCAGCCTCTTCCCTGGAAATATGTGAAACTTGCTTCCCAGGCATAGTAACCCTCTCCAATCAGTGAGTCATGGGCTGGGGGTGGGATTGGGGCCAGTGACAATCCCTTAGCGTGCTATTAAACCAAGCATCTCAAATCCACCCTCCAGAGGAGTGCACGGAGGCCAGCACTGAGTCCCTGTCATGCTTTATCAGAGCCATAAAGTGAGTATTTAAAATTTTAAAGTTTTCAAATGAAATATACAAAAGTTGATTATTTAGCAGTTTATCAACATTACCCCCCCTGTGGCAAAGGGAACAGACAATAAAATTGTTCAAAAGAGGATTCAAAACTACTTTCTGCCATTTTACTGCAACTTTAAAGAGGTCTAAAAACAAGTCTCCCAGAAGGCCTCTGGCCGGCTTTGCTGCTTGCACCCCTGAGAGCATGGCTGCATTCCTACAGCTGATGCCGCTGGAGTTGGTCCCTGTCTGTTCCCACGGGGACAGCGCTCTGTCATGCCTTCCAGGGCTGTGCCTGTGACAACCAGAAGCAGGAGCAAATTGTGGGAACTCTGGCCCGCAGAGCCTACAGTGAGACAAATTGTGACTTCGGTTGTCCCCACCTCATAATGACCTGTTGCCTTTCTCCATCTCCCGGCGACCATCTGCCCCAAAGCTTTCTGTCCCCACTGCCACGATGGCCGCTTTCATACAAAGAACAGTAAGGATGGAATGAAATTCAGACACAATGTGGCAAAAGTTATGATCGCCCCTCCGTAGTTTCCTTTTATGGGGACAGTAGGATTCCCACATAGGCAGTCAGGAAAGGAGAGAAACAAATCGTGCTTTTCCCAAGTTGTGAGGAACACCATGCTATTTATGCTTCTAGAAATCTCACCGGAAGAGCTTNCATGCTATTTATGCTTCTAGAAATCTCACCGGAAGAGCTTAAAAGATGAACTTTTAAGTGAATTTATGACGGTCTAATTACCCGCGGATTTTAGTGCAGTTGCTATTTTTTACTTGAGGCCAACTCTGTTTAAATCTTACCTTTTTATCTAGAAAAACAAAATATACAGGCTCATAACGTCCAGAATATCCCTTTTAAATGGCAGAGGATAAGGCAAAAGGTCTAGTACATCTGAGATCTCTTTAAGGCCTCTTGGCCCTTTTGTGTTTTTGTTTTATTGTCTCTTCTCAGCTGCAAGAGAGCATAATGGGAAATTAAAATGTTCTCCCCTATGGACTTATATTGGACTTCCTGGAATTAAGCCTCTGCCATGGTGGGTGTGGGACCCCCACTTGCCACTCTGTGGGGGACAATGGGAGCATGTCCAGTTGCACCTAAAGAGGGGCTGACCCAAAGTGAAATACAGACAAAAATCCAAGTTCCAGCACATGGTTATGAGATCACAGAGAGAAGGGAGAAAGTTAAGGATCATATTATTCTTAGAGTTAGGTATTCATTCACTCAGTCACTTATTTATTCAAAAATGTTCATTGAGGGGCCCCTGGGTGGCACAGCGGTTAAGCGTCTGCCTTCGGCTCAGGGCGTGATCCTGGCATTACGGGATCGAGCCCTGCATCAGGCTCCTCCGCTATGAGCCTGCTTCTTCCTCTCCCACTCCCCCTGCTTGTGTTCCCTCTCTCGCTGGCTGTCTCTATCGCTGTCAAATTAATAAATAAAATCTTAAAAAAAAATGTTCATTGAGCACTTACGGTGGGCTGAGTACTGTGCTAACCTCTAGGGATACGATGTCGCACAAAAGGAGGCATGCTTACTATCCTCACAGAGCTCGAAGTCTGATGAGAGGGAGTCTCCATCAGAATGATAGAAATAAGTAATTACAAATGCAAGTGTGGGGGCCGTGAACAGTAATCCTATAGTATTACATGGGCATAAAACGAGCCAGTTTTACCTAGTCTAGGGTGGTGTTCATGGGAAGAGGGTCTCAGAGGAGCCTTGCCAGAAAAAAAATCATCAATGTACTAAGATTTAAAGAAACTGTAGGACTCGATTATTAATAGCCAGTGTTGGAGGTGGGAATTGAAATGGGGTAGAAAACATTCCGGGGAGAGTACAGAAAGAGCTCATGCATCCTTTGTCAAAGGAAGAAGGGCACATTTCAGGAACTCGAAGACCTGTGTGCCCAAACACCTGGAGGGAAAGGTGTGAAATGAAGCTGGAGTGTAGCCGGAGGCAGCCAGTCCATGCAGGACTTGGCAGACCCTACTAAAGCTTTGGAAGTAATCCAAAGAACAATGGAGAGCTACTGAAAGGCTTAAAGGAGAGAGAGTAACATGAGGAGGAAACCATTGTCCTGTTAGGATCAGG
Organism: Ailuropoda melanoleuca; assembly: GCF_002007445.2. Taxonomy (NCBI): domain Eukaryota; kingdom Metazoa; phylum Chordata; class Mammalia; order Carnivora; family Ursidae; genus Ailuropoda; species Ailuropoda melanoleuca. The sequence continues at coordinate 58,363,756 of NC_048219.1, read as the reverse complement.
AGTTAGCTGCAACCCGCGAAAACTCCCTGCTGCCCCCTAACTCCACCGCCAGCCCAGAGCCACACCTTCTAGAAACTCAGAGTAATTGCAGTTTACCATGGGAGCCCTAAAGGCTCAAATCATTTTATTTTCTTGCATATTGATTGAACAAGGTCATATTCCCCAACAATGGGGACAGCAAACTCTCACTTAAATTGCAGCAATCTGGACTGCATACCTCGTAAGATTAGCCACGACTTGCAGATTTAGAAAACAAAATATTCTATTTGGAGTATCTCAGCAGAGCCACCTTCTAGGAGAGCAAGTAAAACTTGTTGAGAATATTTCTGTATCACCTTTAATTTACTTCAATCTGTATAGCTAACTTCTAACGCAGTGCATATTCCAGACTATCAAAGATGATCAAAAGTGATAGTAATGTAATGTAAGTTGTTTACCTTCAGAAATAATGAGCTGATTCATAATAACAGAGCAATAACCACACTTCCATGTTACTGGCCAAGAAAACCTGGCTATTACCCAAAATTGGGTAAATCACACCACAAACACATGTTAATTTTGGCTGCCCCTCCTTACTTAACTAAATGTTTATTTCAAATTATCTGAGCTCCCTGCCTTCCTTTTCAGCCCCTCTTCAATATATTGTGGATGGAGGGATCTTTTCAAAACTTGAATTTGCTCTTGCTATTTTGCCCATTGCAAAGCTTTTGCTGGTTGCCCCCGTTGAGGGCTGGGGGGAGCGTGGCCAAATAGCATCAGGGCCATGAGGAGGCCCCGTGTGCAGCCCCACCTGTGTCTCCAATTTCATCTGGCCCTGTGCTCCCCACCACTTTTTGTACACGGCGCTCAGTGGGAGGGGAAACAGTGCTGTGAACAAGATCCAGCCTCTGTCCTCAAGACTCATGCAGTCCGGTGAGAGATGTTATATGACATGACATGGATTCCATTATTGCTATGTCAATGGGCAACTTTCGACACAGTTAAATGCAGGATGCTAACAGAGCACAAATGACCAACACTTAATCCAGGCTCATAGTATCTGGGCAAGTTTTCCTGATTCAGCATCCTCTAATACATAGCTTCAGGGATGAGGACCACACAATTGAAAACTTAATTATATGTATTCTGATATAGGCCATTCTTTTTTTTCTTCTTCTTCTCCTATGCTAATCTTGTTTCCCGAATTGTACTGTAAACTCCTTAAAGGCAAAGACTATCACTTACACTTCTGTATACTGAGCGTTGTCCCTATAGCTCTAACCACGTGGTACGTGCTTCTAAATATATGGTGACTAATTAATAGGACAGTGAATTCTTGCCTCAGAGTGTGAGAGGCAAGGGAGGAGTGGTAAAAGAGCTGNACACGGCGCTCAGTGGGAGGGGAAACAGTGCTGTGAACAAGATCCAGCCTCTGTCCTCAAGACTCATGCAGTCCGGTGAGAGATGTTATATGACATGACATGGATTCCATTATTGCTATGTCAATGGGCAACTTTCGACACAGTTAAATGCAGGATGCTAACAGAGCACAAATGACCAACACTTAATCCAGGCTCATAGTATCTGGGCAAGTTTTCCTGATTCAGCATCCTCTAATACATAGCTTCAGGGATGAGGACCACACAATTGAAAACTTAATTATATGTATTCTGATATAGGCCATTCTTTTTTTTCTTCTTCTTCTCCTATGCTAATCTTGTTTCCCGAATTGTANAAATTATACTGTAAACTCCTTAAAGGCAAAGACTATCACTTACCACTTCTGTATACTGAGCGTTGTCCCTATAGTTCTAACCACGTGGTACGTGCTTCTAAATATATGGTGACTAATTAATAGGACAGTGAATTCTTGCCTCAGAGTGTGAGAGGCAAGGGAGGAGTGGTAAAAGAGCTGGATATACCAAATCAACAAGGAATGGAAAGCAGTGGCCACGTGGAAAAGGCCGGCGCAAAGACAAAGCTTTATTGGTACTTTTAATTTTTTTTTTTCAGTTTAGCAGTGATAATGATATAATGACTCTATGATTTAATTGGCAGGTAGGAGCCAGGAAAAGACCTCACTAACTCACACTAATGAGAGGTAGGCCCATTGCAGTCCAACGGAGGTTGCTCTTAGTAATTGATTTTCTATTTTTAAAATATGTGCTTAGCTCACTCTGGCCAACATACACACCAGTTGACGGCAACACAGAATACACTTTGTTCTTTCATTTTGTCAAGTGTGGTTGCATTTTAATTATTTATGATAATATTTAATAGTATATTAGTAAGTGTCCTGTAGTGTGGCATGTAAAAATAATGAAGTCTCAGTAATACGAGAACATGATAGAGCTCTCAGCTATTAAATCTTTGCTGAGAAGTGAAATGAGACTGCGGGGTTCTTTGTGAGAATTGGGGGTTTGCAGATTAGGGAAGTGAAAATTAGCAAAGTTCTTCTGAATTACATTTATGAAGTATGTATATGGTGGCATTTTAAAATGCATTGAATATGACTAATTTGTTTGAATATGACAAATATGTTAAGATACATGGTTCTTTTATGTAGACTGCTTAGTAGATATTAAGACTTTTAAAAAAAATTATACTTCAGCTGGTTTTTTACTTGTTGGCGTACTTTTATATACTTTATTTTTATTTCTGATTCCCACAAAACACATTCTATCTCCAGATTATTAAGAATAATTTGAGCATGTGAAGGTTTTTTAAATTTCAAATTAATCTTTCTTATGGTTATGGATGGAATTATAATCATTTCCTGGGGAAAAATAAGATTAATGTTTTAAAAGTTATATAAGACTTCATATTTTTGCTATTGGTATATTTTACATAGTTTTTTTACATAAATATTCTGTTACATCCAACTTTCCAATTCTAAATTCCAGAAATAAATTTTACAAGATTCAGTTGAATAAATGTCTGCCAGAAGACTCCACCAAATTCTACCTCCAAGCACCATCCCCCCTGGAAAAAAAAGGGGGGGGCCTTTTTCTCTGCAGCAGGGTCTTTGTTTTTTTCTACCATTTTAGAAGTGTTTGCCCAGTTCCTTTGTCTTGGTAATTGAAAATGTTTCCCAATCCTTTCTGGCCTTCTCTGCAGACCATCTCTTCTCATTCTTTGAATAGCTCCTTCTTCATTTCCTTGCCTTTTTGTCCTCATCCCTGTGTTCTCTCATAGCTCATCCCTCATTCTCCTAAAACTCTTGTTGGCACCATGTTCCTGTTCTAATTGGTTCTATTCCCTCACCCACTAATTTTATGAGTTCTCTTTCTCTCCCACATTCATCAAGGGCTAAAATAAGAGTTTTGTCCTATTACCAAAAGATTGAGAATATCTATGTTTTGAGGTTGTACATTTTAAGTGGCCAGTATTTATGGCACAGTTTGTATCATGGCTCTAAGCTAGTTGTTCATAGTAAGAACACTCATGGAAAGCCTAATCATATTATAAAAATAAAAATCCAGAGATGAAGAGGTCTAATCTCTACAGATTGATAGCAGAGGCAACCTTGCAAATAAATTTCAAAATTATTAGCCCAGATGAAAATTTTGGCACTGCAGCTCTGTTTATGTGTTTTGTTTACAAAATGAAGAGAATATGTATAAATATATATTTAGTCACTCATAGGGATTACAATTTTTATTTGCTTTATACAAATAGTTGATAGCTTCTCTGGAAACTGGGTTATAAGCACTAACGATACCTCTCATGACATCTAAAGAACATGGCTAGTACATACAACTTAGAAAATACGACATACTAGGTTTCCCAAGAGGAGGGCCCAAGGCCTCAGGTCAATAAGAAGCTCATGTAGGTAGAGAACACAAGGTAAACTGTACTTGAGAGAATCCTTCGAGAGGCTTGAAGATGGCTGTAGTATCTCTATCATCGTTTCAGGTGCTGAGGGCAAGTATTTTGTTCTCAGGGCAAGACACTGGCCAGAGTAAAGTGGAGCAGAATCAGATTCAGGGCTAGGGTTTCTCAGAATAGGGATTTTCAAGACAGTGGGCAGAAACCAAAACAAAAGCAAACAAGCCTCAGTCGAGAAACTTTGGGCTCATGAGGAAAGGCATTCACTCGGGAGCTCAATGGCCGCTGTAGGAGCACTGGGTCCTTGATTTAATAAATAGCACACAAAACATAAGAGCACAGTGGTTAGGGCTGAGATGATCAGATTCCACTGCGCTAAGGCTGTGAGGAAAAAAAATATATTGATGGCTTTGGGAACTATGGTGAGTGTCACCACTCAGGAGAAGTAATTAAGAAACACAGCTGGGTAAGACAGGATCAGAGGCTGACAAGCAGTGATTTCCAAAGTAAAATATCTATGGCTATATATGTATCCATTTAAGTACACAAATAAATATGCATTTATGATAAGTATGCACATATACCAACACAACACAGCTACTTTCCATCTTGCATCAGAGGAATTTGCGCCATAAAGGGTCTAGGCTAATATGTAGAAATACCACTCCTTTATATACTCTAAATGCATCCAGACACCTACAAAATTGACATGTTCCACATTCTAGTGCTTTCCAGTTTCAAAGTACACTAGGTACATACTAGAGAACAAAGGAAAGAATTTTTTTTTTGAGAACTTCCATTTCTAAGCAACGACAAATCAGATAGCTTGAAAACTCTCCCAGCAATGAAACACCTAGAAATTTTAGCAAAACAAGTACATAACATACATGCTTTTAAGTGTATAGGTCAGAAAATTGATTGACAAGCAGTGCAGTGAGCTTCAGCTCAAGCTGATACTTCAGCACTAGCAGGAAGAGGTTACCAGATTCAGAAACCAAGGAATAAGAGGCAAGGTATGGAAGCCATAGTAAGAGAGAGAGAGTAATAACTGAGACCCTGTTTAAAAATCTGAAACCAGACAGCCTAAGTTTAAGAACCCTGCCCACCTGTACAGAGAAATAAGGATGCTTTTCTGTATAAACATAAGCTCTAAGTGGAAGGGGGAGGGAATTACACACTTGAGAATTTATAATCTTGTTCTTTCCATTAGGCAGATGTGCTCTCAAATTTATACTAGCAGCATGAGCAAAAACCCCCTCAAACTAAGAAATTTACATGTCATGGGTCCAAGCTGGAAAGATGTAGACGATCAAACACACACACAAAATGATGAGGGATAGACACACCCCCCAACAGGCTAAATATGATTCTCACAGATAAATCTTTATTCAAAACCAATTCTCACAATTCAGAACTTACAAAACACTCTAGAAAATAATTCACCATGAACAAGAGTGATCACACACAGAAATCAGAGGATAATATTTATATATGCATCCTACTCTCACATAAGCTTAAATACTATAAAATAATTATGTTTACAATAACTAAATACTTTCAAAAGCAGTGAGAACATGATCCAGGAATAAGGTACTATAAAAAAAAAAAAAAGACTAGCCAGCTATTGAAGTAATGGAAATAGAAAATGTAAAAATTTTAAATATAGTCCTTAACAATATGTAACTAGTGTTCTATTTAAACACAAGATTAGATCTAGCTAAAGAGAGAATTAGGAAACAGGAGGATAGATCTCTGGAAAATATTTTTATGATGTGGTTTTGGAAAGATAAAGAGAAGGATAAAATGGAAGAGAGTTTAAGAGACATAGAGGATCAAATAAAAAGTCAACCACATATTCTGAAGGAGTCCAGAAGAAGAGAACAGGGAGGATGGAGAAGAGACAACATTGAAACAATAACTGAGAATTTGTTCCAAATTTGTATGAATGTGAATTATCAGATTCAAGCAGTACGAGTAATCTCAAACATGATAAATACAATTGAATCCATGCCTAGACACATCATACTGAAACTTCACAACACTAAATTTTTTAGAAAGATTTCATTTATTCATTTGTGGGAGAGAGAAAGCATGAGCAGGGGAAGGGTCAGAGGGAGAGGAAGAAGCAGACTCCCTGCTGAGCAGAGAGCCTGATGCAGAGCTGATCCCAGGACCCTGAGATCATGATCTGAGCCAAAGGCAAAAGCTTAACTGACTGAGCCACCCAGGCACTGCAGAACACCAAATTTTAAAAAGCTACTTTTGAGGGGCGCCTGGGTGGCACAGCAGTTAAGCGTCTGCCTTCGGCTCAGGGCGTGATCCCGGCGTTATGGGATCGAGCCCCACATCAGGCTCTTCCACTGTGAGCCTGCTTCTTCCTCTCCCATTCCCCCTGCTTGTGTTCCCTCTCTCGCTGGCTGTCTCTATCTCTGTCAAATAAATAAATAAAATCTTTAAAAAAAATAAAAAAATAAAAAGCTACTTTTGAAAGAATAAAAATATACTGACAACAGAATTATCAATAGCCATACTACCAATCAAAGAGAGGGCTTTCAGTATGTTGAACCCAAATAGTCATCAACTGAAACTGTGCTGTTGTGGCACCTGCAGAGATGGTTGCAGTCTCCACCCAACTTTCAGGTCAAATATCATGACTGATGGTGCCGCACAAACACCAACAAGGTATGAAAAGATGTATTAATCTCAGAATGAGCCTTTCTGCAGAAAATAGACTCCCAGGCAGTTCTGAAAAGAGCCTGAGAGAGTATGGTATGGAGTCTGTCTTATGATGGTTACATAGTGGGGGGCTGAGGTGAGGATTTCTTCGCACGATCCAGGGTTTACGTGGTTTAAACTTTTTGCATATGAGGACCGCAGTGTTATGGTTGTAATAATCCATCATGGGATGCTCTTCATTCTTTCTAGGTTAAAAACAGAACAAACTGTATTGTTAAATAGAAAAACAGTGGAGATGATCACATTTTTCTAAATGGTCTTATATAATAGGTTTCCATCCTTAGAAGCCTTATTTTAATTTATAGTGGGCATATTGACTATTTTAACTGGGGGCAGGTAGGTAAAAATATCCATCAGATCTCTTTTGCCAAAACAATTTTAGTCCCCAAAATTTAATTTTATTTATCATTGAGGCAGAGTATTTGTCCTCATTATGGGTATTTTCGGGCACTGAGTAATATGGCTGTGGGAAATTAAAGCAAGGCAATAGTTCCAATGGTTAAGATGTATCATATCTGTTTGTACTGTACATTATGTTCAACAACTCCCCTAAGATTACAGGTGGGATATCATTGGAATTTAGTGGAATCTCCAAGTATAACTGTAATTTGAGCCCCAGTATTGATTAAGTCATGAAGTTTGCCCATTGACATATCTCAGTAAATGTTAGAACCTATGTTATAAAGGCACAAAAACCAATTAGTTTTTCTTTTTGTGAGATAATTTCTTTTAGTAAATTTGGATTTCTAACTGGGTTGATATATGGACTTTCGTGTTCATTTTTTGTTTCCTTTACCCTGTATTCAGGGTTTTTTAAATTCAGGGGTTTTTTGTTTGTTTGTTTGTTTGTTTGTTTTTGCAGTTACTGGATATACCTTGGGGAGGTCCTCTCCACCTTGCTTATATTTATATTCCTTCCTCCTTTGAGTTTCATGTTAGTATCATCAGGGTTAGGGGCCTCCCCGTGACAGGGGTACCATGGTTGTTATCCCTATAATCCTGAGTATTGATATTTTTTTTGGTGATGGGGGCACAGTTAATGACAGGGGTACCATGGTTGTTATCCCTATAATCCTGAGTATTGATATTTTTTTTTGGTGATGGGGGCTCAGTTAGCAGCAGTAGCACCACCATTTTGTTGGGTCCCAGTGAGAGATCTGCTTGTAGGAGTATGGACGTCAGCTCGCCACATGGTGAGTGTTCTCCCTCCATATGAGTGACCACTGAATGGGCCTGTATCGTGTACCCAGTATCTGTCTTTCCCCTGAGAGCTTTATAGGACGGGAACGAATACCTGTTTGAGAGTCAAAACCAATAGTCACAAGGTAAGGGTTGTTCCCATTACACTAGCATGAGTCATGGCTTATGATGGAATCAAGAAAAACAATTCAATCTGAGACATGCGGTGGGGTCTGTGCTGAGCACACAACTCAAGGTCCCTTTAATGAGGGTCCCAATTCCACATGCTTGTCCTTAAATGCCAATCAGCAAAGCTTCCAACTTAGGTTTAGTAGGACTCAGTAAACACAGTATGAAGAAGCACAGTTCAAGGCACAAACTTTCCAAGAGGCAGCAACACAGCTAAAAGAACATCCTAGTAGCAGGTAGCGGGGTCATTTAGCAAGCCAAAGCAAGAGAAGAAGTTGTTGCTCGGGTACTTTGCTCACTGCACCCGTTGCCATGGTCACTCCTCAAAGACAGAATGGATCCACCCTCACCCAAAATATGGTTCAGGTGTTGAAACTAATAATGCCACACATACACCAAGGATATGGAAAGGTTTATTACATATACTGCAGCAGCCCCTGGCCGAGAGCTTATGCTAAGGATATGATTGGAAAACATGTTTGTGACCCCTTGGGCTTTAGCCTGGTCTGCTAAGGGCTGAATGCCGCCCCAACCGAAACGTGATTGCCCTTGACAATAGCCCATGGGGTCCATAGAAACATGTTTAAGAATAGGCCTCACTTGCTCAACGTTACATCATCTACTCCGTGACCTTCCCCGTGATGTATTACTATTCACTAGGATATGCTACAGATCACGAGACTCCCCTTAATTGTCTTTGTTTACCGCCAATAAATACGCGAGGTTGCAGCTGTTCCGGGTGGTCACACTCTTTGCGGTCGTCCCCTGCACCCACACTTTCTTTCACAGCTAACCTGTCTGTGCCTAGTCCGTCTCCCGAATTGCTCCGGGGCTCTGCGGGCCATGTCGCAGCAATACACAATGAAGCTTTCTGGGGATATGGGGCAGGTTCTCAAGCAGGTCCAATATATGGGTTGAGAGCAGAGGAGGGGGCAGATGGCTTGGGGTTTAGGGTGGGGTTAGGAGCTGGATATGCGTTAGGAGTTCTCTCATGTGGACCATGTGTGCATGGTTTGAACTTCCTGTTGACTCTAAAGGAAGGAGTGCCCAGGCTTTCTTATCAGCTTTCCCAGATGAGTGGCAGAAGATGAGCAAGTGGTGAGGCTCGAAAAGGACCAGCACTCAAACAGCAAGTATGGAACCAGACTATTACATATATGATTAATGAACTATTATTCAAGAATGGGGATAAAGTCAAATGTTCTTAAAAAAAACTGAGCTTATCATAAGTAGAATTTCAGTGAAGGAATGAGGGCTGAAGAATATACTTCCGGTCAAAGAAACATAAAGCCAGAAGGAAGGTCTAAGGCGTAAGACGGAATGGTGAGCAAAGCTGTGGGTGACGTCACCTGGGAGAGCCTATGATGAGGCCCAGTTCTGGCAGAGCCCGCTAACGTGGCTTCAACTCATCGAATTACTTGGTTACATTCACAGAGCACCGTGTTAGTTGCTGACATTGTGGCAACGTGTAAGGTAAGGACTGTCCCAGACCTCATGGAATCTTCATTCTCAGGGAGAAAGGAAGGCTGTGTGCGCAAACTGGCTGCTGCTGCTGCTTCTGCAAATTCTTGTGGTCCCAACACCATATTCTGTTGAATCTTATTCTTTGATTTGACAGGCTGTTCACCTTGGGTGCAGGAACCCATTGATTGTTCTGCTACTTTCCACACAACGAAGTGTGCTGGGTCTGACGTGCACAGAGCCTGGGGCATTTACCCTGAATCAGAAAGGGGAGAGGAGCACCTCGGTTACTGCAACAACACCCACGCACCGGACACCGACACATTCAAGACACTTTGTAACATCTTGAAGCCACTGAAACAGCCACGAATCAAGAGTGATCAACAGTAACTTCCTAACAAAGCTATTTAAAATGAAGTATCCCTTTCTTTGTTCTCCCAACCAACTTTTTCCTACCTCTTCTTTAGCCTTCATTCTGCTTCTATTATTCATTGTATCCTTGGTGAGCCACTATGTCGGAATCCTAAGGAACATGATTCCTGAGTTTAGAAGATCTGTGCTTGATTCCTGGGTTGCCTCTTCATCGGTTGTGTGATTTTAGGCAAGGTTACTTAATTTTTCCAAGCCTTAGATTCCTACTCTGTGAGATGGGAATACTAATAGTACTTGACCATATAGCGTACTGAGGATTAGAAGTGATATAGCCTACCATGTGTATTGCTCAAGGCTTGGCACAAATGACAAAAGTCCTGTTAGCAAATAACATTGATCTGTTCCCCCCACTGAAATGTATGCCTTTGAAGGTGAGAGACTGTGTCACAATCTGCTTGATAAATCAGCATCACCTAGGACTGTGATCTATATATGTGTGTGTGCATGTGTGTGTCTCAGTAAAATCAACATGTATTCTCAAATTCATTAAGTTCCAATTCATGTTTAATCCTACCACTAGATCTATGCTTCCCTCTACTTCAGGTCCGTCTTTGTTTTATCTCGATTTTTTTAATCTCTTTCAGTTTCTTTACCTTTTTGTCTTCTCAATCTCAATAGTCATGAAAGTCCCAAGAGATAGGTGAGAAGAATGATTTTAAAAAAACAACAAACAAAAAAACCCCAAACCCTTTGCATAAGGCAAAGCAGTCATGGAATCTAAATGAAATTTAATTTTGGAACTGCACTGGAATAAAGACGTCTAGGCATAAACTCTGAACTCCTAGCCACAGCAACATGCCTGTCCCCCAGCTCCCCAGCATCGTCGGGCCACTGTGGGGCGGGTGTCACGGTGCAAAGGTAGTGACCTGCGGCAATGGCTCGGGTCAGCGTAGTGGCCCCGTTGGTTGTCCTCCCAGGGTCTGGCAAAGGTATCAGGAAGTTCTGTCTCCATGCTGATTTCTTGAGTATAAAACTTCAAACTCCATCACGGCCGCTGCCATTAACTGATGGAATCAATGATGCGAGCAGCATTACCTGCTGAAACGGACCTAGCAAAGACGCGGGAAGGGATGGCTGTGTAAAAAAGATGGAACAAAAAGACACTGCACCGGCTTTTCTTCAGCCTGTGTTTTTAGAAACGTAAGTTCCTGCAACGTGTTCTTTTACATCGCTTGGAGCAAGTGCTTCCCCAGCAACTCGAAACAACCCCTGCTGGGCCTCATTCCTTAACCTCACTAAGTTATTACAGTTAATACTGTGGTTAATGGTTTCTGGAAAGACGATATCTATCAGCATCAGAGTGTACACATTTTGGCCTAAATATTGAGAAATCATAGGTATGTAATGCAAAGCCTGGGTGTGCCTGCCTGTAGAAAGTAGCTTATTAGGATTAATCTTTTACAGAGTGACTAATGCACAGGGAATGAGGCCCCTTCCTCTCTGACTCCTAGCGGTTTCGTCCAAGTCCTCCAACAGGTCTCTTTGGAATGTAGCTGGTCGCTGTTGAAGACTGCTCAAAGATAGGGAACGTAGAAACCTTGATTTTTTTTTTTTTAACTTTTGTATACTCTAGCAAGTTCTTGAAAATCAAATGGCAGAATCTAAGCAGAAGACTGACTGCCAAAACGCATGCCCAGTCAGGGAAAAGTATGTGGGGAATCATCCAGCATACTTCAAGCGCTGCGAGTGCAGCCTGGTAGAACTCTGTATTACCTTCTGTTCGGATTCCTGAGCTTTGCCAGACTTTTGTTTGAAAAAGCATCTTTATGAAGCAGTACATTTGTTATGTTGTATCTGAGAATACTTTGCTTTCACCTTGGTTCCTGCTTTTAACTTGAGTAAACTGACTTGCTCTCTTGAGCTGCTCTTAGAGGACAGACCGGAAGGACACGAGGCAGGTGACATTATGCTGAGGATACCAGGCCCGTCTTATTAGGGGGATATTTTTTTCTGCTAAAATGAGCGTAAGACAATAAGAGTTTTTGTACTAGTGCTGTAGTCAGCTAATAAAAGTCAAATCCTCTTCCAGGGAAATGTAATTGTTACTCCTTGTAAAAAAAAAAAAAAAAAAAAAAGGAGGGGATTGCTGTTTTATCAATAAAAGCATACAGCGCTGAATACCTACACAAAGAAATTTTCAGTATAATTTATGGCATTTCATCACGTTGAACTGCATTCCAAGTAATTCACCCTGGCAGTTTTACTCTCAAAATGGAAATCTTTGTATTTTTCTTGCCTTCATCAAATGAAATAAGCTTGTGTTCAACTATAGTCCATATATTTGATAATTTGTCTGACTGGGTAAGGTTATTAGCAATTTAAGAAATAAACCCATTTGGATTTTCAGAGAGAGTTAACAGAAATAGGAGATTGCTATGATGATCTCTTAAAAATTACAATGTAACACACAACAGTGAGATTTAAGTAACAAGATTTTCCATTCACCAATAACAACGAGGAAATTCAAACTCAAATTCCCTCGATTAATTTCCAGGGATTAAGTGGTTGATATTGAAGTCAAAGAAAGATACATTTTACAAAGCTGAGAGGTCATTCGGTTCAGAAAAGCCGACCTAAGGCACACTATCTTTAGAGTTTCTGTGGTTAAAATGCCTCAGATCAGTTGGGTGAAAGATTTTGGAAGATTCTCCAGTCTGCTCAGAATGAAGTAGAAGGAGGTGATCACATTCAGAGGGTCCTGAAGGTCTTACTGATAAAACGTGAGGCCTGCAAGGGCACCTGAAGATTCTGTAGCACGACCCCATGGTTTCGTGAAGGAGGAAATTAGGCTTGAAGAGATTAAATGACGAGGCGAACACCACTCCACTGGTCTCACTATCTTGCCTTTCAGAGAGAGATCCTCTAATTCTCCCATCACGTTCTTTCAGGAATGAATGATTTCCTTGAATTTTATTTTGATTCCTTTTGATTTTATATTTTGTAATGAGGATGATAATTCTTGGGTAAAATACTGATATATAGATTTTTCAAAATTGTTACTTACTCTTTTTAACTTCCATTTAGCCTCTTGTGACAGAAATGCAGATGGCATTTTACATTTGGATTCAACTTTTCAATTTACAAAACACTTGAATATCTATGACTTGCCAATAATATAAGCTACTTACTGTTTAACCAAATGAGGATGAGCAAAGTTTAATGACTTTGCCAAGGGCACACAATCAGGCAATAAAGAAGTCAGAATTCAAAGGAGTTGAACTGTTTGATAGCTATCTTTCTGTAAGAGCTTCATTTGGCGAAGAGATTTAGACCCAAACAGAAATCCCATTTTTACCTTATACTAGTTTGGGGACATTGGTTAAGTGATCTCTTTAAGTCACAATTGTCTGTTTATTGATGATAATAATAACCATAGATTTTTCTATAACTATTAAGTGACTAGAGAAAGAGAGCTGTGTTTCTCTGAATTTCAGTTAACACTGTTGGTAATTATCCTTTATATCTTTCAGAATGTAAGCCCCTTCAGGGTGAAGATATGTGTTTTGTCTTTAAGGCAGAATATCAACAATGACAAGATATGGGCAGCTATATATCCCCAACACTTAGTGTGTTTCTAGAGGAGAATGGGTGTCCAATAAACAGTTGTTTTTATTGTAGCAGAGTTTAATATTGACTTTGAAAATAAACCCTACCCTGGGTTGACTGGCTGGTTGGCTTCCTATTTCTGTATTTATTTAAGTATGAGATGAGAGGTGTGAATTTTCTTTTTTTTTAATTATTATTATATGTTCAGTTAACCACTGTATAAGACATCATTAGGTTTTGATGTAGTGTTCAATGATAGAGGTGTGAATTTTCTATTCTGTCTTAAGGTCTCAGTTCTCACATGCCTCTCAAGAGCTAAGCATCTTGCTCTGTCCTTATTTCTCTGGTGTTTGCAGTTAGAGTATGTAAGTCTTGTAGCATGCTCTCTAGCTACTTGTCTGGCGAGCTAACCATGTTATCTGATGCTCAACCGAAGAAACTATCTAGTCCAGTGGTAGAGGGAAATTGGCTAGGTGGAACGTACTGATTAATTGGACTAAGCTTACTGTACTTTTTGAAATTTAAAGGTTTGGATGATATACAGTTTTTAATTTACATACTAGCTTGAGCTACCTCATGAGATCTAGCTTGACCAAAAACTGATTTTGGGGTTTTATTTATTTGCAAACCAGATGGAATATAAGACACAAATATACACACGTGTATACATGTATATTTTGTATGACCAGTTGACTGAGGAAGAGAAAGCTCAAGCCTAGTTTCCAGATGTTTCTGCATGATATTCAGGCACCACCCAGAATTGAGCAGCTGCAGGACAGCACTGCCCTTTCTGGGGCATCCTTGAAGGACAGTGGTAATGGGAAATCCTCCCAGTGAGCGGAACTTCAAGCAGGACACCTAGATGCACTGGATGGTAAACGGCAAGAGGTAAGAGTTCATATAGATTCACAGGTGGTGGCCAATGGTTTAGCTGGATGGTTAGGGACTTGGAAGGAACATGATTGGAAAACTGGCAACAAAAAAATTTGGAGAAGAGGTATGTGGATAGACCTCTCTAAATGGGAAAAAAAAACAAAAGTGAAGATATTTGTGTCCCATGTCAATGATTACCAAAGGGTAACTCTAGCAGAGGAGAATTTTAATAATCAAGTGGATAGGATAAGCTATCCTGTGGCTATCAATCAGCCTGTTTTCCCCAGCCACCCCTGTCACTGACCAAGGGGCTCATGGACCATGTGGCCACGCCGGAAGGGCTGCAGGTTATACACAGGCTCAGTAATATAGACCTCCACTTACCAAAACCAATGAGGCACCAGCTGTTGCTGAATGCCCACCATGCCAGCATCAGAGAGCAGCACAGTGTCCCCGATACGGCACTGTTCTCGAGGGTGAGCACCCGGCAACCTGGTCGATCGCACTGGACTGATTTTGTCATGGAAGAGGCAATGCTTTCTTCTTACAGGAATGGACACTTATCCTGAGTATGAATTTGCTTTCCCTGTACACAATGCTTCTGTCAAAACTACCATCAGTGGATGTACAGAGTGCTTTACCCACTCATGGGGTTCCACACGACTGCTGGTTAATGGGGTGAGGGAACTACAGTTGACCTCCCCTTTGGTAGCCAGGGGTGGGGCAAAAGAAACACAGGCTCCGCACTACAGCAAGTGGATTTTATCAAGCAGGCCCCGGAGATGCACTGCAAGTTCTGAAGTCAGAGGATGAAAACATCAGACTCGCACTGAAAACATTCAGCTCCAGCAGAAGCAGAGGTGGAGTGAGGTATCACTTGTATTTTCCAGGCCCTAACACCCTAAGGGTAAAAATAGGTTTGCAGGAACATTCGCAAGGCATTATTCTCCTAACCAGTCACAGACCACTCCTACTATATATTTTTTTTTCCTAAATAGATCTGAGAGTCCTCAGAGGTGTCTCCTAAAAGGTCAAGTCCCTTTGACTATTTTGTGATATTCATTATTTCACTTCTTCCATATGTAAGTGTGTCCCAGCAAGGCTGCCTGGGACTAAGTCCTGCTTCCTCCACTTACTAGCTAAGTGAATGCAGTCACGTTATAAGGAATAAACAAGTTAGTATATGTAGAGTACTTAGAACAGTGCCTCGTATATATTAAATGCTTAATAAATATTAAATATAACAGTTGTAATTCCTATTAGGAAAGTGTTTTTCATACTGGGGGTCAGAAACCATTAATAGTCCGTAAGGACCAAGCAGCATATTTTTTAACACAAAAGAATGTAAGATACAATATAATAGAAAATAACAGGTGAATGTAGACAATATCAGAACGCATTGTACGGCAAGAGTCAGCATTGTTTCTTGCAACTCTGTTTCGGTACACATGGGTAGGTGTGTACATATGCATGTGCGTGTACTCAACTGGGATAGAAAATACATTTCTCACTGTGCTTCATGATCAGAAAGACAGATGTGCGATTTTTACTGCTTTATCCATAACCCCTAGTTCTTGGAACATAGCAGGAACTCATGAATATTGGTTGGGATCAGTGAATTGATGCATGAGAACACTGGCTTTCTGTGATCATGCCCCTGGTGGTTGTCAATGTCCAAAAGGGCCGTTCTGATGCTAATGCATAGTCAAGGGGCAGAGGCTGCTGTTTCTGTGGCCGCCCATTGGCATTTACACCAAGGTCACTGATGGAACTAAGGTCTCTGCCAAGGACACGTCTTCCCCTGGCTGCAGAATATGTTGAAATCAATGTTGCCAAGGGCTACCCTTCCAGTGTTCTGTTGAGATTGAGGTGAAATTAAGTTGTGGTTTTCACCCGCAGCCACGTGAGACTCAGACAAAAGTCTGCAAGGCTGGCTGTAGGTCATGGACTATAGATAGGCTGTGGCCTTCAGAAGCATCTCTTTCCTCTGACATTAGCCCACCTTTCTTGAACCAAAACTACCTTCTTTGTTTCTATCTTCCTTGAATCCTTTTTCTTTATTTTTTGGAATGTACTAAATCTATCATAATGATAGAGCCCTGTAAGCAGCCTTGCCTACCTAGACCTATCTCAACATGCTTGTATCCTGTGGTGAACACAAGTGATCTCATGATGTTATCAGGGCCTTTGGTTATATTCTTGGCAAGATGTAACAAGGGACTGAAACAAGTCAATGGCGATGTTCATTGAGACATAGTAACATTAACCTGGGGAATTTAGGACACTGTGCACCCATTCATGGATAATATTCAAAACATGTAACAACCAGTTTAGGAAGAACACTGACCAACAAATTTGATGCCACAAACAAGCAGAAAGACTCCAGACAAACAATACTGTAGCTGTGAGTCACTGTGCACTGGCTGAATCTCAGCTTTAACTTCCATGATTGTTTTGGGTCATGGTTTCAAAAGTTCAAGTTAACAGAGGTTTCTGAGCAATAGCATGGAGCTTAGAAGACAAAAGAAACTTTTGATTATTAAAATGCACTGGCAGAGGGCAGGCAGCTGATAGAATGATCACTGGTTGTGTCTAAATGAATTGGGTCTAAATGAAGCTGTGTTTAAGGATAACAGCTTCAGAACCTCCAGGGAGGCCTACCCTTGAGAATTCACCAGCCAGTAACTGCCCGTAGCATATACAGAGTTTTTCCAACTCATACAAAACCATATAGGGCAGAGACATTTCACCTATTGATCTGACTTCCCTGTGGAGTTACAGAGGACAAGAGTTTATACAATTCATGAAATTAGAACATCATTCTTAAGCTTAATGATAAGCCTGCTAACTGTTCATCTGAGTTGGCCCAGAAATGCCCTATAACATTTTACAGTGCTAGACCTTTCGAACTGAAAGATTAATTTTGATATGAAAAAAAAAAAGTTGCATTCCTATTGCATTTGATCTTGGAAACTGTAAAATTCCCGATTATTCGAGGCTCTAAAACTTCTCTTTTTTTAATTCACTACCCTTGCAATTTTTATCAGAAGTACAGAGAACAAATAACTCACCTGATCAATGCCAACATCTCCTTTAGATTCTCCAAAGTATTAAAACATAACTTTAACATTTACATTGGTTAGAGTTGTATGTTTTTCATTTTGTCTCTGAGTTAAACATTAGCTATTTTTACCCTACCCTATTCTGTTATCACATACACATACAAAATTATACTTGTTTGTTGACAGAGAGAGAAAGAAAAAAAAAGTTAATGACAGAGAGCATTTTGTAGGTTTTTTGAGAGCCCAAAGAGGAAACAGGAATGTTGTTTGCAATTTTTCTGTATCTTATCGATGTCCTCCCTGACTAATATTCTTTCTTCTAGATTCTTTAACACATTTTGTTTTAAATGTCCAGTTCCTCTTTGTTCCTCATAAAAGCGATGTGAAATAGGGATTCCGACTTGGTTAGGCGTGCTCTGACAAGAACACTCACAGCAACACAGAAAGCACAAACCTGTTAAGGATTTCACCTTTTAAGAAATGACAGAATAATTACAGGACAACATGTCCTTCATGAGTAAAAACAACTAAACTAAAGTGCTTTCAAGGCTGGCGTGGCCTACTTCTCTCCTGGCAAGCTGCATAAATCATCCACTGCGAGGGGACTGTTTCATGGGCGCGCGTGCGTGTGCAGGCGCGCGTGTGTGGACGTGCCTGTTGGCGTGTGCACGGCCACCTCATGGGTTAATGCACTTGGTTTCAGGTTAGTTGAAACTCTGATAATAAACCCCCAGTACATTTTACGTCCATCTCTCTCCCCCTTAATCTTTAAACCTCAGGCTGATTTAAGGGGAAAATTTAATCCATATATGTCTGACTCATTTTCATTTAAATCGTCAAAAAGTTGTTTTAGAAGAGTTCTTTGATGTCCCAGACTCCCTTGAGCTTTTTCTTAGCCTATTTTCTTAAAAACAGGAATTAGCATTTTCCCAGGTGTGGAGGGGCTCTAACTCTCTTCCTCCCCAAACACAACCCCCACCATCCCCACCCCAGGTCTCAATTGAAAAAAAAAAAAAAAGTCTGGAGTTACTGAGGGAGTGCTGGTACAGAAAACAGCTTATCTGAGGATCAAAAGCATTTACAAATATGAACTCTTAATGCAGGGCCCCACATTGAGGTTAATAATTAACATTTCTGCTCTTTCGGGACCTCGTTCTACCCAGAGGACCTGCCCCGGGGAAGTGTTCCCTCTCCCCATACTTGACTGGTGCCTGCCTTCTGGAGAACTGAGAGATGTGGATCTTAATGCAAGCCATTTTTTTTCTGCCTTATCATATTTTTGATAGACCTACAGATATGCCCATGTTGAAACCCATATTTTTTGCCTTCCGGGTGGTATTTTACTTCTTTGCTTTGCACCTAATGTGTATCATTTTATTCTGGTTTTCACATTCAGGACAGACTTCTTAATCATTTTTTAGATACACAAAAGTAGGCATATTCCATTTTACTGGGCACAGTATTATCCAAAGAGTAATCTATGTTTGGCTAAAACTCAAGGGTTCCCACAGTGAAGTCCTAACTTTAATCAATGGAGAAATCTCAGAAAATTGTTTAGAAGAAATGCACAGTTAGAGAAAGAGAGCAAATGTTATAGTCCCGTATTTCTCACTTTTTTGAAGACTTTTTAAAATAAAGGAGTTAGATTTCAAATATACTTTTTTTCCTCAACACCATTGAAGCTTCCCATTTCAGATTAAATTCAATTAATATCAGAGGGGATGAATCTGTGATAGTGGCTTCTCTGAATCATCCTGAAGAAACCCACCATCATCTTATACCAAGTGGCAAATCATTTTGGAATCTGGATATAGGATTCTAGCTTTGGAAGCTCAGAATCCGTGGGGGGTGGGGGGCGGGGGGAGTTTTCTGTATTATCTTTGAAGTGCAAGGCTGATCACGCCACCCCATTTAAAACCTTTAGTGGCTGCTCACTGCATCCAGAATAAAGAACAAAATTCAGGATTAAACAGTCAACCAAGCTCGGGGGCACCTGGGTGGCTCACTCGGTTAAGTCCCTGACTCTTGATTTTGGCTCAGGTCATGATCTTGGGGTCCTGAGATAGAGCCCCACATCAGGCTCACACATGGGGCATGGAGTCTGCTTAAGATTCTCTCTCTCCCTCTGCCCCTCCTCCCTGCTCTTGCCCTAAAAAAAAAAAAAAAAAAAAAGTCAACCCAGCTCTACAGGCTGTCATTGCTGTCAGTGTCTCTGCTCCTTCTCATGGGTGCTGCGTCAGAGCCACAGAGGGCCCCCCTCTCCTTCCCTGGCATATGCTTGCTTATCTCTGTGTCTTTGTGCATGCTGATGCCTAGCTCAGGACTGCTCTCCTGCTTTTAGTGCCTGCTGGATTTTTCTGTCATTCAAGGCTTCCCTCAAAGGATATCTCCTCTGGGGGCGCCTGGGTGGCACAGCGGTTAAGCGTCTGCCTTCGGCTCAGGGCGTGATCCTGGCGTTATGGGATCGAGCCACATCAGGCTCCTCCGCCATGAGCCTGCTTCTTCCTCTCCCACTCCCCCTGCTTGTGCTCCCCTCTCTCACTGACTGTCTCTATCTCTGTCAAATAAATCAATAAAATCTTTAAAAAAAAAAAAAAAAAAAAGGATATCTCCTCTGTGTAGCTTCCCTTAACTCCTTCAGGCATGACCTGTCTCTTTACCTCTTGGTCTTCCCCAGGACAGTGCAAGCGTTGGGAGGGGAAGCCCTGTAAAGCATTAATTGTTATATCTGCAGCACATTGCACAGTACCTGCCGGAGTGATGTTCTAAGGATAGCGACCGGCGCACATCCTAGCCACGGCTGTAAGCCTTAAATGCTGTCAGCAGGAAGCCAGCCAGGCTGGGCTCGGGGTCCCCCAGTCCACTGCTACCGGAGAAGCCTGGCTTTCATCGGTGTGCATTCTGGGCTTCAACAGCAGCACACGGTAGGCACTTCTTAGATATTTATTAAATGGATGGATGGACAATGGATGAATGGATAATGATGATGCAAAATCTTAGAACATAATCCAATTTGACAAATCCACAAATATTCTATTAAGCACTTATATATAGTATTTCAGTGCTAGGTCCAATGAAATCTATAAAGAAGTAAATAATTCAAAGTCCACTTGTAGAAATTTGGCATTAGTGAGTCTGAGCTTTACTACATAAAAATAAATTAATTAATTAACAGGAGTTCCAGAACCAAACAATAATCTAACCCCACAGGTGGCTTTTGAGGCTAAAGCAGCAAACGCAATCCAAACTGAAGTAAGAAGGTCTAGTGATGCTCTAAATAATGCCTTAAATAGCATACTATTTTTAATTTGCCATATACTTTCCCATTGATGACCTTCTCTGAAACTCACCACTATAATGCCTTGAAAGTATTGCTTTGCATGATTTAAGGAAATATGAGGTGAAATAACAGCAACAACAATAAATAGGTAAGTTAAGTGACCAGCCCAATTTTCATAGCTAGACAGCCACAGAACTAAGAAAGAAGGATCCATATCTGTCCATCAAGGGCAGGTTCAACTTTTGTGGGACCTAAAGCATATACAATTTGTATGGGGGAACATCTTCACAAAAAAAAAAAAAAGACAGAATTAACAATACAAAATTTGAAAGTAAATATTTCTTTAGAATGAGAAAAAATCACATATTTTTTATTAATTGCATGACATTCATTAATGGTGCTTTTTTCTCTGCATTTTTTAAAAGATTTTATTTTTAAGTAATCCTTATACCCAACGTGGGGCTCAAACTCACAATCCCGAGATCAAGAGTAGAATGCTCTATGGACTGAGCCAGCCAGGTGCCCCCCATTTTTTTAGCTGTATACTCTGTTCAGACTTCCAGCCCTGGGGTTTCTCCTGTATCATTTATCAGGACCAAAATTGTGGTAATCAACCAGCCTGGTATAGTTAAAAACAAAACCTCTAAGCCTGTGTATAAGAACTGGACTCCACTCAAGCTGTGTGCAAGTTTAGAACACCCTGCCCCATTCATTTATGGCCTCACCTACTGCTTCCCTTAAGGGGCAGTCAGGTTTGAGCACATATTTAAAACCAAAAAAGTTTTTGGTTGGAGAGTCATTAAATGGTCCTTTTGATAATCAGAAAGCCCCTGGTGCTGGGGTGGGGGACAGGTGTCATCTTTTTCAGAGCTGCATCACTCCTGAATCAATGTTAACCCAAACAGTGTCTCCTTACTATCACTTGTTTTATGACCAGCTCTAAACACCATACGTGGCATGCAGGCAGCATATAAACCATAGCTGGTGAGTGAATGAAAGAATGAATGACAGGACAATGTTTTATAGTAAAAAAAATCATCCAGAGCAGTGATGCTTGAGGCACCTGCTCCTGTGGTCCAGAGAGAGAATCTGGAGGATCCCCTACTAGACAGTCACTGGAAAGAGGCACCCAACCATTATCTAAGAAATAGGACAATTTATACAGAGAACAGAAGCAGAGGGGAGGTAATGGGGTCAGTCGGTCAGTGAGCAGGAGATTCTGGGACATTGACACCGTTCTCTTAGCTGTACCATAGTAAAGTCCTTCTTTCTGTGACATACGAAATGGAGGCTCTGCTAAGTCAGCAGATATTTCGGTTGGTTTCAGGATAAGCTGCTTGTTGATCTTCTAAGAAGACCTGCCATGGTTCACCTTCTGTGCGAGCCCCCGTCTCACTCTCCAGCTTCTGCACCTGTTTGTCAACAGGTGACATTTTTTCATCAGCCTGGAGAGGCGGTGATGACGCTAACAGCCCGGTATACGTCCTCTACTGCACTATCGGAAACCGAAAAAGGCATTCCACAGGGAGCAGGGCGGACGAGCTCTCTCTCCGCCCTCCCAGGTGGTACTCATTGCGGTCATGCGCTTCCAGTCCTTCCCGGCAGCCCCCTTCTCTTGCTCAGCATATGCGCAACTACAGCGTCTCCCTCGGACGCTGGTAATCACTTCCCAAATGACTCCACGTGTGACCTCATGGTCCCAGTACCTCTGCAGCTCGCTGAGTTTTTGGTCTTGCATTTATCGTTTTTTCCCCCAGCCACGCAACTGCAGGTCTTCTGAGGCTCTGCATGGGGAACACCCCTCGATGCCCTGCATTCGGCTTTTCCTTCCACAGAGCTCAGTCGCTAACCCAGCTGCATACCAAGACTTTTTGATCTTGGTTACCCTCTTGTGCACCTTTTTTATTCTTCTCCAGCATTTATTTCCTGTAATGTGATATTTGTGTGGGAGCCTAACCGTAGGGTTGCTACGCTCTGACCTTTGGTGTTCAAATCATTTGTGAAATCTGCTGCATGGCCTTTTCACTTTCGGTTTTCCATCAGTACTTCCTTCCGTTATTTTGCTTTATTCACATCTGTGTTTGCTTATTGTGCACCCAAATATGTCAGACATTTTAATGGCAAAAGAAAAAAAATACACAGACATACCATCATCTTCTTTTCTAAGTTATCCTAGGTTGTGATCCCTAAATAGACTCCAAAGTACTCTAGAGAAGAGGGTTATTAATAGAACAATCAAATACAGTAGAGACTCAATGAACTCGATAAATTAGGCTGGCCTGAACCTAAGGAGATAAAGGGCGTTATTAAGATCTTTTGGGGACATTTCTCATGCAATGCTTTTATCATTTATCCCCCAATCTTTGCCTAAACCACTTCTGCTAGCCTTCCGTTTTCAGATTCTAAAGTCCTTTGCAGAGCTTTAAAAACACTCTTCAAACTTCATAGTTTTGTGTCCATATCTGTCTCCCCGCCCCCCAACACTGTGGACTCCACAGGAGCACCAGGAGTTTATCTGCTGGTTGGCCATTGTATCCCTGTTCCAGAAGGCAGTAGGTGCTCAGTGCATGTTTGTTGAAGGAATAATGAATGGACCTCACCTCCTTCTTCTCATTGTCAATGATCTTCAATATGGACATTTTCTGGTTTTTGTTTCCTTTGTTCTAGCTAGTTTTCTCTTCTCTTTGTTCTTAGAGTTGTAGCACTTTCTGACCTCGACTTCAGTCTTGCCTTATCTTTTATGTTCTTTTACTTTTTCATTGACTCTCAACTTCAGAGGAATCATTATAATATATTTTCCTCCCACCATTGTCTACCACTTTTCAGGTCTTTGGGACCCTGGAATAGAATCAGGGGTTCTACTTGGAGAGAAACAATTCTAAATTATAATGCAAAATTATAGATGGGCGCCTGGGTTGGAAAGTCAACCTCTGCCCACCGAACACTTCTCCGTCAGTTTCTTTTAGAAGTGGCAGATGATATTGTGTAATGAAGATACTGAGAATAAATTTAAAAGCACAGCAAATTTAATTTGAAGAATCATTGAACAGAATAAGGAGATAAAAGTGGTATTCAGGTAAAGGGGGTTGTGATGATAGATAAGCAGAAGTAGGAATGAGACGCTAAATTTGAGAGTCAAGAATTTGAGAGCTAATATCCATATGGCTCATGAAAATCTGCTATAGCATAGTGATTAACAGCTTTTGATTTATAAAAGCATGGGTTTCATTCATTAGCTCTGTGACCTCAGGCAAATTACCTAACCCCTCTGTGCTGCTGTTTCTTTGTAAAGTATTACCATACAGGGTCTCTGTAGGGTTTGGGTTGGTTGATCTGCGATCAAGCGCTCGATTAGTAGCAGCAGTTAGAGTTATGGTTTGTTTGAACCATAAGAAAAACCTTGGTTCAGGAATTGCAGAAGGAGAAAAAAGAGCAAGAGGCGGGAAAGGGTAGTAACTAACGCAGCCTCTAGTTTCCTTGGCCTCGCTCTACCTTCCACGCTACCCAACCACCACTCCCGGCCAGGAAGCGATGAAGACAGTAGAATTTCTAGCTCCTGAAGGCCTCGTTTCAATGAATGAGATGAAATGCTTGCATTCCAGGAGCTGACTATTGTCCCTGGCCAGTGCAAATGAGCCACAGCAGATCAGCTGCAAATGAAACATGGGCACACAGCAATTCTCCCTCAGAACAGCATCACCAAAATGATGAGGTTCACATTTCCCAGGCCATGATGAGTTTGCTTTGGGGGCCCCTCACTATTGGACGCTTAGTTATTGATGCTCTGACTAGAAGGCTCAAGGAAAAGGCCAGCTTGGTCCTGTGGTTCCTCTAGGGAAGAATGGAGAAGCTGGAGAGGCCCATTTTTCTAAGGCAGTTTGCCTCCAAGCTACAGGCTATATCATGTTGGTAAAATGATAAACACTGATGATTACCACCCGCATTTGCATCTATATTCATAAAGCAGAATGCATTCTATGTAGCAAACCCAGCACCCTTGTTTATTATTTCTTTGTGCAACATGAAACAGGGGTCTGAACAAATAATCTTGCCCTCATGTTTAATCCTTAGGCTAGTCTCTTGTTTTTGGCTTTTAGACATTCTCGAAATGTTCAAACAGCCTGCTAAACACTATTTCTTGTTCTTGAAATACAATATTTTGAACTGTATTATTCCACCTTCATCTGCTTCCCATGTAATCTCATAGCATGGAGTAATTTAAAAGAAATATTGTTCCTGTGTGGCTTCCTTGTTCTAACTTAAGACCAAATTCTGGGCTATTGTAAAGTTTAGAAAAGCTACCTCAAACATCTGAATACTTAGCTAACTCACCACATAGATTTTTTAAAATTTCTTCAAGTACTAAACTGTAGGCAGTCTTAGCCCATCCATTTCTCTAAACATTGGCTCCACAATTCAGAGGTTATTTTCAATGGCCAAGACAAAGTATGATTGTATGAAACATTTCTCCCTATTTCTCTCAAACCCTGGAGGCTGGTCTTTTCTGGCCCAGCTCTGGAAAACCAGTCTCAAGGAGATCAGGGGAGGCATGGGAAGTCTCCCAGGTAAAGTGCTTACCCCCCCAGGGACAGCGTGTGCTGAAGTGGGCCCAGCATTCTCGGACCTCTCCGTGAGTAGTTACGGCTCGGTGTCAAATTTGTGATGTGGTCCTGGGATCAACTAAGTATCTTTTGCTTTGGTCCATAGTAAGCCTAGGTTTTATAGGACTTCTGCAAATCGGAATAAAATGTCCGAGCCTATTCTAGACCTACTTTAGAACGAAACTCATGTCATTCAGGGGGGGGTTATGGCAATAGGCCAATAATTACTCATCTCCTTATTTATTATTGTTATCGCTTTGGGAAGAGGGATTTCTTACAGGTTTCATTTAAAGTTCCCATCTCTTTTGCTTCTTCTGTCTGTATCACCATCTATGAATCTTGAATTATGGCACGTCTTTGGTATGTATCTGTCTCCAATATGTAGCTGCCTTTAATAAACAACATTGAAAGTCACGCATAGCTGTAGATGTCACTTATCTGATGATCCAAGAGTGAAAGGGGTAAAAAGAAGTGTCTCTTGGGCCAGACATGACAGGATGAAGCATCGTTAGGTTACTCTTGGTTTTTGAGGGTGGGACTCCTTTTTCGAACAGGGTAGAAGGAGCTGTCTTTAAAATGCATGGCCCGCCACCAAGGCAAAGCAGGACGGATGCCATTTAAAAGGAGATTGTATCTCTGCAAAAGCCAGTAAACTTTTTTTTGGAAAGAAGTGTTCATCGAGGACTTAGAATCAACTTTGTATGTAAATGCATACTAAAAATAAACCATGCATTATGGATGATAGGTACATGGCTCTGTCTCAAGGATTTTGCAGACTAGTTGGAAAGCAAGCCCCTTACCTACAAAACATTTCATCCAACCTCCATTTCCATATCCAACCAATGTGTTGTGCTGTTATTTTTTTTCCCTACTGGAACCTCCAGACTAGCTGTCGGGGTGACAGACACTCTGCCTTATCACTAGCTCCGTGGAGACCAACATATGGAAAAGTAAAAAAAGGATCCGCAGCCCAAACAATGTGCTTCTGTTGCTTGTTGCTGAGTGTTCTGTTGGGTTGGTGCTCTAGCTGTCCCACCGATAATGTTTTCTGGTCTTAAAAAGTGATGAAACCAAACATAAGTTAGAAAAGTATCCAAGAGGAACAAAGGAAAATGTGGAAAACATCTGTGGTCTCAAATGATATGTTTTCATTTGATTTCATTGAAAATGTTTGCAGATCTACAATATTTGATATGTATGGCTCTCTCTTGGATAATTCAACTTTCAATATAGGCAAGTTCCTCAGTAAAAAAACTATAGGGGTATCAGTGGGTGACAAGTTAACACAAACTGACTGTCTTTGAGAACGCACTTTGAGCATTTTCAGTATTTGACACTATTGGGTCTCTTCTATGTTTTTTGGTACTATACAGTCTCTTGTATGTTTTTTCCTCTCTTTCTGCATATGTGGCCTCCGCCTTTTGCATTCAATATGTAGGGCAGTCCTTTCGTGTAGCCCTGGACCCCAACTAGCCACCCCCAGTTCTGAGGTGAAAAGACGTTATCGTCCATCCCAATGTTTGGCTCTCCATTCTAAGGCTTCGGTCGTATCCTCTGGGCTCAGCAGAGGGACCCTCATGCAGGACAAGATCCACCCTCAGACATTTGTTTAGAGAGCTGTGGGGGTTGACCGCCCTCGTGAACACTTTAACTGTCCTTTAAGATCCCATCCTAGAAGTGCAGCTGTGCGTCTGCATTGCACTTTCCTAAGCATCATTTGGGTAAATGGAGGTTCTTTGGCAAAGAAATTCTGACCCCATCCTTTGCCCCATTGCCTGAGTACATGGGCACAGGCAAGAGAGGCTCAGAGCACAGATGATCAGCTTTTGAGAAATCCAAGGGGGGCCAAGATGCCAGCCTCTGACACAGGCAGGCACGGCAGAAGGGCATTAATTATCCATAACTACAAGCATTTCCATGGGCACACTTTCCACCTGCTGGGTCTAACTCTGTGACAGTCTGACTTCACCCACTGTGGGAATCTTTAAAAGGTATCATCCTTATGAACATTCTTTGAACCCTTGCAATGTGAGAACATTATGAGAGGTTCTGGAAATCAAAAAGAGAAAAGACAGATCTCCCACCCTCTAGAGACTCAAGTCTAGGTGAGAAAGAATTGAACAAAAAAGCTGAGATGCAAGGGGCCCTGTGTTTACTACCATGCGGATGAGGGCAATAATACAGACTGCGAGATTTTAGGGAAGGGAAGTACTTCAGTCTGGAGGGTGGCTCTACACAGATCTGAGTGTGTTGGAAAAGGACATTAAGTTCTTGTGGACAAGAACTTTGGTACAAAGCAATGGACTCTGATGCGGTTAGTTATCTGTAAGCTAGAAATGATAGGTTTTTAAATAAAAGATTGGCTACACGTTTAAGTTGTACGTGCTTTTCATGGAAGCCAGAAACTAGAATACAGAGGGGGCCAGCCCTGTCTCAGAGTGTGTTAGGTGGAGCTGCTAGGGAGCCATGCAGACGAAACTGCTGAAGCCCTTGTTTGCACAGGAAAGCCTTGATAGATAAGAGAAAAACACTGAGGCTGCATGCTCCTGCTTTGAACTGTGCAGATGGGAGATGTGCAAAGAATGCTACAAGCCCCCTGCTTTGACGCAGATAAGAGAAACAGAAGATAGAGCCCTGTGTTGGAAGGCTGAGGGCCTCGAGAAAAGGCAATGCTCACGCATTTCAACCCGTGAAGGCTTCTAGCAACCAGGATATGGGAGAGTGGGGGAAAGAAAGCATGTCAGGGAGAACTGCAGGGGGAGGGATATATACTGGCCTAGGAAAAGCCAAGCTTCTGGAGATCCTACAGGCCTTCTAGAAGAAGCATTTTTGCCTGGAGACTTCTTAACCTCACCAAGGATACACTTTCCGAACCAATCTCCATGTCTCTGGCCATTTCCACCCTGGCTGCAGCCTAACAAACTCGTAAGCCCGCCGTGTCTGGTTGAGCCGTGCATTCTCAATAAAATTTGATCGCATTGAAACTGAATTTCTAATTCCCCAGATATTGACCCAGGATTGACACCACTCCTTCAGATTGTATAAAGGGCTTCGGTGTCCCCAGGATCACACACATTTCCAGGTGAACGCGGGGCCAGTGCAGGTTGGTGCTTTGAGTCAGTTTGGGAGAGCTGATGCCTTCCGAGAGACCTAGATTTTCAAGCATGCAGTCGAGACTTGAGTAAGTTTTTAACCGGTCATTAAAAGTGCCTTTCATATCAGGATTTTCAAGGGCACTGATAAGTGAACAAAAAGAAAAGGCAGGCATAGGAATTATAAAAATAAGCAATCATTCATTTTGAATGCGAAAGGGGAATGAGCCTTTTTCAGGGTGTTTCAAGAAATTTTTTAAAAAGTGTATTTTTTGCTGCTAGATTGCTATTAAGGACACCTCTAAACCTATCCGCCCTAAGAATATTGCTTTGCCACTTTTTTGTGAAGAAGGAAAATGAATGAAGTTAGAAAATGTAAAACTTCCAATGTGTTTTCAATTGAAGATCATGGCACTTTCGTCCCGAAATTTGGGGAAGATAACTTTTAATTACAGTAATAAGAACCACATGGGCAATGATTGATGTGAACCTGATGTGTCCTATTCCTTTATTAATCTTTTTAATTAGAGGCAAAGAATGTTTTATCTGCCGGGAAGGAGATGAGGTGGGCCTGCCGCTCTGCTGCCCTCTGGGGCTGGAGAACCTGATTGCTCACCAGGAGTCCCTGTTAACCTGGGGCCAGAAGGTGATGGACCCAAAGCTGGGAACACTTGTTTCCAGCTGGGAATGGCTTTGCTTGTATCTCTTGCCGCAAATCATCTGCATGAGCAAGCTTTTTTTCCTTTTTCTTTCTGTTGGATTGGTTTTTTCTGGCACTGTTAAACTAGGGAGTTGGGGAGAAACTTCAAATTGTTGCCACACTGATGTTGGGAGTTCACATCTGCCATGGAAGTAAGGAGGAAGAACTGAAATGGCAGACATCAGGGAAGCGGGAAAGGGAGCCCAGAGTACACTAGAATCATGGCAGAAAGTGTGCTTAGGCCACAGAAACAAAAATACTGAGGTCAGCATAACTGGGATTGCTGGCTAATGACAGAACTGACAAAATTTTAAAAAGGAGGGGGGTGGAAAGAATAAAAAAGTACGAAGTAAGTAAGCAACAGTTATGAAGAATGATAAAATACTCCCCTTGAATGGTAAAGGTTGATAGAAGTCAGCTCTTTTGGGCTCTGTGATAAGAATCATATATTCAGGGGCGCCTGGGTGGCACAGCAGTTAAGCGTCTGCCTTCGGCTCAGGGCGTGATCCCGGTGTTATGGGATCGACCCACATCAGGCTCCTCCGCTATGAGCCTGCTTCTTCCTCTCCCACTCCCCCTGCTTGTGTTCCCTCTCTCGCAGGCTGTCTCTATCTCTGTCAAATAAATAAATAAAAAAATAAAATCTTTAAAAAAAAAAAAAAGAATCATATATTCATTCGGGGTGCCTGGGTGGCACAGCGGTTAAGCATCTGCCTTCGGCTCAGGGCATGATCCTAGGGTGCTGGGAGCCTGCTTCTTCCTCTCCCACTCCCTCTGCTTGTGTTCCCTCTCTCGCTGGCTGTCTCTATCTCTGTCAAATAAATAAATAAAATCTTAAAAAAAAAAAGAATCATATATTCATTCAACAAATTTTACTGAGGTCTTACTATGTGTCATACCGTGCTGGGCCACGGGGAGGCTATTACTGGGAAAATGACCTGGAAGAGGCACAAGGTCATGAATGACATAGGTGCATATGTGGATATGTAGATACAATAAAGGAATTATTGAATTGCAAGGTAGCAAAAAGGTCAGGGTAGATCTCGACAGAGTAAGTAGCCCATGAGCTTACTGCTGCATAAGAGCGATTTTCTGGGTATATATAGAAAAAAAGTTGCTTTGGTAGAAAGAATAGCTGCTCAAAGCTATGGGGGCTATGAAGCAGCATTTTCTGTTCAGAAAACTGTTGTGTCGTTTGGCGTGGGTCTGGATTGGGTGAATGGTGCACAGTGAGGCTAGAGAGGCAGGAGGCCAAATCAAAAGGGACTTTACGGTGTGCGTGACGGGAATCCAACAAGGAGCTTAAATAAGAAGTCATTGGAGTGTGGGGGTGAAGAGCACAAGCTGGAGAGTCAGAGACACTCTGCACGATAGATTCACCCTTCACTGGGTGCCCGGATGGTGGCCACATGAATGACACGGGGCTCTGGCTGAATCATCGTAACGCCACTTACCGCTCACTCCAGGCCTCACGGTTTTGGCCATAAGGAGGGAATAATACTGCCCCGAGAGTCTCAGTGAGGAGACAATGGAAGTGTCTGGCATGTAGTAGGTGCTCAATAAATGTTACTTTCAGTTGCTTGTGTAACTCCTGGCTCAACAGAAGTTAGCTGCTGAGAACTTCGATTTTAAAAGCGCCTGTTATTTTCTCATAAGTCAGGGTGCTAGCCCCATCCAGCAAGAGTTTTAAGGGAAAAATAGAGTTCAATTCCAGATTTTCTCATGATCTTAAGTGGCTCCCAAACAGCTGAATCTTTTATAGCCCACTTCTTACATGTGGTGCAGTCAAAACAGGTCAGGACAATAAATACTTTAAAGGAGAATGGGAGAGGAGTGCACTGTGAGGAGACACGCTCAGAGAAGTCTTCATAAAAGACTTGGCTCCATGCTCAGCAGGGAGTCTTCTAGAAGATTCTCTCCCTCTGCCCCTCTCCCAATTCGCACACCCTGTCTCTCTCTCTCTCTAAAATAAGTAAGTAAATCTTAAAAAACAAAACAAAGAAAGACTTCAGATGATGACAACATCTCCTCAAATAGGCAAGCTCCTACTTCGCCTTCAAATCTCAAAACCTGAAACCATCTAGAAAAGCCTTTCCTAATCAAGAGTTGTACGTAGTACAAGGTGAGGGTGGTAAGAAGAGCAGGGCCCAGTGGGTTTGCCGAGACTGAAGGCAAGTCCAGGCCAGACCAGAGGAACGCTGAGAAGGGAGTGAAAATGCTCCTGGGTTGTGTGGAAGACTTCCGGGGTGCAGGGACCAGCCTCCTACCTGGGGCCCCCCAGTGAGTGGAGGGAGGGGCCAGAGCTAGGGGTGGGAAGGTGGTTCTGCGGCCATATCAGCGCACGTTGTTTCCTGATACTCTTTTCTATTGTCCACTCATCGCCCAGTGCTGCTGTGTGTTCCTTGGTTTACGATCCACTTCATGTTCTTGGACTTTGATCAGATGGGACACAGAGCTAAAACAGATATATTTTGGCTTTTCTTGTTCAAAAAATTAAAGAGCTTTTAAGGCAATGCTCCTGAACATGACCCGCCTTTGGGTCTTTTTGTATTTGGCGTGCTGTTCTGTGCATGTGTGGGGGAGAGGACCCACCAAGGGTGTGTTCCAATCTCTTCAAATACATTATCGCCCACAGCAAATGTCAGAATTTCTTGGTTCTCTTCACATATGTAATGACCTGTAGGAGTCAAGCTGTGGAGCTCTGCAAGAGAAAGGAAATACAGCAAGACAAAAACCAGCACAGGCTGTTCCATAGGGAAAGGGACCTATCATTAAATAATCTTTTTCCAGATAACACATGATTGGTTTCTTCTTAGTCCACTGTTGTCTTTAGTGGGATTTGTTGTCAACACACCTCCAAGAGCCGGCAATTTCCTTTCTCTCCTCCCTCCCTTCCTCCCTCCCACCCCACTTTTCTCCCTAACCCCCTCCCTCCTTCCTTCCCTCCCTCCCTTCCTTCCTCCCTTCCTTCCTCCCTTCCATCTATCCATCCTTCCTTCCTTTGACAAACAGGTCTTAGTGTGCTTAAATTAAGATGCACACAGTGAGGGTCCAGTGCTGGGTGCCACCTCCCAGGGGTGTCAGCAATGCCATTTGTAAGAGGTGCTTGTGTAAAACATGTGAAACTATAAAGTAAGTCATCCTCGTGATAGCCGCTACAGGCTCGCTCATGTCTTAGGGCTCTTGATGCACCCTCACGCTACTCCCTTAACAACATCCTTCCAATATGCCTCTTGTGCTTCTGTTTGTCCACACATATGACAAGCGTCACTTGCTGGCTCTTGGGCAGGCGTTAACCTGGCCATTGGAGTAGTCAAGATTCTGAGGATAGTATGCAATCAAAACTTGGATTTAACCCAGCATTTCATGTTAAATCGCGTAAGCTCCAGCGGGGCCAACGATAAGAATCGTTAGTTAGATATTCTGATAATATTCTGATTCTTCATGCTTAAGTAAGAAAGGCTGGTGGAAGAGAAGCTTGGGAGTTTTTGAGGGGTTTCTGACACCTGAAGCACACCATGTCAGATGCCATCTATTCATTCTAGGTCAGACCAGCCTTAGCTTGCTACCCATGACCGCTGAGCCTGGACAGGCACACGTGTCAGTTGCTTTCCTCTTCTTCTCACTCTTTTACTTCTGCATTTCCTCCACTAACGTGCTCCCCTGCCCGCGCTCTTCATCAGATACTGAACAGTTTCTTATTTGTCTGAGATTTAAGCTTTAACTCTAGACCATTTAGGTTCTTTTGACTTTTAGCCAGCATAGAACCGCTCCAAGACTAACTTCATCTCTTAAAGATTACTGACTTGATGGAAATTTGGAAGCCTAAAGGGAACCATGGAAAATGTTTTGACTTGTATTTTTCCAACTATTTTAGTTCTGCCAACTGAAGATCAGTGGGAAGGAAGATAAAAGCAAATCTCTGGTTAATTTAATCTCATCCAACTCATCAATCCCAGGATCTTGTTAATTAATAAGCCATGCTATTCAACTAACTTACTGAGCACTTTCTATAGGTTAAGTAATATGCTGGGAGTTAGGGCTACAAAAATTGGTAAGATATGGTCCCTGGTAGATCAACAGATCTTGGATGAGAATTTTGAATCCGTAATTTTAACAATCAGGGGATTCTGATAGAGGTGCTCTGAGAACCAAATTTTAGGAAACTCTGGTTAGCAATGATTCAAATTTCTCAAACCTGGATTTATTTTCAAAATAGAAGAAAGAAGAGAATGTTAAATGCCCTTTAATTCTGATGTCTAGTCCTGTCTGCAACAGGGATCTTGAGCCCAGTCGGTGAAGGTTTTGGTAAACAAAGACCATATGTTGACAACATCTCATTCTTGCTAATGACCCCAAATGAATCATCTGCTAGTGAGAATTGCCCAGCTTAGCTCTCCTGGTATCACAGATCCCTTCCTGTGTATGTTACCCATAAATATCCTACTGGTTTTGCAAATTTTTTTAAAATGGTGATCTGTTGGGGGCAGAGGGAGGGATGATGCTCTCATTTGCCTTAAGTGCTTCAACATTGGTGAAAACAACACATCTGAGCAGTTTATAGAACTCTTTGCTCATGAGAAGAAGCCGCTTTCTCTATTCAGTCTTGGCATTGGTCTCTAATGTTCTTTCCTCTTGCCTGTAATTAGAGTGTTGATTGAAGTACTAACAAAGTACAGGACACTCTGGACTTGCTGAGGGAAAATAGAAGACGCTGCTCTTTGAAACGAGTATCTCTTGGACTGAACATGGAGAAACCCAGGTTAGGACTGTGAGAGTGCCCTAAGCCAAACAGAGTCTACAGTTTCAGATCTTGGAACAGCTATTGGTCAGGAGAATCAGTTTAGCTCCATAACCTGCTCAGATACAAATACAATGATGGTAGTGTATTCGTGGGCTATTGTATTTAAAGTATTACTGTACAACTCTATGGTCACATAAGTATGTATGATTGAACAAGAGAGCTTTGCCATTTGAGAACCTAACAGTTAAGATTATAGCTTTTTGAGTGGCTGACCCAAAGGGTGAGGTGTCTGATGTGCAGGGCTGATACTCAGCCAGTACCCATTGGTTTATCTCTACTGGTTGGTCATCGTTGACATCTTTTATGATTGTCTGGGTGCCCATTTTGACCAGTTGATGGGCCTTGGGCCTTCCTGGGCTTAACAAATTTTTGGTATCACTCCTGTGATCTGTGATTTTTATGAAGACGTGTTCTTGAGTCCCACTTATTCTGAGCGAATGGGCCCAGCTGGATCACGCTCATCAGGTCTGAAGGAGATGCTTACATTTTTCAACTAGACTTCACAGAACAATATGCTTTATCAATGTCCACAAAAATGAGGGTTTTCAACATTTTGAGATATATCTATTAGGAACATGAGGAATCTACTAAATTGCAGTTTGAATCAAGCAAATACAAGCTGTTTACCTATTTGGAAACAGGAGCACACGATTATTTTCATTGTCCTCCCCACCAAAGTTAGGTTTAGGAAGAGACTCTGTTGACACTCCCTTTATTGGAAAACTGTCATTTCAACAAATCTACTTGGCTAGCCCTGGAAATATCATCAAGAAGATAGAGATGATCCCTGTTACTGAAATTTATAACATGCTTCTCTCAGCCCCACACACCGTCACATGACACCCACTGCTGGTACTTGGCTTCTCTCAGAACTCATGTTTGCCAAACTCCTTATTACCATTCTCACCCTCTCCAAAACACTTTAATCTATCCATGTGCTTCTCCAGATTTATCAAGCAATTACTATGTTATAGGCATCATGTTAAACATTTTATTTGGATCATTTAATCTACCCAATAACACTGTGGGACAGGTGCTGTCACCACACCCATTTTGCAGATTAGTGAATTTAGTTCCACAAAACTTAAGGAACTTGTTCAAGGTTACAAAATCAATAATGATAAAGCCTCATTTCAAATTCGGGCAGTCTTACTCCAAACCTGGTAAAGATGCAATTATTACCCAAACTGAGTCAACGTCGAATAAGTAAATTTTAAATTTTAAGGAACTGAACTTAGGGTGTACTATGCAGTTTCTCTTGTTTGACCGCAGAGAGTCAGGGCTAGAGCCACTGACTTTCCTGGTTAAAAGGGATCTTAGAGCTCTCAGGGGAGAACCAAGAAAAATTTTCTCCAGCAGTATCCCTAACTGAGGGTCATCCCACTTGAGGCCAATGATAGGGCTCTCCTCTCTGGAGAAACAGAACCAACACGATATATATTTGAATATATATATATATATATAATATATAACATATAATAAGAGAGAGAGAAAAAGAGAAATAGTTATTATAGGAATTGGTTTACACAATTACAGAGGTCGAGAAATCCTATCATCTACTGTCTGCAAGCTGGACAGCCAGAAAACCCCGTGATCTAATTATGTTCAAATTCCAAAGGCTTGCCAATCTGGGGCCAATGGTGTAAGTCCTTCCCTGAGTCAGAAAACCCAAGAACCAGGAGGTTGATGTTGGAGGACAGGATAAGATGGATATCTCAGCTCAAGGAGAGAAAACAATAGGCCCGTCCTCCACCTTTGTGTTTTATTCATTCATTCATTCAGGCCTTGAAAGGATTGGATGTTGCCTACCCACATTGGTGAGGGTGAGGTTCTTTATTTATCTACTGATTGAAATGCTAATCTCTTCCAGAGACAACCTCACAGACACACCCGGAAATAATGATATACCAGCTATCCGGGCATCTCTTCACCCAGTCAGGTTTACAGATAAAATTAACCATCACAGGATGCTTGTCACTTCCTGAGCCAACCCGTTTCACTCATGGAATTGGCTTTGTGGACTCTTTTTCTTCCTGAGGCACTGAAATACTTCTTTTGATAACTTTCACCCACTGGGGCTACTCCTGTCTCCTAGATTGATCCAGAATAAGTCTGCTCTATTTTTCTAGGCCTTATTTCATGTCTCGAGCTCTGAATTTTCTATTTTATAGTCCATTTTTCAAAGATGTTAAGGATGCCTATGGCAAAATTTGTCCCGCAGATGTGACTTACTTCGCTTGCACAATATTGGCATTCACAGAGTGCTTTTCTTTTTAATTAAAGCATAGCTAATATTTAAAGTTAGGAAGTTTTGAGGGGGCCTGGGTGATTCAGTCAGTTGAGCGTCCAACTCTTGATTTTGGCTCAGGTCTCGATCTCAGGGTCTTGGGATCCAGCCCCGTGCCAGGCTTTGCACTCAGCATGGAGTCTGCTTGTCCCTCTGCTCCTACCCCTCATCTCTAAAATAAGTAAATAAAAATATAAAATAAAATAAAAGTTGGGAAGTTGTTTCCCCATCTTCTCTTGATAATGATAGCCTCTATAGTCCTTCACCCATGTTCCTGCATAGCATCCATCTACCAAGTAGCCACGGCTCCATTACATGGGGAGTCCCCTCTGCTCTGGACCCTCTCTGTGATTCGTCATCCTGCTTACACTTTTATTTTGCTTGAGACAAAAAATATTTCTTGGACCCATTTCTCTCTCAAAGGACGGATGGAAAAAGAAGTACTGAGAAATCTGCATTTTCAGAAAAAAGGAGCAGGAATAATTCTTTAAGGAGGCAAAAAATAATTCTTTCTACCTGGCTTGCTTTGCTCACATTTATTATTTGCTTGGCTCTTAGAAGTCCTCTGAGTTCATGACCTGGGCTTTAATTTCTCTTTTTTTTCCCCTTCATATAACATGTTTGCCAAACCTCTTACCGTTGTTCTCAACCTCTCGAAAAACACTTTGGTCTGTTCCTGTGCTTCTGCAGACCTGTTTCAACTGGCTCAGAAACGTGTGTCTTTGCCCTAAAATGCTAGTTTGTGACTTAAACTTCTGCTTGTATTTCCCCTGTTTCCCCAACCAGAATCTTTGGTCCACTTCCTACATGTTAAATGTCAAGGCAAAAAAGAAAAAAAAAAAAAAAGGCATACATCCCAGTGCATTTTCTTTGAGGTTTATATAAAAGTGATATGGAGACATATCTTTGAGATGTGACCTGGTGAGGCCAGGTCAGGGTCAGGTCTTAAAAGACAAAATGAAGCATCTCCC
The DNA here is from genome assembly GCF_002007445.2 of Ailuropoda melanoleuca. Lineage (NCBI taxonomy): Eukaryota > Metazoa > Chordata > Mammalia > Carnivora > Ursidae > Ailuropoda > Ailuropoda melanoleuca. Next base: position 58,326,736 of record NC_048219.1, on the reverse strand, counting down.
TGTTGGCTTTCTCAACCAAGGTGTCAGGATGTCATGAACCGAATTGGAATCTCAACTGGGCGTCTTCAGGCATTGTATTTTCAGAAGAAAAAAAAAGTGGTCTTTAATAACTATAACTGGGCAAGAGCTCATCTTTATAGCCCATTATATTGATAGAAAGAGCAACTAATGACCCCTCATTAAAATCTAAAGCCTCCAATTATTTTATTATTGTTATTTAATATCTATTGAGTTCTTGCTTTAATTTTACCCAGTGGGTCCTAAGGACGTAAATGTCTTAGTTGGTGTGGAATTTAATTTAGGCTTCTTTTTGGACTAATATCAAGAATCTCTTTCCAACTTCGTTAGTTCCTTACCCTTCCCAACAAATGCACACACACACACGTGCACACACGTACACACAGGTATGCACACCTACCAGACACACACAAATTCATACCTTTCCTTGCTGCACCTTATTTTCTCTATTATTTCTGGAACAGAAAGAATGGAGGGAATTTGCCAGAAGAAGCAAAAGGCAACATGACTATTCTAATCAGCTATGGAAATAGGATTCTGTTAGCTCCTTTTATACTTACTACAGATAAAGAATTTAAACTGTAACTGTAAGATTTTGTTCAAAAATAAGTCAAACTTTATCCTCTTGTTCCCTGAACCTTAACTCCAGTTGGTAGGGGACTGAATACCATATTTCTGGAAAAGAAACTAAGATGGAGTTTCCAGGCTTTCAAACTGAGCAGGCTGACCAGAGTGCCCATAGCTGACTATCACTTTCTGGTGGGATAAGAAAGATCTGTCTCAGTCTGTGACTTGAGCTTCGGAAGCAGCAGCTAAATTTTGATCTCTGTAAGTTACAATACTTTCATGACTATATAGGACATAATAATAGTGGGCTTCTGCAGCGAGGCACCCCTGCAACCTTGAATTGTGTGCCCACTTTCTCATGGAGCATTCAGACTCCCCAGGTCATTCATTCAATTTTTTACACAAATCTGTGGAGTGCATAAGTCTGTGTACCAGGCGTCTGCTACAGAGAAATAATGAAGACCATGCCACCTGTCCTCATAAAGCTTCAGGACCAGTCTCTCTGGGATGCTTATATTAAGAGATTATGTTCAAAGTATTTACCAACAGTAGAGGCCCTGCCTGGTCAAAACAGATACCGACAATATTGGTATCTAGAGGCTGAATTATCAGCCTTTGTCCTACTTCCCAAATGGGAAGCTGTGAAAAATAAAACTAAAGTTCTAATCCATTTTCTTGAAAGGATATCCAAAATCTTAATAAAGAAAAATGCAACTTATATTATGTGCAATGTTGTTCCCTCCTTTCCTCCTCCACACAGCTGCTCTGGGTTCTCCTCTCTTCTGACGAAGCCTGGTCATCTGTCTAGAAGAGCCATCCTAAACTACCACCAGCAGATTTTACAGAATTCCTTTGGAATATTACAATTACTGTCCAGTTAATCAAATAAGCTGAAAATCTGTCAATAGATTTTTTTCAATACCAAAGGCAATATTACGATTAGAAGAAACATTCCCCCAGCACAGACACACAGAATCTTCTTGCTAATATCCGTTTATTCTTTGCTCAATCCCTCCATCCCCTCTCTTGTTTCTCCTCTTCTCATTAATAAGATGTAGGTCAAAATACTAAGAAGGAATTCTAGGAGAAGGCACAAGTGTGGGGGGGGGGCAGAAAGTTGTAGTTTCCCCTTCATTGTCGATGATCCCTTTGAAAATTATCAACAACCTGATAGTGGGTAGAATACAGTTAGATGTGGGGAAGGGTCCTCAGTATCTTCTTTAGACCCACATCTTTAGAATACTGTTCTCCTTTTTTGAAATGATACTGTCTATAAGTGACAATGAATAGAAGTATCCTAGAATTACTGCAACACAGGATATTATTAATAAAGTTATTTTAATAAAATAGACAATAATTAATTATTATAACAGTAACATGTAAAACTTCCAAAAATGACTCATAAGGCATTAAAAATAATATTACACCATATTTAAGACCTTAACAGGCTAGAATAACAAGAAAAAACACACAATGAGCCAAAGTGCCAAGTATTTTAAGGGTTACCAAATACTGTGTTTTCCACAATGGTTTTTTTTAAACAACTTTAGTGAGGCAAATTTGACATATCATATAATTCGCCTATCAAGTGTTAAATGCACATTGTGTTCAGTTAACCAAGTTGTATAATCATCTCCATAAATCAGCTTTAGAACATTTTCATCACCCCAATGAGATCTGTCATGCCTATTTACTATTAATCTCCACTCCCAACCCCCACCCCAAGCAACCGTAATGTACTTTCTATCTCTGTCTATTTGCCTTTCCTGGACATTTGATATGAATGGAATCATATAGCATGTGGCTTCCAGTGTTGGCTTCTCTCACTCAGTATAATGCTTTTGTGGTTCGTCCCTGTCAGAGCATGTATCAGTAATTGTTCCTTTTTATGACCGAGTGGTAGTCCATGGTTCAGATACACCATTTTTTGTGTATTCATTCACCAGCTGATGAACATTGAGAATGTTTCCAGTTTTTGACTCTTTTGAGGAATGTTGCTCTTAAGATTGTGAGTAACATCAAGTCTAGGGGGATGTATATTTTCATTTCTCTTAGATAGACACCTATGAGGGGGCTACCCGCGTCCTCTGAGACAGTGATTTATAATGGGGGTGGGGGAGAACGAAGTCTTTGAATTAAGGCAGATATCGGATTTAGCTACAACTTTTGCATGACACTGCATCTCTATGAGTCTTTTTTTTTTTCATCTGTATGAAAGAAATCCAGTATTGATCACATTGGGTTATCATGAGATGCAAAAGATAAAATAGAAATTAAATTGCCAGTCTAGATCCAGGCACATGAAAGTTATTCAGTATTTGGTAACTACTATTAACAAAACATTACAAATCAGAATTTAAAGTGATAATTCTTGGGGCATCTGGGTGGCTCAGTCATTAAGTGTCTGCCTTCAGCTCAGAGCTTGATCCTGGCGTTCTGGGATCCAGCCCCACGTCAGGCTCCTCTGCTGCGAGCCTGCTTCTTCCTCTCCCGCTCCCCCTGCTTGTGTTCCTTCTCTCACTGGCTCTCTCTCTCTGTCAAATAAATAAATAAAATCTTTAAAAATAAATAAATAAATAAAATAAAGTGATATTTCTCCTAAAATTATCAGAGCACAAAGTAACCATGTTTCAGACCAGGTTTGAACATTTTCTCACTGTTGGACATGGCAGAAACTGAACTTGTTTAAACCTCTGGTTTCCCAATCTGTATAATTTATCTTTCAGGGTTCTTAGAAGGATTTCATGGGATCATATGGGTAAAAAAAATTAGCAGAGATCTGGTCTACCCTAGATGCTTAGTAAATGGTAGCCGTGGAAATTATTTGGAAGTTTTGTTTTACATATTTCTGTTTTTGCAACTTGATTCTTCAAATGTGTAAGGCTTTCCAGAAACCCAGGCAGGAATATGGTCATTTATATAGTCCTCCTTTCATAGGTTAGAAAAACTGAATTTCAGAACAAAAAGAACATCATAATTAAAATGACAGCTAATATTTATTGAGCATTCATTCATTCATATGGGAAGAACTAGGATGAGAATTTTATGTAGCTAATAAATGGAATATTCCCAATAACCCCATTAGTAGAAGCCTGTATTGGTAAACTCCCCTTTTTACAGGTGAAGAAACTTTGATTTGTTGAGACTGAATAAATGAGGCAAAACCAGGACCAAGCTGTCTGCCTCCAAGACCATAATCCTATCCATTCAGCTCTAATGCCCTGTGCTCTAACCATAATTAACGAGCTCAAGCCACCTGACTCCCAGCCTGCTTGGACTCCGTGGGACATATTTGGTCTGTGAAATATGATTTCTAAAATCAAATTAAATGTGACTCTTGCCCCTCTTCCTTACCTACCTTGCTCACCTAATAGAGTTGGTGAGAAATCTGACCTCAGTTAGTTTTCTCAGGTCCTTCTATGTTGTTCTTGAATTGTGTAAGAATCCTGGAGCTTATGCCATCCAAGAATTTAAGAAACTGTGGAAGAGTATTTTTTCCTCTTGCTTTCAGTCCACCACAGTAGCCACTGAGATGCATAACGTGCATGCCAGTGCTTACTATTTGCTAGTC
>NC_048219.1:58317155-58322480 GCF_002007445.2 Ailuropoda melanoleuca | reverse complement strand
AATTTTATAAAATTGACATTTTAGACTGGAGGGTATAGGTGAGTTTCCATTATTCTTTCCAGTTGCCACAAACAGTGTTACTTTTTCTGAATTACAGTATTTCTTCATTTTCATTCAATTTGTTATGGAAGATGCAAAAACTAAAATTATAGCCATTCCCAAATCTCTGTGTACTAATAATTTCCTCCTTAAATGTCTCATTAATATGATAAAGTGCATCTTTTAGGTTATAAGATTTCCAATAAATGTGCATTGTATTTCCTTTCTATGTATACCTTTACTTTGTATTCCTAATTGAATTTCTGGCATAAACATCCAGCCTCCTGCTATTTCATCTCTGTTTCTAGAAAGTAGATTATTTTGAGATTTCCATAACCCTTTAGACAGAGTTGCAAAGGTTGAATAGCAGTTATATCTTTGAAAAGGAAGATAGTCTGTGTAGAGTGATGAGTGTGTAGAAGGGCCTGGGTGCAGGTGTTATGTAACAAGATTTCTTGACATCAGATTAGCAAATGGTAGAGTGACTGGCATATTGCGATGTTCAAATTATTTGTTTAATAAATGATTTGGGGAATAGTGCTTAAATTTCAAGTATGGCAACTTTCAAAGGTGTGCCTAGAAAGATAAACAAGAAATCAGTCTTTGAAGACCTGAAACTTGAACCCAATGTTTATAGTAGTGTGTTTACAATAGCCAAATTATGGAAAGAGCTCAAGTGACCATAGATTAAAGAATGGATAGGATGTAGCATGTACACACACACACACACACACACACACACACACACACACTCAACCATTAAAAAAAAATAATATCTTGCCATTGCAATAGCATGGATGTATTATGCTAAGCAAAATAAGTCAGTCAGGGAAAGATAAACACATATGATTTCACTTATATGTGGAATTTAAGAAACAAAACGAATGAGCAAAGGGAAAAAAGAGAGAGAGAGAGGCAAACCAAGAAACAAAGTCTTAACTATAGAGAACAAGCTGATGGTGACCAGAGAGGAGGTGGGTGAGGGGGGATGGGTGAAATAAGTAATAGAAATAAGGGGTGCGCTCGTGATGAGCACTGGGTGATGGATGGAGGTGTTGAATCACTATCTTGTACACCTGAAACTAACATTACACTGTATGTTAACTAAATGGAATTTAAATAAAAACAAAAACAAACAAACAAAAACCTCTTCATGTCACACCAAGATTTTTTTTTTCCCATCTGTGAAAATGAGCGGCTATTAAGGATGGTCAATAATAGCGGGAAAAAAAGGGGGGTTAACATAACTTGGTAGAACATAGAAATTTCAAGTAAAAATAGGTTAAAAGAAACAGAAATGAAGCAACTTAGGAAATTTAAGAAAACTAAGGCAAACTAAGTCAGAAACCAGAGAGAGAGAAATTCAAATCGCTATTTCATTGAGGGACGGCTCATGTACTTGACTTAAGAAGTTTGGCCAAGCTTCTTCACATATCATTTGTCCATATTCTGAAGGAATAAGAGGAGCAAGGAAGGTGTTCTTTGCCCTGGGACTAAGATCTTCTGAGACTTCTTTCTTTGTATCATCAGAGGTTAAGAAAGCTCCCAAAACACCAATCCCTTTTTGAACTCTAACCTTCATCACTGCATACCATCATCTTCCTTGCAGTCCCCATTATGCCACTTTTCCCTGTGTGTGCAGATCTCTATAAAGGACCCATAATGTCAAGTGACTCATCATTTTCAACACTAATTCACATAAAGCTTTGCAGCAACCCCTGATCAGTTTCTTTCTCCCAACCCCACCACATTCTGAAACCTTCCACTATGGAAGCTAAGGGCCCGTTATCAGGCAAATTTTGCATAACTCCAAATCGCCTCTAAATGTTTATTTCAGCTACCTGTTATAATAGAAATCTGCCTATCCACTGAGGCCTATTGTCTTCCTGTGTGTTTTATAAGTGAGTGTTCTTTTCTTCTATATATGAAGTATTAACCTTCTTTGCCACTGTTGTTTTCCCACCATTTTCCTTAGCTTTCCTTAATCTCATGCCATCTTATTTTATCACCTATTTATCGTATTACTCCTATAATAGCACAATGATTTTGTTTTGCAAAAGTTACCGCTTTTACATTTTCACCAACGTTTATCTTATTCCAGTTCTGGGGCTTGTCTCCAAGCATAACCCATACCAATGGCCCGGGCTCTGATTCAAAAATAGCCAAGTAACCAATCAGAGTCCATACATGTGATTGACCTGGGTTGGAATTTTAAAGACAGAGATGCGTATTGTCTTCCCCAGGTCATGGTGGTTAAGGACAGGAGATCTGTAGCTCCAATAATCATTTACCGTCATGTGGGAAACTGGCTTGTGGGAAAGATGGAAGCATAGGTACTGAAATTTCCTATCAAGCCAAGCCTAAAATAGAGCCTACATCTTTTTTTGAAGTGCGTAATATAGATTTTTCAATTTTTGCTTAAAACTATTTGGTTTAAGATTTTGGTTATGATAGGAAGGAAAACCATTCTGTGAAGCTAGAGGGAGCACGTAGTCCAAAGTCTTTTTGTTTGTGTACTTAGTCTGCTTTTTTTCCTCAGGGTATGATATAGTTGGCATAAGCGAAAATGAGAAAATAGAGAAAGGATGAACATGTGGAAGATCGAAGGGATTCTTAATGTAGTTGGGTATACAAGGGAGTAAATAGAAAGAATGGAAAGGAAGGAGCTAAGATATCACTTTGGTCTGAATCATTCATGTCCTTTTTGGCCCTATTTTTATTATGAATATTTCAAGCTCATTGAACAGAATCCATGCCTACCTATTGAGTTGTGTGCAGTGCCAAGCACATTTTCTATGCTCAATAAATGTTAAACCATAATATCACTGAAGAAAGGAATGAAATAAGGAAGAACACTCTAGGAGGAAAACTAAGCATTTGTAGTACTACTATAAATTAACTCCTTCTTTGGAATAATTTCTCTATTATTTTCCACTTTTCTTGTTAGGTAAATAGCATCTTCACTCATCAAATATATATTCAATGTCAGGGAGCTACCCCTCTAAGAGGCAGGGTGATACAAATAGGTCTCTAAAATCAATCTAGCAAATTAAACATATGAAATGCCTTTCACAGTTCCATGGACTAGTGAATAATACATTCATAAGTGTAGACAGATGTTGAATTTCATAGTCATTTAGAGTAGAAACAATAACACTTTTGCCTGGAGTGCTTAAAAATGGGTTTTTGGAATAAGCAAGATTTAAGCTAGCTAGAGCTTGAAGGGTAGGGTAGAATTTAGAGAGGGAAAAATATGGGGGATCAATCAGTTTTACATAAAAGGGTAATGGTGTGATAAAAGAATAGTAGTGGAAAATGAAATGAACATTTTGTGTATCAAGTAGCATAGTTTGACTGAAGTAAATTCTCTATGTAGGAGAAAAAATGCAAGGTAAGCTTGGGAGGTTGGTATTTTCTAGGGCTTTGAATTCAATGTTGTAGTATTAACATTTTCTTTGACACTAGGATCCATTAAAAATTCTGAGTGGAAAAGCTATAAGGGAAATATGGTTTTAGAAATTAAAAAATGAGACTGGTTCAGCCATAAAAAAGAATGAAATCTTGCCATTTGCAATGACATGGATGGAGCTGGAGAGTATTATGCTAAGCAAAATAAGTCAGTCAGAGAAAGAAAAATACCATATGATTTTCCTCATATGTAGAATTTAAGAAACAAAACAAACAAGCAAAGGAAAAGAAAAAAGAGAGAGAGAAACCACAAAACAGACTCTTAACTATAGAGAACAAACTGATGGAGACCAGAGGGGAAGTAGGTGAGGGGGGATGGGTGAAATAGGTGATGGGGATTAGAGTGCACTTCAAATGAGCACTGAGTGTTGTATGGAGGTGTTGACCCACTATATTGCACACCTGAAACTAATATTACGCTGTATGTTAACTATGCTGGAATTAAAATAAAATTAAAAATGTCCACAAAATGAAATTGGTTGTTAAGTTCAGGATAAATGGGAGAGGGTTAGGTTAGATGCAATGAAACTTCCGTTATGGTCATAGTCTAGACATGAGGAAGTAGGATTAAAATAAACTGTAGAGTTGGTGAGAATCAAAAGAAACTGCAGATTTGACATAGGTAAACATATATGGAGGATAAAGGACTGGGCACTTGGTGATTGCTTTGATAGGGTCTGTGGGGTGGGACGGGAAATGGAGATGACCCTCATAAAATGGTAGTCCTCTCAAGATATTATTTTAGCACAAGTACTCAACAAATTAGCTTTTCAATTTCTACATTTTTAACCCATTACAAATGAATATTGAGTAACAATTACATACCTTATTTAAAGGACAGACCTTTTAAAGAAATGTTTGGACTAAGGCTTAAGGGAAAGGAAAAGCAAGAAAGGAAAAGTCAGGAACTCTCAATACCTTTCACATATCTATGATTTTGAAACTTAGGATTTCAGTTTCATATTCAGGTAGGTTTATTTTCATACAGTTACAAAACAGGGAAACATAGTAGTGGAAACATACTAAGTCATCTCTGTAGTTTTCAGCACAATAGTGCAGTACACTAAACTTTTAAAAGCCATTTTCTATATTAAAAAATAACCTGACAACTCTGTACATTAAAGNGGAAACATACTAAGTCATCTCTGTAGTTTTCAGCACAATAGTGCAGTACACTAAACTTTTAAAAGCCATTTTGTATATTAAAAAATAACCTGACAACTCTGTACATTGAGAAAAAAGGAATTTATATCATACCATTTCAGAAAAAAATTATCAGTTTTGATGAATAACCTCTGAGGAGAATGCGGCTAAGTCATAGGTGTAATATAAAACATTTGGTTTCAATCAGAATGATTGCAACCTGGAAATAAATATAGCACTTGGTTTATTATCATAGAGAAAAAATAAAGGAAAGTTCCTCAGTTAATTGGGACTGAAAAATATTAAAGATTTATATGTAGCTATTACAGACAGAGCCCGGAGCAATATTTTGCTACTAAGTTAAAATTAAATTATACTGGAGGCAATAGAATGTTTAACAAATTGAACAAAACAATACAATATTCTTTGGTCTCTGTGGTCATGACCACTAAACATTAAACATTTCAAGAAACCACTTCTCCATAACCATTTTCTTTTAAATTTTACTTGGAACAACTGTATTCTGAAGGGAAATCTAGTGTAGGTTCTATGCTATAGGAAAACAATTTAATCAGTGATACAAATACATTAAACAGAGAATGATACTGCATACAATAGAAATATTTCCTCTGAAAAGTTTACTATTTAAGCTAATGAGATGTACATTTTTTACTT
>NC_048219.1:58155238-58315105 GCF_002007445.2 Ailuropoda melanoleuca | reverse complement strand
GACAGAGATAGAGACAGCCAGCGAGAGAGGGAACACAAGCAGGGGGAGTGGGAGAGGAAGAAGCAGGCTCATAGCAGAGGAGCCTGATGCGGGGCTTNATCCCATAACGCCGGGATCACGCCCTGAGCCGAAGGCAGACGCTTAACTGCTGCGCCACCCAGGCGCCCCAAAAAGACAAAAATTTAACAAGTGTTGGCAAAGATGTGGAGAGAAGGGAAGCTTCACGCACTGTTGGTGGGAATGTAAATGGTGCAGCCACTATAGAAAACAGTATGGAGGTTCCTCAAAAAATTAAAAACAAATATCGTATGACCTAGTAATTCCACCACTGGGTATTTAGTTAAAGAAAGTGAAAACACTAATTGGAAAAGATATGTGCATCTTTGCAAAGTTCACTGCATCGTTATTTACATAGCCAAGATAAGGAAACAATATAAATGACCATCAGTGGATAAAGAGGGTGTGGTATAATATACAATGGAATACTACTTAGCTATAAAAAAAAGAATGAAATCTTCCCATTGGCAACAACATGGATGGATCCTGAGGGTCTCCTGCTAAGTGAAATGGGTCAGACAGAGAAAGACAACTACTGTATGATTTCACTTATATCTGGAATCTAAAAAATGAATAAATAAAACAAAACTCATAGACATGGGGAACAGATTGGTTGTTACCAGCAGAGAGGAGGTTGGGGGCTGGGCAAAATTAGTGAAAAAGAGCAATAGGTACAAACTTCCAGAAAAAAATAAGTTGTGTGGATGTGACATACAGCAGGAACACTATGGCCGATAATATTGTTTTGCAAATTTGAAAGTTGCTAATAAAGTAAATCTTAAAAGCTCTTGTCACAAGAAAAAAAAATGTAACTGTGACAGATGGTAAGTAAATATAATGTGTTGATCATTTTTCAATGTATACAAATATCAAATCACTATGCTATATGCCTGAGACTAATATAATGTTGTATCTCGATTATACTTCAATTAAAAATAATCAAATAAAAATAAGAATAACCCCCATTATAAGTTCATGCCAATAACATTTTTACAAAAATAACCATTTCTAAAAAATGAAAATAAGTTCATGAGAAAAGTGACATTATTTTTAATTTTTGGAAATTGTTTAATGTCTCTTTCAAAGCAAAACAACCAAATTCACATTTCTGCTCTTCATTCAGTCTGTTGGGTTTGTAGTTTTGGTTGAAGTATTTGAAAAACATCTGGAATCACACAAATATGCAGTTGGAAATGAGGGGACCTTGCAAAAATGCTGAAAAATTTCTCAAATCACACTTTGAGAACCACTGCCCAGGAGTTGAATTGCTTTCCAAAATAATCTCAGATTGTTTTTAAAAGTGGTTGTATCAATTTGTACTCCTACCAGCAGCGTATACAAGTTATGGTTTATGCCCTTGAAGACATTTAATATTGTCAGGCTTTTATATCACTTAAAATTTGTTTGATAGCACATGGTATCATATAATGGCTTTAATTTTCATTTATGTGATGACTAATGAATCGAACATCTTAGGGCTATGCATGTTTCTTCTTATTATAATGCTAGTCAAATCTTTTGACCATTTTAATATTGAGTTATTTATCCTTTTATTGATTTGTTCTTTTTACATTCTGGATATCATTCTTTTGACCTCTAAATATTGAAAATACCTCTCCCGTTTTGTGGCTTGCCTATTTGTTCTCTTTATGCTAACTTTTGACTAAAGGTTATGAATTTTAATGAAGGGAATTTTATCGACATTTAATTTTATAATCTGCCTTCTCGAAGATCTAGTTTAAAGAAGCCTTTCCTATCCCAAATCATAAAAATGTTCTCCTAAACATCTTTCCAAAAGCTTTTTGCTTTCCACATTTAAGCTGTTAGGCCACTAAGAATTGTGTATGTTGTGAGGTTGGCTTGTTGCATATCTCTAACCCTTAGTCCCATACTAATTTATTGAATTGCCCATGCTTTCCCAATGGACTTAATTACCAGTTTTTTATACATCAAATTTCGTATATAGTCAGATCTATATCTTGGCTCTCTATTGAATCCACCGGTCAATTCATCTATTTCTGACCAATACCATATTATCTTTATTATTATAGTTCCAATTACCCTTGATATACGTTAGTGCTGACCACTCCAACTTCTTTAGGAATATCTTGGGCTGTTGTTGTTCTCTTATTTTCCATTTAAATTTCAGAATTACCATATTTACCATTGTACTTGGGGGGAAAAATAAACCTTGGAAATTTAGTTGGCATTACACTGAACCTGTAGATCAAATTGGGAAGGATTGACATTTTGGTGAAATTGAGACTTCCTATCCTTGAATACAGTAACCTCTAAATTTTTCTTGGTCTTCTTTAATATCCTTTGAGTAAATATCAGATTTTGTTCCATAAAGTTCTTGTCTGACTTCTGTTAATTTATTCCTGGATCCCTTACATTTTATACTGTTACTATAAATAATATCCTTTTAAATTTTTATATTTTTAATTATTACTGGTATAGAGAAATCTCTTTTTTTATGTGACAGTTTAGTAAACTTCTTATTAATCCTAATAATTTGTCAGTAGTTTCCTGGAATATTCTTTGTAGATCTTTGCAGACAGCTATGTTCTCAGCATATTATACTTTTCTTTCTTCTTTCTCATTCTTATGTCATTTTTTTTTCTTATTGTACTAGTAAGGGGCTCAAATATAATGATGAATAGAAGTGTTGAGGGCTGGCATCTTGTCAAGTAACTGATTTTAAAGAAAATATTTTAGGGGCACCTGGGTGGCACAGCGGTTAAGCGTCTGCCTTCAGCTCAGGGCGTGATCCCGGCGTTGTGGGATCGAGCCCCACATCAGGCTCTTCCGCTATGAGCCTGCTTCTTCCTCTCTCACTCCCCCTGCTTGTGTTCCCTCTCTCGCTGGCTGTCTCTATCTCTGTCGAATAAATAAATAAAATCTTTAAAAAAAATATTTTAAAGTTTTACCATTATGTATCATGATTGTAATACTATTTTTTTTTGCAGATACCCTTATGAGCTTAAGAAAAGCCCTTTCATTTCTATACTAAGAACTTTTTTCATGAATAAAATTTGACTATTTTCAAATGCTTCTGTATCTTCAGAAGATTTGTGTTTTTTTCCCTTTAATCTGCTAGATATGATAAACTATGCATTGATGGAATTTCTAATGTTGAGTCACACTTGTATTTCTGTAATAAGCCTACAATAGATTTGATATATATATATATATATATAATAAACTATGCATTGATGGAATTTCTAATGTTGAGTCACACTTGTATTTCTGTAATAAGCCTACAATAGATTTGATATATATATATATTTTTATACATGGTGGGATTCTGTTTGTTAGTTTTGTTTGGGAATTTTTACATGTATGCTCATGTGATAGATGAGAGAGGAGAGTGATTTGCCTCTGACACAGTTCTTGTACGGTGTTGGTTTTCAGCTTACACTAAAAGTCACATAAAGTGACTCGAGGTATGTTCTTTCCTCTGCTATTCTCTGTCAGATTTTATGTACAGAAATAACATATTCTTTGAATGTTTGGTGTAACTACTTTGTAAAACTACTTGGGCTTTGCATTTTCTTGGTAGGAAATTTTTAATCTGTTTTAATTTATTGAATTGTTTAAGGACTATATATGTTTTTCCTTTGTCTTTCTTTTTCCTTGACTCAAATTTTATTGTATTTTCCTGGGAACATATCCTTTTCATAAATGTTATCAAATTTATTGGCAGAAAGTGGTTCACATTAATCTTTTATTCTTTTAAATCTCTATAACTTTTGTTGTAATGACCCCCTTAACTTCCAAATATTAAAATGTTTTACAGTTGTCTGGTCAATCTTGTCTTAGTTTTATGAATTTTATTAATCTCTTTGAACAACAAATCTTAAATTTTGTTGAATTTCTCTACATTTGTTTTCTATTTCATTATTTTCTGCTTTTATCTATTCTTCTCTCCTTTCTTCCATTTTCTTAGGGTTTGTTCTGTGCTTTTTTATAACTCTAAAGCTTAGATATATAGCTTATTAATTTTGAAAGGATTTCTGTTTTTCTAATTGTTAGCATTTTTAAGGCTATAATTTTTCCTCTAATGAGCACATTAGCTGCATTTCTTGTTTTGATATTGATTACATTTGGTATTTTTATTATTACCCTGTACTAAGTATTTTCTAATTTCTATTATGATTTATTCCTTGACTCATTATTTATTTAGAAATATTTTTAATATTTTCAAGTCTTGCTTTATGGTATAGTGAGTGGTCAATTTCAAATTCAATTGTTAGATGTTGTTTTATACAAGTATTTTAGTTTGTTATATATGGTTTTCAAATTTATATTCTCACTCATTTTTGTATGCTCAGTTTAGCAATTGTTGAAACACTTGTATTAAATAGCCCCCAATGAAAGTATATTTATCATTTTCTTTATGTAGTTCTTTCTATTTTTGATATATATACTCTTAGGCTGTATTAATACTAATAAACACATTTAGAACTTGATATCTTCCAGGTATGTTTATTATTTTCAAATTACATAATAACCCTTTTAGTATCTAGTAATGCTCTTGGTATTGAAGTCCATTTTGAATTATTTGAATTACCTTATTACTGCGATATACCAATTCTTTTTTGTTTTTTTTTTCTTTTTTATCCTTGTATTTTAAGCATTTTTAGTCTTATATTTTAAATATTTTTCTTGTAAATAGCATATATGTGGATTTTTTTTAAAAATTTCTTCATCCAATATTTGTCTTTTATTCCCAACATTTGTCTTCTAACTGGAATGTTTCATTCATTTCAATGTATTGTGGCTATCAGTATATTCAGATTAATTTCTCTATTTTATTTTATACTGTTTGTCCAGTTTTATATCTGATAGAATTTTATCTGGGGAAATGCCTTGAGACTTAGTTTCAAGGGGCTTACCTCTATAGAGGATATTTACTGCCAATTTGGAACTTCCAAATCAGAATATCTTTTGACATGATTTTTGGATCTGAATTTTTTTTCCCTTTGGTAAGATAGGTAGGATAAATATATGGGCTACAACCTTGAGTGAAGGCTGGCTTATGAATTAACAGGAGAAAATTTTCCCTCTACCCAGACATAAGTTTCTCTGTTGCTCCCCTGTAAGACAAGTTTTCTTCACCTTCACCCAATTCCCTATAGGTGAAGACCTTTGTGATCTTGGCTTTATGTGGTGTTGGCCTATCAGAATCCCCAAGTTAGATGGTGTCTATGATTTGTTTCCTGTCTCAGATTCATCAAGACTGAATTTCAGATCCCCAAAGAATAACAGTTGCCTCTTAAGTTATTTTGGTTTTGCTTGTTTTTATTTTGGGTTTCAAAGCCCTTACTCCTATGGATTCACTTATGTTTGGTGCCTGAGAATTTCCTCTACCTTCTTGCCTACTCAGTTAAACATTTAAAAAACTTAGCGTATGTTTATATAGAATTTTTTATAGCTAGCTAATTGTTTAAGATATCTAATCACACATATTCTGAATATGAAAGTTCTTTCTCAGCCTTTTCTTAAGCACTTATATTATTTTTGAATAAATAATATATCAAATTCATCAAATCATAAAATTCGAGTTCTAATTCATGATAGAACTACCCAAGAGGGTAGTAGATGTGTGTGGGGGGGAGGTGGGGGTTCCATAGACTGTGAGATCAAAAAGAATCTGTTGTAAGTTTATTAGCCTGCATATATACAGTGTTAGAAGTGAGAAACATTAGTCAACCTGAAAAATGAAGGTAGAAGCCAGATATTCACCCATGTGTTCATCCAGTCAGCAGACAGGCATTCTGCACTTGCTGTAGGCCAGAAACTAGGTTGTGTGCCAAGGGTGTAGTTGGGGATAACACACATAGGATTCTTGCCCTCACAGAGCTTACTGTCTGTGTGAAAGTGGTCTGAAGGTGCACACAACAAGCTAAAGTGGTCTGAGTGGAGAAAAACCAAAGTATGAACAAGAGTTGGGGGGAGCAAATAGGAAAGCTGTAGACTATAGGAGGGGTGGCTGTTCAAGCAAAAGAAGGTTAAGAAATTAATCTAGGAAATATCAATCTTGCATATGGCAGTGACATTCCATGTATAGACCTACATTCTTCAGGGGCAAGTAAGATCTCTTAATAAGACCATGATGTCTAGATAAGGATGAACATTTAGGGAAATGCCTTTACCAGGTCTGCAGAATTTTAAAATATCTATAATAGGATTTTTGCATCTACCGTGTATCCAAATTATAAATGATGAAGTATTGTGAAATAGTAATGAATGAGCTACAGCTAAAATCCCGGGTGTCACTTTTGTTTGAGGTAGACAAGAAGTCTTACATTGACCTTGAATCTTATGTAGGTGTTAACACATCTCTGATCCTTGGTCACTTTTTGGATGTCAGAGATGTCCTTTTTTTTTTTTTTTTCACTTTTTATGCTGACAGAACTGTAATCCAATAACAATTTTCCCGGTAAGTGCTTCTCACGTGCCACTAGGGAGCAATTGCTTTGCCGCACTGCACTTAAAAAGAGTTTAAACTAAAAAGACACAAATTTCACTTTCTTATCTACTGTGGTTGTGAATATGCTAAGAAAATAATATTTTAAATTATTGAATTTACACTCCTATGAGACATCCACATAATTGCACAAAGAGCACCTTTAATTTTTTTATGTACTTATTTATTAATAAAGAAGAACTTTCTATTCATACACCAAAAGATTGGTCCAGTGGAACAAAACAATAATGCAATGAAACGTCTAGTTCATTAAATTGGAATGCTGGGATTGAATTACTAATTTATGTTGTTTTTAATTTCATGTTATAAATTATACTATTTTAAAATATGGGAGGAAACTGTTCCCTTGGAGTCTGCTTACTTCCAACTCTGGCTAGGAAAGTTTTATTTGTCCCCGGGGAACTGGGGAGTAGGGGGATTCACTGAAACAGTGCGGTTTCACAGGAGCGTACCATGAAACATTCATAGACACAGCCCTGCAGTACAGGAGGCTTAATAAACATAGCCAATCACTGAAAAATATCACATGGCATCCTAAGGCTTTTGAAAGGCATTTTCAAAAGGAAAAAGGTTGATTTTGACTTCAGAGGTGTGCCAGATATGTTTGCACCAAGAGCGAGCACACTCTGAGATGAGGATATGTCAACGATTGGCATGGGATCAGCCCTTGGAAGGGAGAGAAAGGAAGGAAGCAGAACTGGGGTAGAGGGAGAGGTTGGGCTGTAATGCAGTCTCAAACAAGGCCTCAGCCAAGCCCCTGAGAGCTCTGAACTAGGCAGACGGTCAGAGTTGGGTGAGGAAGCCATCCTTTTACCTCTGGGTGGACTAGGCCTTGGATGCAGACTGACCCTGGGAGTGGGCATGACCTGGGGAGAGGTGGATCTCCACATCAAGACAGTGTCAGAGGAGAGCTGCTGCTGAGAGCTGTCTGCTAGCAGGGCCGGCAGCACTCCCAGCATCGGGGAAATGAGTCCTTCGGTCCTGAACATAGATTCGGGAGGTGTATCATAGGACCCACTATTAAAAAGAATTTAAATAAAATCAGACAAATGTCCAATAGGTAATGAAGGACAAATATCTGACTTGGGAGATTTGAGTCCATTAAACATTATCTTCATTCATTTAGCAGCCATGCCTTTAGTATGTATTATGTGCAAACATTTTACCAGACATTGTGGAAACACCATGGAAACAAATCAATCATGGAGGAAGAGGACTCTCTGAGCACCTAGCACAGGTCAAGCATTTTATAGAGATTTTTCCTCCAATCCTTGCAAAACCCATATGAGATCGGTATTGATTCTGATGAAGAAACTGAGATTTTTGTGAGTGATATAAATTTGTTCAAGGGCACATAGGAAGTAGACAGTGGAGCAGGGTTGGAGCCTATTCTGCCCAAGCCCTAAGATCATGCCCTTTCTCCTGCAGGGCACTGTGCTGCCACCAGGGCGGCTGGACAGCCAGGACACAGGCAAATTAAGGTGTCATGTTCTGTGCACAGGCAAAGTGTTGAGAGACACAGAAGAAGAAGTGACTAATTGTCCCTGAAAGACTGATGGAGTAACCTGGCAAACTGGGTCGCGATCCCCACCAGATTGAAATAACGGGGACAAAAAAGTGACAAATCAAAGGAGATGCATGACAATTGGAGACATAAATCCGATGAGAGACATAATAATGAGAGATGTAATGAATCCACACAGGATTCATCATAATCTCTCTGAGACTAAACCACGTCATGCTTAAAACTCTCGCTCTGTACTTCAATCCTTCAGGAGTCAGCTCACATCCTTCATGTGGCACAGGGCCTAAGGCCACTAGCATGATCCCATCCTCGCTTCCCTTGGAGGCCCCAGCTCCTGACTTGACACCCCAGCCAGGCTGAACCACTACCAGTTCACTCAGCCCTTGCTCTGTGTGTCTCTTCACTGGGTCTCCGTCACTGTCCTTCTCTATCTCTATTTCTCTCTCAGACTCTCTTACCCTCTCTGTGTGTTTGTGTGTTTGTCCTCTGTCACTCAGGACACTCTCCACTTCAGGACCCTCTCCACCTCACTGCCTCTCGCCTGGATATTCCAGGTCTCTGCTCAAATGTCACCCTGGGGAACCCACTCTGGGGTGGTGCCCTCCTCCATGCCCCACAGCACCCCGTGTCCATCTACCCCATCACAGTGTCCCTTACACTTTGTTGAAATAGCCTTTTCCTAAAAGTGTCTGCTCCTCACTAGACTGTTAGCAACGTGAAGAAAGGGACCATGTCATAGTTACACTCTATCACTTGCCCTAAGCACAGTGCACAGTACATCTTCATCATGTTACATAGAAGGTAGGGAGGGAGAGGGAGGGAGGGAGGGAGGAAGGAAGGAAGGAAGGAAGGAAGGAAGGAAGGAAGGAAGGAAGGAAGTTGGTCAGACAGGTGGGCCAAAAGTGAACTGAGAATTATATCTGGCAATTCAGATTTTTAAAACATCTCTTATAAGAGGGTATTGTAAGGTTTATTAACACCTTTTGAATGACAAAAAAAGGAAGAAATTTAGAACATTCTAGTTTCAGAATGTTTTCATGTGAATACTAAAATGTGTCCCTTAGACTAGAACATGTTTGGCAGTAATTTTGAGAGAAAAAACTAAAAAGTTTTAATATCTTAGGTTTTTTGTAATGTCTGCACTGTATGTTCCTGACATTTGCTATCTTAGCTCCTTTGGAGTTTCCCTAATAAAAACATATTTTTAAGGCCATTTTTTGTTTTGCTTTTTCTTTTCTTCGTCATTCAAATTCACCCTCCTCCGTACAATTTCGTAAACTTTCAATCATAAAACTATCATATGCTGATTACAGAAAGTTCAGGAACTACAGAAATGGAGAAGAATAAAACTCACCTAAAGGGTACTACAAAGAAATTTCAATTATAAATTTCCCCCCTTCTATTTCTTCTCCTTTTTCTTTATCACATAATTGAGCTATACATTAAATTTTATTTTTTTTAAATATTATTTATTTATTTGAGAGAGAGGAAGTGCAGGGGGTGGGCAGGGGAAGAGGGAGAAGGTATCTTCAAGCAGACTCTGCTCTGACTGTGGAGCCCAACGTGGGGCTTGATCTCATGACCCCAAGATCATGACCTGAGCAGAAATCAAGAGTCAGCACCCAATCAACTGAGCCACTCAGGCACCCCAACATTCAAATTTATAGCCTCTTTTTTTCCTCTACAAAGCATAATATAAACTTCTCCACAAGTCATTAAAAATTCCTCAAAAAAGTATTTTTGATTGGTGCGAGATAGTTAATTATACGAGCACATCTTAATCTACTTAATGATTCTTTTGTTTTGGGACATTTAGTTTCCATTTTGTTGTTGTTGTTATAAAACTAACTAAAAAATAAATTAGCAGTGAGACTTGACATAGCTTGGAAGTGCCTCGTATGTGGAGGGATGATTTTAGTCATACCAGTCCTCTCCATTTTAGCTAGTTATTTGGGCTACTATTAATTTTAAAAACCTCAATTTACTATCCTAAAACTAAATTCCACTAAAGGAAATTATGAGACTAATCTGGTATCCGTTAGAAGAAGAAAAATTTATCCACATTTATTTATTCACTCATCACACGTTATTAATCGCTGTTCTGTGGTTTAGGTCTAAAAACTGTAGAAGCCTTCAGAAAGAGGCCATCTGAGAGCTTATGGTTTTCTGTGGCAACCAGTCAGACACACAAATAACACTGATGGAAGACTTGTGGGCTCAGAGTGGTAAGAACTCAGACAATTAGTATTATAGAATTTCTGGAGGGAGAGATCTTTTCTATTGGGGTCTCATAGAAAGCCCTAAGGTAATGACAACATTCCGGGGTAATTTGCTTGTCGTTTGTTTATGGATGGACGTATGTATTTACAGATGTCAAAACATAAAATATAGTTATGATTTTGTTCAAAATTCTTATGAGCCAATTTAATAGCTGTAATCAAATAATAGGTAGTGATATTTGTACAAAACTACTGTTCAAAAAATACATTTTAGTTCTAAAGATCAGCAGAAAAGTAAATTGTAAAAGCAATTGTGACTTGAAGATATCTACAATTAGATATCTTGTTTTACAAGATATGTAATGTTTTGCAATATTAATCTCTCTACCTTGTTTAATTTCTGAAAAAATGGTAGATTTTTAATGCACTTTTTAAAAATTCTTCTCCATTAAGCTATAAAGAAAATGCATTTCTCCAAGAAGAAAAATTATGTTCTCCTGCTATAGCGAATGTTTGTAGTTGACCTGCCCTCATTGAAGCCTCCCATAGGTAGCATAATTTGGCCATGCCCCGTGCATGTCTTCATTTCAGGTGAGGGTCTCCTTTTTCTCACTTGCCTTAAGGCCCAACTCATTATATGGTTATGGAATTAGAAGGAAGTATCCATTTCTGTACATCATTCCTCCAAGCATGCCTTGCCTTTATTTTGGAGGTCATGCTCCTAGCACACACTAATTTGCCTGTTTTATATCATGCCTAGCCATGCTACCAGATATGTGGGTTCTCTTCAGGATGATGGTCTAACACTGTGAGCCCTGAATATTTGTGAAGGTTCAAAGAGCATCCCAAGTCAGAAGGCCAGTGTGAACTCAATGTTTAAGGCACTTTTAAGGGATTACCTTTTCATGCCTCGTTAGCTAGAAGACCCTTGGAGATTGTTTCCATAAAATGACACATACAAATGCAAAGAAGATGCCAATGATCAAATAAGAACCAGATTTTTAAATATTACAGTGTGCACTTTTTCACTATCCTTTTGGCTCTGTTATTTTCTGCTAGCATGGCAGGGGGAAGTAGGATACATGCTAATATGTTTTATATGTATCTCTCTGGCACATATAATTTTTAAAGGAGTCTTCTCACTCAAAACACATTTTTTTCCTAATAGAATTCTGCTCAGGAAGAAAGACTTAGATCAAAAGCTGTACCTCTGTGGTAAGAAACCCAGCTGTTCGTCTTGCCATGATTTGTTCAAAGATGAGCTCTGTTGATGGGAAACAAACGATTTATAACCCATGAGTTCACATATGAAAGGCATTGCACTCCGAGTAAGTAATTGGCTGTTGGTCCAGGATAGCTAATGTACTAAATCTGTGAGCATTGTTCATACAGCGTTAATACTCGAGGTCATCATTAGGCAGATAGCCAGTCAAGTCACACACTTCTGTCCCATGCTTGAAGAATATACTTCAAGGTTTTTCTATTCTTACCTCCATTTCTTTTCTATAGCCATAATTTCCACCAAAATATACTGTTTCTTGGCTTTACTACCTTCTTATACCTTTCTAATTGGGTGTTTTCCATAGCTGTGCATAAGTGGTTTAATTGCTCTCACCAGCTCCCCTCAGAACTCTGAACAGATTCATCCTCACCCACTTGTGGCTTCCAAGAACTAACGACGCATCTGGAAGATGTAGCTTACAGGGAGGAACAGGCCATAAACAGAGCCTGGATGGGTGGCAGGGCAAGGAGGAAGGGAGCTCCATCTTTCCAAAGCAAAATTCTGGTCTTCCGCACCCTGTGTTGGACTTGCAGAAGTAAAGTAGTTGCTCACAGATGAAAGAACTATGATAATTATTCCTAAACGTGAGAATTTCCTCATAGGTACATTAATCATATTTAACATTTATGAAAATCATGGAGAATTACATGAGATTTACAAAATACCTGGTCAGCATTTCACTCATTTACATATACATGGCACAACACAGCCAAAATATTTGTAAGAAATAGGTATTTAAATCTGAGCAGTGAGGATATTTGGGGGCTGTAGTGAAAGGAAAGCTTTAGTGTTTCCTGGGGTGAAAAGGTTTTTTTTTTTTCCTTGTGGCTTTGCTTTTAAGCTTGTAACTTGCCTTTGTTTACCCGCCATTCTCCTCCGTAAAGTGGAAATAGATTTTCATGAAGAGGCTTTGAGAAATAAGTGAAATAGGATAACAGGTTACTACAGGTTTCGAGAAGAACGTGATATGCCCCCCAGCCTCTTAGATTTGATTTAAAGCAATCTGTTCCCTCTTGAGTAATTGACTGCTTTAGACCAGGAGAAAACAATGGTGTTTATGCTGATGTGAGCACTGTTCCCCTTCTACGGGAAACTCATGGGTCAGCCGCAGTCCCAAACACCAAAGAAATTAACACAGAGACACCTTCAGAGGAAATTGGACATGAAATGTTATGAAACATGCCACATCCCCTTTCAAGATGTGGTAGTGGGTTCCACAAGACTTATGATTTGAAAATCCAAGGATACACTCAATTATAAAGATATAAAACACATTAGTTTTGATAGAAGAACTCTGAAATCTGCAACTCTCTTCATTGGCACTCTTCCCCACGCTGTGCTGTGCAGAACATGTGCAGTACTATTCTGAGTTTTCCGGAAGTGAAACAACTTTATGGAAATCATATGCAAAATGTTTCTCAAGTTTTTTTGCAGTTTACTTTTTTATGAGTCTGTTAAAAATTTAAGAGAAGCCTTGTTGACATTTTATATGCTTATTTTTCTTTCAAAGGAAAATGGAGGATTTTTAAATTTTCATATCTAAGATGATAAAAGGTGAAATAACATCATAATTCTTATCTTGTTCAATTTGATATTTTGTTGTTTTATTTTCTTTTATGAGTTTTATTCATCTTGTAACCAGTCTTGTATGTCTTATATTAAAAAAAAAAAAAGGTTTATTTCCCTCTTTCTGTTTTGAGGAATCTGCCTAGAGCTGTACGATCTAGGTAGAAAAACGATCGTGAGGTTCAAACTCTTAAAATACTACCTTTGAAAAAAATGTTAATAAATAATATAAATATTTTAAATATTATCATTTCAGCACTTTTAAGTACGCCAACAAGTGATTCTGGTGAATACTTCGTCCTCTGAGAAAACTAAGGAAAAGAACATATTGTCGTCTTGAATGTATTTGAATATCACAATCATATTGTTTCCCTCCGAATGTGCTTATGAAATGGAATATTTTTAGTGGAAGGATATGGCTCCAGCCATCTATTACTTTATATAATGTTTTATTCATCCAACTGACACTAAGATTTTTATAGTTCTCCAAATAGTTTGCCGATCCAAGCACTTCTTTGGCCATCAGAGTCCCTTTGTGATCTCTTAAGAGAGAAACGTTATGACATTTGTAGATACGGCAATTCATTAGGTTTAACACAACTATTAGTTCTTTAATTAAATATTGACTTGAACCTCCAGGTTCTACTTCAGGTGAAAGTGAGCTTTATCAGCAGCTGGTTGTGCCGATTCATTGCAGTTATTCAACGGACATGTGTTGAGTGCGTCCTATGTGCAAAGTGACACTTTGGTGCTGTGTGTATACGTGGAGGTGTGGTGGGAGAAGGATGCAAAGATGAAAAGCATCCAAGTTTTATTTATTTTTATTATTATGACAAAGATAAGAATTAGAAAGCTCTCCAAAAAAGCCGATGAGCTCTTTCGCAATAAGCAAGCGTGAAGCAGCTGTGGGAGGAGGAGACGGAATGGTGGCATTTTTCAAAATGGGCATTTGGTATTACAGATTGATGCGCGAAAAATAAAAACAAGGATAAACTATTGAGTCAACGAATTATTATTATAGCTATTTTTATGGGGTGATCTTGCTCTCCTTTTGGATTAAGCCGCAAATTTCAGTCACTCACTAGCATTCCTTCTTTGAAATGACTTTAATATCGTTGTATATTAATTCGATTGCTACGAGTTTCCTGAAATAGAAGATTGACTTGACCTGTGGCCGGTGCTAGAGAGATTGCAGCCTGTGTCACATCAGCAAATTAGCACTGAGTTTAACCCTTATAGAGTAAAGCCCAGCACGGGCAAAACAACAGCATTGCTATTTTTCTAACTTGAGCACTTCATTAACTATGGTACCACATAGGGGTTATATAACTGTGAGCATAACTTTGTAAAGTTTATAAACATAACAGAGAACGTTCTCACGGGTGTCCTAGGCCAGGCCGCATGCGTCGCTCCTTGAGGTCACCCAGAGTTCCCTCTCCAGACACAGCTCACCCTTCAGTTGCAAGGGGAGGCCGGCTGCCCACACGGGCTGTCCCAGCGCTAACCCCTCCAGCGATCCCACTCAGCGGCCCTGTGCTCCGGCCAGCCTGTCGCCAGAGGAAGATTGATTGCCCCTTAGTAACGTTTCTCGTAAGTTTCACCCATCTGGGTCTTTTTCAGTCCCTGAGTTCTTAGCACTTGACCCCCGCAATGTGGCATTCCTTGAGGCCCTGGCCTGACGAGACCACAGAGTTCCTGAGAGAACCGGGTTTTTAGCACTGCGGCCCTAAGAGTCTGGGACTGAGACGTCTGTGAACACCACTGGGGGTGGGCACTCCCAGCCATGAGGTGCAGGGCACTTCGGCTGCCTCCCAACCCTCGGGAGGCTTCCAACGCTTCCGTAAAATCCGCCGTGCCCAGCATTTCCGCACGGCGTGATCAGCTCAAGCTGTTCCTTAAGCAAGGCTCTCCTCGTCCTTAACCTCCCTCACTACGCAGACATGCAAGGACAGGATTTTAAGGCCATAAGAAAGAAAGGCCACTGGGGAGTTCTCAGAGATCAATGCTCCCAGAGCTCGGTGTTAAAATTCCAGATCCCAGACAACAGTCTTGGCCCCGACAATGTTTTGACGTTGTTATGACATTGCCCTAAAATACCAAATATTATAGTTGAGTGGATGTGTGGGTACGTCTGCAGGTGCTTGTGCATGACAGACAGACAACCCCAGCCCTTTACAAGTGGGGGGCCGGTGGATAGGACCCACCATCCACCTCACGGGGTAATTGTGTCACATTCACTGTTACTCTTTGACGTTATACCTCAGGGTCATTACTCGAACCATAGTAGATTCAAAGGGCCAAATCGTGACTTGTGCTTTATAGAGCTTTGCTGGATTTCCTCCTTATCCCATCTTTTTAACGTTTGGATCATGAGGAGTGGTTTCTCCCCCCTTCCATTTCTGTACCATGTTTTGAAACACATAAAATTATGTTTCTCTTTCAATTCTGTTTTCCCCTCTCAGCATGATTTTATAGACCTTTTTTATTTTATTTTATTTATTTATTTGACAGAGACAGCGAGAGAGGGAACACAAGCAAGGGGAGTGTGAGAGGGAGAAGCAGGCTTCCCGCCAGGCAGGGAGCCCAGGACCCTGGGATCATGACCTGAGCCGAAGGCAGAGGCTTAATGGCTGAACCACCCAGGCGCCCCAGTAGACCATTTTTTAAACACACACACAAATCACTCCCTCTACCTTTCTGTCCAAATCTAACTGAGCTGCAGATAGTCATGTTCAGAAGAAAGGAGATGGCTTATTCCTCTGCCAGCCTCCACCCTGCCTTCAAAATGGGGAACTTTCTTTATTAAGAACTCACCCTGGGGGCACCTGGGTGGGTCAGATGGTTAAGTGTCTGCCTTCCGCTCAGGTCATGATCTCAGGGTTCTGGGATCGAGCCTTACATTGGGTTCCCTGCTCAGCGGGGAGCCTGCTTCTCCCTCTCCCTCTAATGTTCCTCCTGTTACCCCTGCTTGTGTTCTCTCACTCTCTCTGTCAAATAAATAAATAAATAATATCTTAAAAAAAAAAAAAAAGAACTCACCCTGCCTGAGATCCTCTGGGAAAATTCCTTCCAAAAAGAATAGGGGACCATAGGAGGCAAGGAACTGGGTAGAAGTCAGACTGGAGTTTGAATCCTGAATCTGGCATTTAATTGCTCAGTGGCCCTGGGCAAGTTACTTACTTCTTCATGCTTCAGTTTCCTCATCAATAAAATGCAGGTCATAAGAATTACCTGACACAAGAATTTAGTGAATTAAGGTATGTCTAATACCTAGTAGTGGTTGGCATGCAGCAAGTGCTTAATAAGTAAGAGTGAGGGGCGCCTGGGTGGCTCAGTCGTTAGCGTCTGCCTTCAGCTCAGGGCGTGATCCCACGGTCCTGGGATCGAGCCCCACATTGGGCTCCCTGCTCTGCTGGAAACTGCTTCTTCCTCCACTCCCCGTGCTTGTGTTCCCTCCCTCGCTGGCTGTCTTTGTCAAATAAATAAATAAAATCTTAAAAAAAAAAGAATAAGTAGGAGTGAGAGTATGGGGGCCCATTCATGACGTAAAAGAGCTCCCCAGACTTAAACTCCCAGACAATGATATTGAACTACTATATAATGATGGTGCAGTGTCCATGTTTTACCATTTTTTAAACAACATAAAGACCTTTGCTAACCTATCCGCTTAGGCTACTTACCACCTGTTCTATCCTATGGCCCTGCCTGAAGTCCAGAATTGGTTAGGATGTGATTGAAGAAATGACTTTGAGTCAAGACGCCTACTCTGCCACTCCCTGCCTCCATTCACTGGCACTGCTCCAAATTAGAACGGCATTAAAGAAACTCTCATTTGATTTTTATCTTCACACCTACCCAGACTCACATGTAAGCTCAAGTTATAGTCTCTCAATGTCTTGTAGACACATAGACTCTAAGTAGAAAGCTGGGACACATTTTATTTTTCATTGAAAAGATAGTTGATTGTCATGGAAATTAAGGAAAAGGTGATCAACTTTCCAGATACTTCCTTTAGTGAATTTTCAAGTAACAGTTACTCCTTCTGATGGTCAATTCTGTAGCTGTTGCCCCAGCAGTACTGTGCCATGAGCTTAGAGCAAAATGAAAAGTCCAATTACAATGCAACTTTGAAGACCTACATAGACAGAAAAGGCCACTTAGGAGCCAAAAAATCAGCATGAGTGCCTGTAAAAACAGGGTGTACAGTTGTGTCCCTAGTGTCTTTCTTCTCATAACTTTTCATAACTGGAACTTGAACCAAACCATGATGCTAAAATAAAACCTGCTCCACATTGAGGCAAAGTGGTTTTGTTTTTGGTTTTGGTTTTTTATACCTATGCCACTAGATAAAATACCACAAGTAGTCATTTGGCAAAGCAGGGGGAGTCCTGGTTATAACACCGAGGCTAAGTGTATTCACTTATTCTTTGACTTGACAAGCACTTTTGAGCACCTACTCCCTGCAAAGCATTGAGACAGTCCTCACGTACCCTGGTGAGAAAATAGGTCATGGCTCTTGCCTTCATGGAACTAAGAGTTGAGGAGTCAGACAGTAAACCATGAGCAAACCAGTAAACAGATGGTGACGTAATATATACAGTGATCAACGTGGCCAAGGAGATGTGTGGACTCCCTCGGCAACATGCGTAGATCAGGTGTGCCAAGAAGGCCTCTCTGAGAAGGGGCTGCATCCATCCAGGACTGCAAAACGAACTTGGGGAAAGTCAGGGGCACAGAGCTCTGGGTAGAGGAGAAACCACAGGCTTTGACGCAGAACAGACTTGCTGTGTAAAGAAACAGAAAGGAGGGAGATGGGGTACCTCACAGATTTGCCTCCAAATCTTGGCTTTTCTTTGTATTATCTGAGCAGGTTATCTGGGGGGTAGTGAATATCACAGTTAGAAGTGTGAACCACAGAGTCAGGGGGAGAGGATTCACTTGGCTTCACGACTTACCAGATGTGTGTCCTTTCATTTCTTAACCTCCCTGTTCCCTAATTTTCCCCTTTGTAAAACGAGGCTCAGAATACTTAGATTCTTGGATCATCGGGAGGATTACATAAGATTAAACGTAAACTTGTAGAGTGGGGCTTACGGCACAAGAAACATAAAAAGTGTTAATTATTCCTATTCTAATATAATAGTAATCATCATAATAATAAAACTTGCTGACCCCCAGAGGGTTAAAATGAGTATAATTCTAAAAATAAAGCCAACGTCATACTATTCTATAGATAGTAAAATTCTTAGCATATATTGCCTAACATATATCATTCAAAACTCTGGAAGCTATTACTACCGTTGTTTTTAAATCAGTAATAGTATTGACTATAAGTTTCAACTAGTATCAAATCTATATGTTTTGTACATTGACTAAACCCAAAATATTCTTAGAACTGAGCTTTAGCCAACATTTCATTTGGTTCAAGTCCATATTCTATACATAAAAAAGCACATTTGTTATGCTCGAGTTTTCCTATCTGTCTCAAGGCCTTCCTCACTTGTCTCCTGTAAATGCTGCCTTTACCACTCAAGGACCTAGATGCGTAGCTAAACAGGCCTGTTAGTGTTCGTCCTGTCGCCTTATTAATATCTTTCCTTTTGGCCTCAGAAGACAACGGAGAGAACACAAAGTTAGCTACAGCTCTTCTCCGAACAGCTCACAATCTCCATCTCGCCAACGTGTGCTGCAAATAAGGAAGTAAAAGAATCATTGGTGCGGGGTAACGAGCTGAAGTTTTTATCACTGGCAGTCACCCGGTCTGGCCAGTTTTGTGGGATATTCAGTACGGTGTAGACGATGGATGATGGATGGAGGAAGGATGGATGGAAGGAAAAAAGGAGGGAAGGAAGGAAGGAAGGAAGGAAGGAAGGAAGGAAGGAAGGAAGGAAGGAAGGAAAGAAGGAGGGAGGGAGGGAGGAATCAAGGGTGAAAAGGGTAGGGATAGACACACTGTACTAGAACATAGCCATGCTCCCAGAGAGCTGTGGAATTATAAAATCTCAAGACCTCTTGTGTGCAATGAAACAGAAACCAGTCCACATACCAAATGACAATCATGTAACGGGTGTAACAGAAATATAGTACTCTCACCACTTTAGTCTTTGTTCTATTTCTGTTCGATTTCATTTTCATAAGAATCTGTGAGCAACCTTAAGGCTTGGTCTCTGCAATGCAAAAACAAATATAAATGAAACTGCAAAAGTCCCTGATTCTAAGATACACTTATCAGTTATTTTTCCCATTAAGTGATGCAAGGGAACACCTACAATTCCTTTCCTTTGAATGCATGCATTCACTTTTTCATCAATGTGATGAAAAGAGCTCTGGAACTGAAGTCAGAAAACCCAGCCTGCCGCTGAGAACCTAGCAACTGTGATACCTTGAATGAGTGGCTTAAACGCTCAAAATGTTTCTTTCCTTATTTACAGAGTGAGAAAGTTGAATGATAGGATCCCCAAGTTTCCTTCCATCCACAAAGATTTAAGCCTTCAATTGCAATCAGTTCCAGGAGTGCTCCCAGTAATTATGTCCCACGTTGTGATGAAATGCGTATTTCTATGTACTGAATGAAGGCTAACTCTTGCAAATTGAAGGATGCTGTCGATGCAAGTCTTTTTGCAATAAACATCATTGTTTCATCAAACAGAAGTCAAACCCAAACCTCAACTTTCCAGTGAATGACTGCTGCCTCTCCATGAGTACATGGACACCTGGTGCACCTGTACACGCCACCCCCAGGGAAGCATATGATTATGTCAGGATACAAGTCCCTGAAAGTGGGTCTAGGGCAGGGGTAATGAAATCGTCACCACCACCTTTCACTACACTTGTCAAAGAACTATAGTTTAGAGTCTAGCTTCCTTTTTTTTTTTTTTTTTTTGTTTGTTTTCTTACTACCCTACTGACCTTATAATTATCTCTGTCATTCAAAGTGAAAAGCATGTAGAAAATAAAAACAAAATCACTCTTACACTAAAGCATTAAGCTTACGCGAGGATCATTTTCACATTTTCTCCTTTAAGAATAACGTGTAGATACTGAAAATGTTTACCTTCTGTTTTTTAACCCACTTGCTGCTGGGGGTGGGTGGGCAGAATTTAATTAGTGTGCGGTTGAGTTCATTTAGTAAGAAATGCAGAGAAGTGGCAACAGCCGAACACTATTCTTTATCAATGCGGGAAGAAGAGGCTGTCTGCGGAGCATTCTTTTCCTACTTTGTAGCTCTCAAAGTAGCCAGTTAATTAGATTCCATGGTTACTGCTATTGTGATATCTGCTTATTTGAAGTGCAAAGATAATCATCAATTGTACACTCTTGACTACACTATTAATGGCTTTAATACCCACATTGTGTTTACATTTTGCATTGCAACGAACACTTAGCTATTGCGGTTTTTCACATGTAGTAATTCAGTGAATACTGTCTCCGTGTAATGCCCTCGCCACCTCGCTCTGCAGTATTAAGTGTTGTTTTTCTAGTGAGGTCTTGAAATGTGGGGCATTATGTATGAGTTATGCTAATTTGTTAGGGCAATGAATACATTAATTTCATTAGTAAATGGCCTCAAAGCAATAATTACCAGTGTAGGTGTGTCAGAAGTGATCATGTTCAGTTTTGCCAGTTAATTATTAAGATTTTGTTCTAAGGGGCCCAGATTTGACATCCAGCTTCAATTTAGCCATAAATAAAACCCCAAAGTATGTAGGGATGAAACAATGAAGCCAAGAACTCGTGTTGCGTGTGCGTACTTGCACTCTTTGTCCAGTTGTGACTGCCAATAAGATGCCAAAATAATTAGTGTCAGTGATATAAAGTTTCAGTATCGCCTTAAAAGCACGTTTTATTAAAAATAGCAATTATGCCTCCTTGATACCCTTTCTTGCCTCCCATAACTGGATTTTACATTATCCACAAAACAGTGTGTGACTTGCTAAGATGAATTCCACTTAGAATTGTTGTCTGCAATTCCTCTTAAAGCTAAAATCGCTTTTTTTTAAAAATAAATGGAATTTTCCTCTAATGGATTAATTGGCTCCCTGCGCCTGCCATATTATCATACTACTTAAACCATTTGCTGCTAAGCAGTAATAATAGAACCTATACTCCAGTATTAATTTCCACAAAAATTTGACATTCTTTTTATAATCATACACCTGTTGGAACAATTTAATGCATCTCCATTTGCTAAAATGATGTGTAGAGGTCGTGTGAAACTGAGTAATCGCTTGGGCTGTTTATGGAATCTTGGAATGCTAAACTGTTCTCAGTGTCCTGGGGTTCTGCTCTAATGGGAAAATTATCGTCTCTACAATTTGGGGAGGAAAAGAATACAGTGGAGTTTGAGAAGCTGGTGACCCACACGTGTAAAGAAAGGACATGTGAGACATCACAGGGTGAGGGACGAAGTAAACGCAGGATAGGCAGATAGAGGAGGAAGCCATCACAGGAGGAAAAAATGCAGGCAAAGTGCTGGCAGAAAGCGTACTGCTCTCAGGGTTTAATAAGTACAAAAAAGCCTGAGTCATTTCTGCCAATGATTGCCGATGAATCAACAAGCAGCAGTAATCCTAAACATAATAATGGCAACGATGAGAGTGGAGCTGGCTGGCGAGGAAACTGGTTCTCTTTTAGATTCTTCTCGTCTCGTAGGGAAATCGCTGGTGCTTCTGTTCCCCGGTCTGATTTTCCATGCACTGACTCTGCCAGTGCACCGTCTAGCTTCCACCTGCCTTTAGCTTTGGCCGTGTAATAAAATTTTGATTTTTTGATGTTTCTAGACTTCAGCCACAGTCTTGAAATCTGAACCTGGGCTTCCATGGGCAACCAACCATCCTGTCCTCAGGATTTAGAAAAGACAGATCTTGTTTTACTCCGAAGCCAGATTTCGTTTACCTGGATGGACCGCCAATATTGGACACTCTCAGTTTTCACAGATCACAGCAGTTTGGACAACGATCATATAGCCTGTGAATTTTGTGGTGGTGGTCCTCAATGTTAAGGATTCACTGGAAAAGATCCCTTCCTTCCACTTTAAGTTAATGAGGAAGTTCAAACTTTAGAAGTGATTCTGGTTTAGACTAGCAGAGTCTAGAATTTAAGGATATTTAATTAACATGAATTTATCTTGAGCAGGATCGTTGGTTGTGATCTTGACTTTTTTAACTATTGCCTACATTTGAAACACATTTATAGACAGGAGTTGCCATTTTTGTGAAACGTACAGAAGAAAAGGTAAGGCCAAGGAGCCCTCTTCTAACTGAAGACATTAAGTTAGGACAAAGCTTTACTTGCTCAATTAAAGGGAGAGCTTAGAGGCATTAAATTTGAGTTACAGGGTAGAGATTAAGAACTGAGGCCTCTGGGGCACCTGGGTGGCACAGTCGTTAAGCATCTGCCTTCGGCTCAGGGAGTGATCCCAGCATTCTGGGATCGAGCCCCACATCAGGCTCCTCCGCTAGGAGTCTGCTTCTTCCTCTCCCACTCCCCCTGCTTGTGTTTCCTCTCTCGCTGGCTGTCTCTGTCAAATAAGTAAAATAAAATCTTTAAAAAAAAAAATCTTAAAAAAAAAAAAAAAGAACTGAGGCCTCTGTATTACATAGTTCCGGAGTTGCCCATTCACATCATATTCTGAATGAAAGCCAACACCAGGAATTATGCAGTACACAACCTGCACAGCCATAAATAGCAACCCCATTAAGGACTCAGGCTGAGGAGTGAGAAGGATTGGGGTTTATCAAAGCATTGCCATTTACTCCCTGCATTACGATGAACCAATCGTATAATCTCCATGAGCCACAGACTTCTCATGTATAAGGGGCAATAATAAAGTATTACCTGTGTCACAAAAGTGTCATGAAGGTTTAGTGAACTAATGCATGTCTGCAAGCCTGTCACGTGGCAAGAACCCACCTAACATTAGTTATCATTATTATTACCAGTAGTACAGGTTTCTTTTTATTAAGTGGCAATGCCAAAGCTCTAAAAACAGGAGGCCTAAAGGGGACGGCATTCTACCTCTGCCCCAGCTCCCACGGACAGTTCAGAAACTAGCACTTGGCTGATGCTAATTCAGCTGCAGAGTCTGAGGCTTCTGGGCCTTTTCAACTTAATGCCCCGCTACGGTGATGGCAAATATTTCCCCGGCTCCCTAAATGTCCTTCTGTTGTTTGCCAGTAACCTTTTTCTTTCTTTCTCGTGTTTTTTTTCCTTGCTTCCCCCTTTCCTCACAGTGTCTCCACCACCCTCCGCTACGCTCTCTGCTCCCTCCCCTACAGACGCATCTGCAGGTGTCAGAGCCCTGAGCGCTCCTGTCCATCTCCGTGTCCCGACGAGCGCGCGTGAGCACTTACACCTGAGCGCCACTGAGCACTGCACGGTGAATTTGAGGAGAACCAGCCAAAAGAAATTAAACTCTACATGTTATGCCCTGGAACCTCTTTCTTCTAGCCTGTCACAAGGTACTTACACTGAGATTTTGGAGAGCTACCATGCACCAGCAATTGTGCTAAGACTTTACATTATTTCATTATTTAATAATCACTAACGTATAGGTATAAATATTACTGCTCCTTTAGGGATGGTAAAACCTAGACTTGGAGAGAATTAGCGTTACTTACCCAAGCGCATATAGCTGGTAAGTACTGAAATATTTACACAAGCCCAGCTACGACTCCAAAGCCCATTCTCTCAACCACGACCTCTACTCCTCTTCTGTTGCATTTATAGATTCTTACTGTTTGGGTCAAACACATCATTCAAGCCTAAGCCTTGGAGCATTGCATAGAAGGAAAAATAAGGAGATTTATTACCAAAAATAAGGAGATTTATGACCATATTACTTCTATGCATGACCTATTTTTTACCTTCCTTCTTAGAATATTGACCTTAGTCGTCTTCTTTTTTTTTCTTTTTTTTGAGTGGTCATATGATTAGTGCAAAAAACACCACAAACCTACAAGCTAATGACACAGCGATGACAGGGTTCCCCATATAGTCGGGAGGTGTGCTTATCCATTACACGTTCGCTCTCGTCGGAGGGTGACCTTTTACTCCAGGCGGGCCCTGTTTTTGTGGACTGAGGGACCTGGATGATGCCAGCAGGTAGATCCCGGACGACACCGAAAGCTCCATTCGGTTAACAGTGTGGCACTTAGAACCATAGCAAATGCCGTCCGGCAGCCACTTCATTCAGGGAGCTCAGCGCTTGCCAATACGTGCACTCCAGGCTCCTGGGAGACAGCAGAATTAATATCAGAGAAGCTAAAACCAAGGATTATCTCGAATAGCGTTATATTTCATACAGATACATTTATTATTTTTCAATGTATTTTCAAAGACCGGCAGAGGAGGATGTGACTAATAATCCAGATTTTAAAGCACATACATAGCGGATCATGAGATTCTGTAACAAAATTAAACGGGTTTTTCCCAAAAGAAAAAGATGGAGGACCACTGGATAGCAGACTGTGGCTATGAATGTTTAAATTGAAGCAGGACAGAAATAAGGGTAGCAAAGAGTATCCTGTATCTCTTTAATTAAAAAATTTGTACATCGACACCTCATAGCCCTGAAACAAATGGTAGCCGCGTACAGCCTCGTGGTGGGAGATCAGGCTCAGGTCTGCAGAAAATGAGAAAAAAAAGAAAGGGGAGGAGGTGGTCTCTACCATCCATCCTCAGTGTCTGCTGCTGTCCCTGTTCTTTTCTTTATACTACCTTGCATTTAGTAAGAGAAAAGGTAAAATACCTCCAAAGCCAAGCCAAGTCACGTGAAAAGGAAAATGCCACAGAAGTCTTTTTCTTCATGCTTTACCTACACGTGCCCTTAGGAACACCTTGCTGTCTGTGGCGCTTTGTACAATACTCTTCAAAGATTCTAGCTGGAGAGAGCCAGATGGAGCGACTAAGGGTCCCGGGGGGGCCTCCTGCCTATCACACCCTGGACACAGAGCTCAGTTTCACAAGGGATACCCCTAACGTCCAGCCCAGAGAAAACATATTATCTCAGACAAATCAGCCTCCCAGCACCTTCTTCTCCTGGCCCCTCCCGGGTCACTGCCTTGTTCCGTCGTATTTGAAAACCGTCCCAATCCTTGAAGCATTAGACATCCTGGGCAGCCAGGGCCTGCCTTAGTGCAGACCGTCTCCCCGGGTGCCAGGAGGAGAGCCGTCCGCCCTGCCCGGATGCCACACTCTCTTTGTAGAGATCTCGAAGCTGTCGAGGAGTCAGCTGACAGAGATCTCTGCCTGGTGGGAAACCTGCCCACTGGGAAGGCAGCGCAGTTGTCCCTCTGGCTTGCTACGCCCCGAGGTTAAGCAGTGTTTTGCTAGTAGAGCTAGAGTATGAATCTAGAACTTGTTAAACAGTTTGTCTCTCTGCTTATTCCCTTGGATTTAGGTGAAATCTGAACTTCTGAATTTTAAATTAATATTTATGGCACAATTTAATACACATTTAGTAATGTAAAGAATCTGATTGAAAGATGTGGTTTGCGCATAAGCCCCACCAGAAACTCATTTACTAACAGAATCCAACCCTAAGTAAAATAAACAGCTTTGCTTTCTACTGACATTTTATAACTACCTTAAGGGAAAGGTGGAGAGGGGAATTGGGTTTCCATGTGGATTTAATTCAAGAACTTCCCGAGAAAGCGCTTGAAGGCAATACGGTAGTGAGCCAACTTTTTTCTGTTAAGTCACAAAAAAATAGGTTGTACCAAATAGAGGGGATCAACCACAGCTGCAAAGAGGAAATTTAGAATTATCATCATACCAGTATCAGAAGGTCCTTTATGTTTATAGCTTCATAAAAGTTCAGTTAGAGTATTTGCTGCCAACTAATAAAAAAGTAATGAAAAATTTTGCAGATTTTTTGTGTAGACAGCAGTTACCTAATCCCCAAATCCTGATGAATTCATATATTCAAAATATTTAAAAGGCAAAATATACCCAAGAATTTATTTGTGATCTCTTGAAAGGCATAGGTCTTATCCACATTAATAGATAAGAAACAACTATATTGTTTGGCTGTACATCAATATGTGCTTGAAAATAAATTCTGATTCCTTTATTGCCCAAACTTTTGAGAAACCATAATTAAGCAATGACACTCCAGGGTGGATGTTATTAGGTAAAAATGAAGGCCTTGTCCCTTTAATGCCCCTTGATGTGTGTTATTACCAGGAACCCCTGGCTTCCGTGTCTTTTTGCGATTATAAAGGAGGTCTCTTTCACATTTATTTTTTTTTAATGAATTCTAACAAGAGGGCTTTGTATTTATTGTACTAACACATCCATCCATTGGGGGAAAATAGTTCCTATTGGAAGGACGAAAGGAAGCAAATGAGAAGTGCTTGAAAATATTTTTTCTGCTATTTTTGGTGCTGAGTTTTTTTTCCCCTAGTGTATTTTTAATACGAAAGTGCAGACACCTTCTGTGTGTTTCATAAGTTTCTCCGTGTCCCCTTTCCTGTTCACATCACTCTCTGAGCCCTGCGCCATCAGCTGGCCTGCTCTGTCTAGTAAGCCTTAGCCTCCAACAGATCGCCCTTAACCTTTACTTTTCATTAGAGAGCACAAAGCGGGAGGCAGTGGGGGAGGAGGAGAATTAAAATTGGAGGTGTTTCAAGCGTCTGTACTACATTATGCCACTATATGAAAAAGTCGTATAGTTTAAAATGAAAAGTGAAGTATGGTGCTTGTGATCTGGCATTAAAATTCATTGCTGGGTAAAGCTCATAAAAATCTGTATATAAATGTTGCTGTTATTATTTATGAATAATAATTGTATGATAATGCTTCCTCTTTAGTTAATTATTTGTGTGGAGGCTTAAGTACACTTAGCTATTATTATTACTTATAATATCTGGATGTTTATTGAGTGCCATGGGCCAGTCACTGTCTTAACATACTTTACATACATTATCTCAGTTAATCTTCACAATAACTAATGTATATGCATAGACATCACATATACACACACGCACAGGCGCACGCGCACACACACGAGTTACAGTTGGTAACTGTCCTAAGTCATTGGACTAGTGAGTAATGAGGAAAGATTCCTGCCTGCCCAGGTCAGGCAGATCAAGAGCCCAATATCTTAACTAGTTCACTCCATAAATCACTGCCATCCCGAGACCCATGTTAAATAAGTAAATAAAGAGTAGCCTTTTACAGCTGAAGAAATCAGGACTGAAAGAAAACAATTAACTTACAAATGTCACATAGTTATCCAGCAGTGGACCAAGGAGAGGGAAGCAGACGTTTCTGAATATGGCTCACTGCCTTGACCGCAAAACCACGTGGTCTGAACTCTTTTGATGATCCTTTCTTTGGGAGTGGTTATTAACATTGGAAAGCTTGAAGGACCATGATGGAAGCCCAGATTAGCACCAATTGCATTTTTTTTTATTAACAAAAATATAAGCTTACCCATGAGAGCTACTGCCTGGGAGGTATGAAAGAAATATCCAGACAGAGGATCGAAATAAAACAAACTCAATTTAAAAGCACTCCTTTTGCCATGAATTGGGTGTGCTGGAGGTCAAATCAGACCCCTGTGTGCAAATGAAGTACAGTATCTCTCGCTTAACACAGATGTTTTACTCTCCTCTGACAACCACATTTTTGGTAACAGGATTCTATTATATAAGAAAGGGAAGTGCTACCAGCTTGGAGTTTTTGCAAATTTTCAGCTTTTGTACATTCTTTTTCTAGTGAGCATGTGAATCAAGTAGGAACAGAACAAACCACGCGCGTGCACACACACGCACACGGGCGCGCGCACACATACACACACACACACACTCCCCCAGAGAGACAAAACATAAAAAGCTCTCCCGAGCGCCACTCCCGGTCCCCACCCCGCAGTTTGTATCCCGTCCTGCTGAGATCGATTTCAGAAGGGCCAGCCACCTAAGTACCCTTCGACTGGCCCATTGTTCTGATTTTGCAGGCGTATCATTTTTCACTCAGCGCAGTTGCCAAGCACCGGCAAGATGCCCTGGTAAAAAACCCACGCCTCGCAATCTGCCGCCGCTGTCCTGCATGCCCCTTAGCCCCAGCCATTCGATCACCTCGCGTGGAACTGCCTGGAGCTGTTTGTTGAACTGCTTCATGTTACTCTTTGAGAGAGAGACAAATGTTTCATATTATCTTTAATTTCCATAAAATTGTTTTAATCTTTGCTTTATAATAAATGTATAACGGTGCCCTCGGGGGATCTCTGTTTTGTATTATAGGTGTCTCCATTGGAGTTACGGGCGAGATAGAACTGCTCAGCGTTTGCCTTTCACCCAAAGGACTCGAAAGATACTTTGAAACAAAGGATTCCTCTGGGAATCATCCATAAGCATAAGATGGAAAATTTCCTTTCCCCCAGTATGCCTCCACTCCACCTCCCCATTCTGGAGACGTGATTATTAGCCAAATCAGATCAGGAACAGAAGCAGCAGGAGGTGAAAGATTCTTGCCCTTCTGACAGGCCCAGCTTTGGGTGTGATATTTATGTGTGCGTGTGCATCTATATAATTATAAATATATAATACACAAATATCATCGTAAGATATAATTAATTAGCTAAACTAAAAGCCTTTGCCACTGTGTCAGTTTTAAACTTTTTAGCTCCAATGATTTTTTAATATACCAGCTTGACGATAAAGGAGAAGGGGAAAGGGGTGGGAACGGGGAAGGTCCCGTGAATACATTTTTTGACATTTTATTTATTATCATGTTATCTAGGCTAGTGGTAAATGGATGGACTTGTCAGCAGAAATCTCTTGGTGAAGTAAATAAAGAATCTTAATAGCAAGGACAATAGAACTAACGGCAAATGGCTCACAAAGAGATCTTATGTATTGGTTTCGTTTTCACTGAGATTCTGTTCTGGATTCTGGCTTTGCCAGAAGAAACAGCTGAATGATGACATGAACCCACACGCAGAGAGAGTGCTCTATCTGGTAGAAAACGGGAAAACATGGAGGGAGTCTCTGCATGGCCTCACCCCACCTTCTTCTAAAAGTTAGCTTCCTTTTTACCGCCGTGGTATGTCCACAAAGCTGAAGTCTGGAAGGTCGCCTCCAGTTTTATTTTCTGGTCTCTCTTAATAAGCCCATGCTGCATTCATGAAAGGAAAATATTGAATGTGACCACACCAGTTATAATATTATGGCTATTTGGGTTTAAGCATAATAAAGATACCAACAAGGGCTCCTCAGTTATTAATATTTTTTTCAGGTTAAAAGGCAGCAATAAATCATAAAAAGCATTTCCAAGCAGTAGCACTTTTATAGAAAATTGCTTGCTATTTAAACAAAATATTTGCTCTTCATCTCAGGAAAATATGTGGAAGCTTCTGAACAAGGAGCTATTTTACCTCCTCTCTGCCTTCTATAATTAGCCCCCTCTTATTTGAAAAAAAAAATTTTTTTTTTATTTGCTTGCCCAGATCACAGCAAAATATAGGGCCCCAGTTTGCTTTGGCCAAATGAACAATTTTTTCATTAGCAGCCTATGTTTTTCCACAGAGTGTAGGGCACTCAATTTAAATATTTGCCCTTCTGTGTCCATTCTTCTGAAAGTCTGGAGACCTCTGTGTAGCTCTTTTTTGGGCTTGAACAAAACAAGATAAACAGGCAGGGAGTTTTGATCCAATAGACATGGGTAGGAATTTCTCCCCACCCCTCCTCAATTTAGAATCTCCTTTACTTACGCACTTCGGAGAATACCTCTCCCATGAACTCTGAGCCCAGAGGTCTGCTCAGGATGGGGCCATTTATTTCCAAAAGTTGGCTTTGGGCGGGAGTCTGGAGGAGAAGTTAATATCACCCAGATATTAACCTATCTTTCTTCACTCCTGGATTGGACTTGCTGGTTAGAAGGAAGCAACGGATATTTCAGACTATTGCCTGGTGCCCATTTGACCTTCTCCACTTCATCATCATCTCTTAGAGAAGCCAACAAATTTGACTGACTACACCTTAGCCATCACATGGCTTATGATGGTTTATTGTTTATTCATTTATCCTGGAAAGAAAACGTAATCATGAATATCTGTTTAAATATTCCCTTCGGCCAAAAATAACCATGTCAGTGGCAGATGAGATCAGGACCATAGGTGAAAAACAAACGAAGCCATCTTCTTCTAGGCTAACTGCAGCGCCAGTTTCATATTCTGAGTTAAACGCGTTTTTTTTTTCTCTCTTGAAAATAAGTTCCTAAAAAGAGTTCCTGGCATTCCAAGTAATGATTGTAAATCTAACAAGTTAATTTATGAACCAATAAAGTCCTGTCAAGTCTCCTTCCCATCTTCTGGAAAACAGGTCTGCAGAGATGAAAAAAAGCCCAGCTAGTTACTAAGGAAATATATTCTTGCTTCTCATATATTCCTCTTCAGCCTTGCTTCAGAGCTGGCTTCTGTGCACTGTGGAATATGGAAATCCCTACAAACTCAGAAAGTATTTGGGGTGATAATGGTCTACATTGTTAGATAGTAAAGCTTTAAGGAAATTAACAATAAATGCATCATTATTATATCCAAACTGCCATCAGATTAAATTCAAAACTCTAAATGAAAAGCTGAGGCATTCGGTTCCTCAGACACAGAACATCAAATGAAGGCTGTTACCAGAAGACAGTATTTAAGATGTCCCCCCTCCCTTTTCTCCTCAGTAAACACCTTGTAAATTTGTCTGAAATTTTCAAATTTTGCATTAATTGAGGCTCCGTTGCCTGTTCATTTGAGTTTTGGTGTGAAAATATATCAAATCTTAACACACAAAAAGCTGCTCTCTCAAGCCACATTTCATAACATGATTTCATCAGATGGTCTTAATTTTCTGCATGACATTATCTTTCAAGCTGACATAAGACTGGGCTGGGATATTTGCATACTCAAGACAGAACCCTGCAGCTTAACTATGTTTCTGCTTGTGTGGGAATTTGGGGCATTTTTACTTTGAGGAATCAAACAAATAAACCTTCCAAAAATAAAAATAAAAATATTTTCTCTACTCTTTGAATGACTTTGTTCTTGCCTTTTAACTAAAGAAACACTGAGCTATTTTAAACAATAACTGTAATATCCGAATCCGTTGTCCTAGTAATCGTGAGGTGTATGTATCTCTGAAGTCCAGACCAATTAGTCAAGGAGACTTGGCTATTTTACTTGGCTAGTATCCATATCATTGTAAATGTGCAAGAGGAAAGAGGTGTTTTTACGGACAGAAAGATTGTATATTTTAAATCTTTCCATCTAGGGAAAATCCATCACTAACCTTGGAGTTGGAAGACCAAGCACTTGGCTCCCCTACTTGCCAGCTCTGACCAGAGAAGTCACCTAACATCTTGTCGAGGTCTCTTTACATGTATATTCACTCTTTATTAAAATATATTTCTTGAGTGCCCACAACATGCTGAATGCTGTTTTGGGCACTATGAATTTGCAAATATCCATTAATTAGTCTAGAAATGCAGCAGATTAGAATTGGAAGGGAATCCTAGTCCAATCTTCTGTAGGGATGAGGAAATGAGTGCAGGTTGGGTCAATGACCCGTTCAGGCTGTGACACGATGAGAAGGTGGGGGAAGACCCGGGGCTCAGTCCCATCCTCCTCTGAACGCTCATCGCCCCTGTCTCTCTCCCAAGACATAACCAGACAAGAAGACTGTGGAAATGTTATCATTATTAGCAGAAAAAGAAAGTCATCCTCTCCCGCACTTACTGAAGTTCAATCAATGAAAACTGTCCTTTTGTTTGTTGAGATGGTTGATCGGTGGTTTTTTGGTTTTCATGAAAAGGGAGATAGTGCACTGGCTAGTTTCTGATACTCACTGGTCCCATCAGAGTCTGGGTTCAGTAGGTACACAGTAAGAAGTCTCGCTCCTGCACATTGAATTGGAAATGCTCTTGTGAACGTCACCAATGACCTCCATAGTTCCATGTCCATGGATGCATTTTACATCAGCTCCCATTAACATCTGACACAGCTGATCACTCCTTTCTTGAAAGACA
The DNA here is from genome assembly GCF_002007445.2 of Ailuropoda melanoleuca. Taxonomy (NCBI): domain Eukaryota; kingdom Metazoa; phylum Chordata; class Mammalia; order Carnivora; family Ursidae; genus Ailuropoda; species Ailuropoda melanoleuca. Next base: position 58,282,949 of record NC_048219.1, on the reverse strand, counting down.
CCCTTCAAGGCGCTGCTCAGACGCCACATGGATCGGCTTCTCACTGGCTGGTTATGCCCCTTCCATCTCCTTTTCTGATTCTCCTCTCTCTCTGACTCTGATCCCAGAGCACCACAGGCTTCCCACTCAGAGTGCCCCCTTTGCTTCCCACACTTGCTCTCCCTGTGAGCTTATCCAGTCCTCCCCACAGCTTTGAATACCATCTGCATGCTGCCAATATCCTGGCCTATATTTTCAGACCTAACCTCTATATTTTCAAACTACCCTCTCATTATCTCCACTAGGATGTTCAGTATACCTTTGTATCAGTTAAGAATGCGTTCTGCTATGAGTAACAGAAAACTTGATTGATATGACAGGCTTATTTATGTCACTTGGTCTGGGGCAGACATCACTGCTCTATGGTCACATCAAGAACCCACTCTCCTTCTATCTTCCAGCACTACCGTCTTCATGGTACGCAGTTCTTATTATCACCAACGGCTGCTGCAACTCAAGGCCCCTTTCTGCATTCCAGGAAGAAGGTGGGAAGGCCAAAAGTACAGAGGGAAAAAACCTCCTTCTGCGGCTAGGCTGGGTTTTATTTTATATTGTTTCAGGAAGTTAAGCCAAGCAAATCTACCTACACCCCCAGCACGGAGCTCATGACCCTGAGATCATGACCTGAGTCAAAATCAAGAGTAGAACGCTTACCCGACTGAGCCACCCAGGTGCCCCAGCAGTCCCTGTATTTCTCGTAGGCAGACTAAAACCTCGTCGTCATCATTGATTTCTCTCCTCCTCTCATAGGACACACCAAATTCAGCAGCAGAGCATTTTAGAGTCACTTTCAAAATATATCCAGACTCTGACCATGACACACCCCTTCTTCCATTCCCCGCTCAGTCCAACCTCCATCATCTCCCACTTGCATTATTGCAAAACCCACCTAACTGCTCTCACCGCATCCTTACCATCACCCTGCAGGTCATTCTCTACTCAGAGACCAAGTGATCCTTTCAAAACCCAAGTCAGTTCATGTCACTTATCGCTTAGAACCCTCCCATGACTTCCGCCTCACTCAATATTAAATTCCAGCTCCTCACGAGCAACCTACAATGACCTCCTTGTTCTTGCCCCAGCTGCCTTTGGACCTGCCACACCCACGCTGGCCTCCTTGTGGTTCCTCCAGCACACCACTGTACTCTCCTGCCCTGGGGCTCTTGCAGTGCTCCCTCTGCCTGAAGCGCCTGACTCCTACGTGTCTGCAGGTCTAACTGCCCCACTTCCTTTCGGTCTCTGGTTAGATGTCAGTAATCATAGAGGCTTTTCTAGAACTCCTTATATAAAGTAGTAACATCAGCCAATTCCATCCTTTTCTGTCTCTTTACATTGCTTTAAATTGGGTGGTCGATATATATATCGAAAGACTGATTGACAGAGATAGAGGTGTGTGTGTGTGTGTGTGTGTGTGTGTGTGTGTGTGGTCAATTTCCTACACTTTCAACTAGAACATACCTCCAAGATGCTTGGGACTTTGTTTCATTAACTGCCTGCATATAACACTCAGTAGGCACATAGCAAAGTAATGCTTATAGGTGTCAAAACAATGCAAGGTACGCTCTATGCATTATCTGATTCAATCCTCACCACCTTATGAGGTAGTTACCATAGTATCTTCATTTTATAATTGATAAAACGGAGGTTCAGAGATGCTTGCAACTTATCTGAGATCTCACACTTAGTAAGTGGCAGAACCAGGACATGATTCCATGTGTACCTGACTCCAAAGCCCAAGCTCCTAACCCCCCCTTCACTGCCTTTCAATAAATATTGAAAGAATGATTGATATATTTACAGAAAAACAAAAGCTTAACTGAATTTTCTTTGTTCCCTGGAGGTTTTCACAGCTTAATTCCATTTGCATCGGATGTTCAATTATTAGTCTTTTGTGTCCTTTCTTCTCTAATTTTTAGAAGGACCATTTCACAATCTTCAAGAATCCTCCTGGATTGAGTTCCCCTCCGACCCCCCATGCAGGACTGATCTTATAATAGTTTGGGTATTTTTCTCTGCAACTTTAAAAGAGGGAATAAAATAGTATTAGCACCACCTAGTCTGATGGACTAGGGTAGAGGGACTGGAGACATACCTGTAGGATTATCTGTTTCCTTCAGATTCTCCTTTTGTAATTTAGCTAGCTGCCTGGCATTTTTTGTGAAAACCAGAAGGAAATTCTAGGCAAGGTTGAAGAAGATACTTCTCGGGAAAGTTTAAGAACAGGATTGATAGATTATGCAAATTAGCATGGGATCCGGACTTCAGAGGAATTAGGCTAGATTTATTCAACAAATGTTTTTATTAAATAGAAAGTCTTAATTCTACTGGCCTTAAAGACATATTTTCTGTGACCAGTGCCTTACTGACAAAGTTTGTGAAGAAATTTGATGTGCGTGAACTTAAATCTGTCTGCAGCACGGAATCGGAGAGTTGAATCCAAGCTGCTGTGTTGGTTTGCGCACATGCATGCCCACGTGTGTAGCTCGCATCGTACGTGGTGGTTTATCTGTGTCAGCCAAACGAGGCTGCTTCCGGCCAGACCTTCAATGCTTCAAGGCTTTGTTGATCCGAACTCTCAACGATGAGTTGCTCCCTATCAGAAAACCAGACTAACGAATGTGATCTGTTCTGGCATCTTAACAATATCTGAATTCATTTGTAACTCAAGACTTTGAGGGGGAAATAAAGAGTTAAGAGGTGAGAAAGACCATGAACTACAGGTTTACTGAATCTTCCACTTAAATAGCTAAATACGCAGAGCCGATCCCATAGAAGAGTAAGTGGAGAGCACCCAGGTGCTTCTGACGTGATCCAACCAGCCTCAGGCGAGTTGGTCAGCTGATGCAGGCGGTTTTCCGACACCGCTCTTCCTGCTGTGCCTCTGATCCCTGGTACCCAGCTGCTAACTCCTCCATCTTTCACACCCCAACCGCTGAGAGGTTACTGTGAGCCGGGCCATATTCTAAGTAGCTTTATGTAAAGATGAGCTAAACGTTGACCCTCTGCTGTTATCAGAAGATACCAATAGTGCATAGTAGGCCCTCAGAAAATATTGAGGAAATTGAAGCACAGGGAGATTAGGTAGCTGCCCAAGGTCGCTCAGCTAGGAAGTGGCTGAGCCTCCTAAAACCCAGGTGGTCTGGCCGCGGAGCCTGAGTTTGCCCCCGCCGTGTAATACCGTGCCTGCGAATCACAGAGCACGCTGCCGATTACCCAGCGCCCAGTGCCCGCCTGGTGCCTGAAAGACGCAACGCCCTCGGCTGCACAGAGCTCATCACCTGCTATGATTGCTGACGTGCCGTGTAGGACGAGGCTGGAGACAGGAGTCCAGAGACTTGGTTTCAAGTAACAGCTCTGCCACAGCGAGCGGCGTGACACTGGACAACTTAACGGCTCTCGACTCTTCAGTTTCCTCAATCGTAAAATGAGGGGGATGGACACTAGATGATGTTAAAGTCCCTTTCGGCTATAACATTTTATGAGTCTGCTTCCTCTATTATCTGTTCCTATTTCGATCGCTTTTTAAAAGTTATAGCAATTGGCTTTTGAACCAATCTGTGCGCCAGAAAAGCTGTAGATGGTACTTTGCAGTGATATTGAAGTGACTGCCTGTGTCACTGTCCCTGACTACTTCCAGGGACTCAGTGTTTAGAGTGCGAGACAAACATAAACAAATGACACTCTAGTGCTGTGAGAGGACTAGCACAGCTTTTCTATTTGACGATGATTTTTAAGAGAGGAGCCCACTTACAGGGAATCCACGTTAAATGGGGACCAAGTTTTCATAAGCAATTGTGAAAAAGCATTTTACTGTGATTTCATATTAAAATAGAATCTAGCACATTTGAAAGTGTACTATTTTATCTAAAATAACACCATTTCAATTATATTTACAACCAGCTTTAATTCTTAAAATGAGCAAAGAATGGATCAAGTGATTACTTTTGGGGTAATGTTTTTCAAAGCTATTTGATGATAGCCTGATTGAACAACAATTTATTTCAAATTTAACCTACTATGTGATCATAAACATTTTTTCAATATTCAGGAAACTAGTTTTCTGTGAGGCCTCTATTAATCCTTAAATACTAAAATCATTCTCATTTGAAGTTCCATTTACTCTTTTTGTCCATTTCTCTTCTTTATTTGTTAACTGGTTTGTTTTGATAAGATTCTCCTTTGTTACCGGTTTTGGTCATTGTCATTGGCTATCAGAATCACTGTCATCAACTTAATTTTTTTAAGATTTTGTTTCACTCCATAATGTACTTGTCTTGTTTTCTTTTTGTGGTACAATGTTTGATAGTCAATGAAATGACAACCAATAGAAGCTTTAACTTTTTTGGAAGGGAGAGATCCTGGGCCATCTTTGGTAAGCATGTTGGTGTGAGCATTAATTGCAAAGGCTCAGTACATTAAAGAATATTTTCATATTATGTCAATTTTGTCTTCCCTATAACCTCATAAATGTAAGTACTCAGACAAGACTACTTCTATATCAACAGTATAATACAGTAGTTATGACAACTATGTTTAATTAGATTTACCGACACACACGTCTCATTGATCTGCTTTTACTTGAACACTTTACTGTACCCTCACACATAGTCACAAGGCTGGGTTCTCTTTAGTCAAGTAAGTGATGATTCCATTTAACAGCTAATGTCTTGTATATTCACCTTGTTTTGAAACTACAAGAAAACTAAATCTTAGATGTTGCATGCTACAAAGTTAACTTCAGAGAGCTTCTTTGTCATTCACCAACATAAAAATGTCTCAGCCATTTTGATTACACATTTGAGTAAATATTATTTATTTAAAATATAATTAAGGTTAATGACCACTTTCTTTCTTTTTAAGGGATAGGTATTCCTTATCTTCTTAACAATGATGTGAGTGCCAGATGTTTGCCTAGTGCTCCTTCCCTACCTTTCTCCCGCTTCCGTCTGTGTCACTGGGAACTACATTTCCCAGAACCCCTTGCCAACTAGTTATGGGGTCCTTTCAGCCAATGGGAAGGACTGGACGAAGCCCTCGGGTAAGAAGAAGAGACTAGGGGAGAAGATGGCGTCTTTCTCCCTCTAATACCCTCTAAGGTAACATCGCTGGCTGTTTTGTATTTCCTCCATTGTTCTAGCTCCTACTTGACAGAATTCCTTCCACAATTCCAGCTTCGGCCAGGCAGCTATCTCTGTGGTTCTAGCCCCAGCTGATTTTTACCAGCTTTTAGGTCTTAATAACATCAGCTTTTCTTGTTTCCTTCACCCCTCAGGGTGGTCATGGCTTCCCACTAATCTCTGGGTTGCCTGGTTATTTCCTCTTTGGCTTCTCAGCTCTTCCATCATCTAAATTACAAATTCCCTCTTTTCAAAATAGCTACAGTGGTTTTGATTTTCTCGACTTAGTCCCTAACTCATATGATATACAAGCAATTAGATACTAGTGAACTATACTAGTGAACTAATATATCATATAGTCTAAGCCCTGGCACAAAAGCACTTCATGAAAATTTCCCATTCAAGTGAGTTGTGCTGAAAGCTTTGAATAGTTCATGTAGCTGCTTAAACATGCAAGTGTCATTTAAGAAGTTTCAGTGGAATGGGAATTATCTCTGGCATGGATTGTACAAGATCCAAACGTACTTATTAAGGCCAAGAGTCATTTGCTGATTTTCCCAGGAAATGTGTTAGCGCTTCTTCCTTTGCGTCATCTTTCAAATCCTCTATTACAACCTCTAGTTCATTACACTAGAGCAGCATTCTCAACTGTGGCCTTATTGACATTTTGGGCTGAATAATTTCTTGTTGAGGTGGGAGAGGGGACATTCTCTTGTACATTGTAGGAGATTAGCAGCATCCCTGACTTCTACCAATAGGATGCCACTAGCACCACCACTCCCACCTCGTCGTAATGACCAGAAATATCTCCAGCCATTACCAAGTGTCCCATTGAGAGGCAAAGCCACCCCTAGTCTAGAACCATTGTACTGCACTTATTTGCTTACAAATAGATTTCTGGTCTAGATTGTAAATTACTTTATGAAGAAATCATAAGTTGAACATATTTTTGATTTGAACTTTACTCAAAACTTAGTACAAAAGCATCCAAAATTTTAGTTAATCATTGCATGCATAAACTAATAATTTAGGACATTAATAGTCATATGGATTAATTACATCATATTACTTTTTCTCACAGAAGTTATAGGGAGATAGAATATACATTTATGCATAACTTAGAGTAAAAATTAGGAAACTTCGGGGCAATTTGCATTACTGTTTGAATTAAATCTATTTCAGGAGGAATGGTATAATAATAAATACACCATAATGAATGTTTTATACTATATAATAGTATAAATAAATAGCATAGTATAGTATAAATAAACAGTATAAATAAAAAATAAATAATAAAACACATAATGAATGCTTTGTACTATATTCAAGATGGTCTTCAAAAAACTACTCTGGCATGAGCTCTATAAAAACCTCTGTGGTACATAAAAATTACCACTATTTTACAACGAGGAAAAGAGGGCTCAGAGGGTTAAGTGACCTTCCCAAGCCCACACCATGTCAGTGTCATGACTTGGGGAAGTCTTCACCTCCCAGCCCTACCCCCTTCAGCACTCTTTTCAAAATGTGAGCTGCCTAGGGTTGTGTCCTCCTGAAGCTCTCCTCTGGGCTTGCAGGACAGCACATCCTCTAGATCGGGTCATCTTCTCTACCTTGTCCGGCACTATCTTTGCTATCAGCTCCCCCTGGGTCTGCACGCTCCTCAGTGTCCTGGCTTGGCCCGCTTCTCTTCTTGACTGCAAATGTTTCTTCCAGCTTTTCTGACCACGTCAACCACTACATTCACGGCTCGTGGGAACAGGACCTCTGCAGCCCTATGCCTGGTTTCAAATCCTGGCTGCCCCACCACTTCGTTTGCTACCTTGGGGAGTTATGAAACATCTTTATGCGTCAGCTTCCTCTGCTGTCAAATGATGATGGAAAACGGACCTACCTCATAAGGAGGCTACAAGGGCCACAAAATAGCCTAAGTCATGTATAGTGCTTAGGAAAGTGGCTGGCACATTGTAAGAGCTCCCTAAATATTAATATGTACTAACAAATTAAATAAAAAGAAGCATATATCCCTCATATCCCTCAGTTGTCTCTTTCCTGGGCTCCAAACCCAAAGCAGAAGAGGAGGTGGGGAAGGGAAGAGGCCCCCTGGGCCAGTGCAAATGCTAATGGAGAAACGCATCAGGAGACAGATAATAATAAAATGACAAAGAAAAACTTCCAAAAAGCTTCTTCACTGACTCACCAAGGGACACGGTGTCTCTCTTCCCTGCACACTTCTAGCCCACCTTGGTGCTGCTGCTGCGCGCATCACCTTGCACCATAGTTCACATTTATTTTTTTTTTAAGATTTTATTTATTTATTCGACAGAGTTAGAGACAGCCAGCGAGAGAGGGAACACAAGCAGGGGGAGTGGGAGAGGAAGAAGCAGACTCCTAGCGGAGGAGCCTAATGTGGGGCTCGATCCCAGAACGCCGGGATCACGCCCTGAGCTGAAGGCAGACGCTTAACCGCTGTGCCACCCAGGTGCCCCCATAGTTCACAGTTAGATGGGCCTTTGCTCCTAGACCTGGAGACCCTTCATGGAGTTAATGGGTCATGTCCATCCCCCTACTCTCAGTAACCAGCAAAGTGCCTGACGGGCCGTTAGCACTTAATAAATCTCTGCTGAATGAAGGAAGACCGACCTGGAGAATGAGTAGGGATAGCTTTTAGAAACACATCTCCCAGGCAAGCAAGCAGTAGGCTTACAGGGCTTGGACCAGTGTGTGTGACTGTCAGCGTTCCGAGCAGTGACTAAGGAGACCGCTCCCCCGCCAGGTCTCTCCCTTTGAGAGACTCTCATGCACCATCTACTACTTTAGAGCTTTAGCAAATCTGCAGCCTGGGTCATGGCCTCTTGATCTCCAGTTCTTTTAGAAACCTTTATTTAAAAAACTTCTTTTTTCAGTACCTCTGTTGCACACCAGCTTTCTTTTTCTGCTGCTGATGTTCCCTAGGATTTCACAAGCAGACTGTGATGTCTTGCCTCTATGTGGCAGAAAGCCTTTGTAATGACATCCGCTAAGTGCAGTCATGCCCGGAGGCAGGAGGGTAGATCCAGGTGCCCTCAGACAGTTCCTTTTAGCATTCAAAGTCCCGGACGTGAGCCTGACAGCAGTACTTCTGAATTTGCTATACTTGTGTTGACCAGAATCTAGTAGTTAAGATCATTTCCAAACAAGGGCTACGGAGAGAAAAGGGGAGCCAAGCAACATATTGGGAGATGCCATATGAAGGGACAGGGAACCCGAGGAAAAAAATGTCTATGTTTGTGTCCTGACTGGATGAGAAACAAGGAGAGAAGGGAGAGGAAGGGGCCTAGCAAAGATATTCCAGTCAATTTTCTCCACAAATAAACAATTCTGCTGTTAATAAAAAGAGGTTTCTTTTTATGATTGCCAGCTAAAGTGCACATTCTCTGCAGTAAAGCAGCTTTTAAAGCAAGTTTAAGGGGTTAGACGGGTCTAGAAGATTTTATAACTAGCTGCCTTCTGCTTTTATGCCCTGCTAACATCACCATCCTCCAAATCCTTTCCTCTCCTTAACCTAAGGGAAGAGCAAATTTCCATTGGTCCAGATTAGTGCTGAGTGATGACTTTTCTGGCATCCGAATCAGAGTCAGCTCAGTCTACCAGTTCAGTTTCAGGTTCACAGATCCGGGGGTGATGTTTTGGCTACTGACTTAAATGTGTTAATTTTTTAACACTCACCAGGTCGCCTTTTGAAGTTAACACCCTTTTAGGGAAAGTAAGGGAAATTCACACCTCTTCAAAGGCAACTGTTTTCAGAAGGCTTACAAGAGTGTAGTGTATGTTGATCTATATTAAAGCTCATCGCTTGGAAAAAGCATAAAAAGTTTGCTCTGGAGTGTTCTTTTGAAGATCACATATATGAAGAATGAGTTTATTCATTTGTTAAAAAAAAAAATAGGAAAGATGTGGCGTATCATGTCCCAGTGCTAGAAATTCCCCAAGGCATCCGTGGTCTCAAGGAGAGTCACTGCATTACTACACGCATGTTGTCTTCCCCACCAGATTCCTGCAGGCCGACTCCTCTCTAACTCCTCCATTTTATTTATTTTTAAAAATCTCTAACCCTAGCCCAGAGCCTCCTCTTGAGAATATACTCAATAAATGTTTGTTGATTACTACTCCAAAGTCCTGAGAAATTTAGGAATTGTGTTTCCCATCCTTGCCTTCATGCTTGTTTTGGTCAGTAAATCAAAAGGTGTCATATAGACCAATAGCACATGAAAAGATGTGCACCATCACCAATCACTAGGGAAATGTAAATCAGAACTGCAGTGAGATACCTACCATCTCATACCCAAAGGAAGGCAAGACACATGCCATTAGGTTGGCTACTATCAAAGAAGAAGAAAAAAGAAAAACAGAAGATAACAACTGTTGGCAAGGTTGTGGAGAAATTGGAACCTCTGTGCACTGATGGTGAGAATAGAAAATGGTGCAATTTCGATGGAAAACAGTTTGAAAATTCCTCAAAAAATTAGAACTAGAACTACCATACGATCCAGCAACTCCCTTTCCAGGTATACACCCAAAAGAAGTGAAAACAGGAGCTCAAGCAGATATTTGTACACCCATGCTCATGGCAAGTTATTCACAATAGCCGAAAGGTGGAAGCAACTTAGGTGTCCATCAACAGATGAATGGATAAACAAAATACAGTACATGCATACAATGGAATATTATTTAGCATTAAAAAGCAGGGAAACACTGACTCATAGTACAACATGGTTGACCATTGAGGACATTATGCTAAGTGAAATAAGCCAGTCACAAAAAAAAAAAAAAAAAAAAAAAAAAAAAAATGTTGTATGATTCCACTAATCCATAGTACCTTGAGTAGTCAAACTCACAGACACAGAAAGTAGAATGGTTACCAGAGGCTAAGGGGAGAGGTAAATGGGGAATTGTTTAATGGGTGTAGAGTTTCAGTTTTGCATGACGAGGAAAGAGTTCTGGGGACAGGTTCCACAACAGTTTACATGTTCTTAACACTACCAAACTGTGCACTTAAAAATGGTTAAGTTGGCAAATTGTATATTACGTGTATCTTACCACAATGTAAAAAAGAACACCATCCAAAAAATGAAAGAAGCAGCTATGTAGGTGAAATGCAGAAGGTTGTCCTAATTCCCTCTGGATCTTAAATGTGAATGATGTAGGTCACAAATAAAATATCACCCTGATCTTTATGAGCTGCAATATTGGCATTGTATCAATTTCAGAGTCCATTAACTTTTGATAACCAGGGTGGTTGGTGATGGGCAGTAGATTCTTTGTGTATATATGTGTGCAGGTGTGTGAGCACACCCAGGCCCCACCCCGCCATGTGGGCATTAACTGTGGTAGTGTTTAAAGGAAGGCAAGACACATGGCAAATTCTAAAGGGGGTAATAACACTTGTTCCTTTAGAGCGAAGAGCTGGCAATTGATGTGATTTAAATGCATCATGGCAAATATTTAGTAGTAAAATGTTCATTTTATCAGTAACACTTATCTTTAAAATGAGGCCTGAAAAAAAAAAAACAAACAGCAACAAAAAAACGTAGCTCTGTGTCTAGTATTTCTCCCTTCATTGTGCATTTCTCAGTTTATTCTCAATTAGACACGTCAGTGCAGTTTTGTAACCCTGACATAGAAAACATTGTTGTAAATAATATAACTGGGAATTTGGAGAGTATATGCTATTAGGGAAAAACTTTTTTTTTCCCTTCTTTTTTTTTTTTCGTTTAAGGAAAAAACAAATCCCTAAACACTGTGATGAAATGTTTTATGTCTGTACTGTCTGCAGTAGGAAGACGTGGAATTAAGGAGAGCTATAAAATATAAAGACTCTAGACCTGCATATGATTATCCATATTAAATTGAAGTAAATTTACTTTATATTGCTCACTGTGAGTTTTCTCTTGCAAAACAAGATTCCACCCCCGCCTTGGTCTTTACAGTTTTCACGAATCCAAATGCCTGGGAAGATTTGGGAACTCAAGGCAAGTTTTGGCTGCTTCTAGGCTTTCAAAATGTTAAATTAAACTTTATGAAAGGTAATTAACTCAAAATAATCAAACTGGATTGGCATTGTCATTGTCTGGCAGCTGAAGAAGAGAGGTAGAAATTCAAGGTATCTGGATCCTTTGGATAAAATACTTTTAGTCCAACAATTGTAAAGAACACGTTTTCATGGAAAAAAAAAACTGTGACTTGGTTCTTGAATGGAAAAAAAAAATGCACACATATATATTCTTTCCTCCCATCCATTGAAACCAAGATAAGACATGGATGCCTTCTATTCCAGGAGTTGCAGATGTTTTGCAGAAACCCCATCAGCCATCCAGCTTTCTTTTTCTTCAAACCCATACCTGACCAATGGCTGAGTTGTCACTGCCTCATGCCTCCTTTTCTTGGCTATTACCATCTTCCTAGTTTGTGATCTAATTATTTCTCTACTCAAATTAGTGCAGTCTTCTTTCTGACGCTAGGATTTCTCCAACCAATATCTATGTTTTATTGGTGCAAAATTAAGCTTCATTCAGTCCCCTGGTTTTCACCATGCTCTCCTCTGGCTCATAAAATTTCAGTAATCTACAGACCCACCATATTTAGTCCGGCTCCCTGGGCTTGCTTTGAAGTCCTCCGTAATCTGGACCTTCCCAGTCTTTTCACACTTATCTACTATTATCCTCTGTGAACCCTCACTTCCAGCCACACTTGGCTTTTTGAAGGTTTCAGAATCTTTTCTCCTGTGCTTCTGCTATTTCTTCTTCACTATTACCTGGAATCCAAGCACAGTTTGTTGCCTCTTGAAATCTTATCATTTTTTCAGAACCCCAAGTTAAATGCCATTCTTTCCATGAAGACTTCCCTTATCATTTTGAATGAAACTGATGCCTCGTTCCTCTGAATTCCTGAATCAGGCTTCTCCCTCCCCTGCATGTGACTGATGCACTTAAGATATTTTGTACCTTCACTTTTTGCATATAAGCCATTAAGTCCTACTTTTTTTTTTTTTCAGGAGTCGGACTTCATCCATGCTGACATTTTCATAGGACCTGGTGCTTTGGGTTATATATAATAAACATTTGTTGATGGGATAGGTTTGGTTTATTCCATTTCCATAGTTTATTGGTTAAATTTGTTGAGCTGGTTTAACTGATCAAATTCTCAATAGAGAAGAAATATCATGGACTTTTAGACCAGTACAGCAAATTCAGGAAGCATTTACTGAAACACTTTCTTTGCTCCAGGCAATGTGGGGAGGTGAAGAGGCTCTGACAAACACCCCCCAGGCCATCAGGGGAACAGTGTGAGGAAGCCATTGCATAAGGAAAGGCTGCCAGCATGCAGCCTTCACTCTATCCAGGCTCCTGTGCTGACAGAGCTACAGTGAATTAGGCCTGTCCCTCTGTTGCTGTTCCAGTTTCTTGAGGTGAGAATATAGAAACTGCATTTTAGATTTTTCTATTCTTTTGAGTGAGGCTTGGATGGCTATGTATTTCCCCCTTAGGACTGCCTTTGCAGTATCCCATAGGTTTTGGACCGTTGTGTATTCATTCTCGTTGGTCTCCATAAATTGTTTAATTTGTTTTTTGATTTCCTGGTTTATCGAGTCATTCTTGAGCAGGATGGTTCTTAGCCTCCAAGTGTTTGAGTTTCTTCCAGGTTTTTCCTTGTGGTTGAGTTCCAATTTCAGAGCGTTGTGGTCTGAGAATATGCAGGGGATAATTTCAATCTTTTGGTATTGGCTGAGACCTGTTTTGTGTCCCAGAGCATGATCTATTCTTGAGAATGTTCCATGGGCATTTGAATAGAATGAGTATTCTTTGGTTCTGGGGTGTAGTGTTCTATATATATCTATGAGGTCCAACTCGTCGAGTATGGCATTCAAAGCCTTTGATTCTTTGCTTAGTTTTTGCCAGGGTGTTCTGTCTATTTCTGATAGTGGGGTGTTGAGGTCCCCTACTATTACTGTGTTCTTATCTATATGTCTCTTTATTTTGGTTAAGAGTTGGCTTGTGTATCTTGCTGCTCCCCTGTTGGGGGCATATATATTAATAATTGTCATATCCACTTGTTGAATACTTCCTTTAAGAATAATATAGTGCCCTTCTGTATCTCTCTCTATGGCCTCTAGTTTAAAATCCAGTCTATCTGATATGAGAATTGCTACTCCAGCTTTCTTTTGAGGTCCATTTGCGTGGAAGATGGTACTCCATCCCCTTACTCTAAGTCTGAATGCATCTTTGGGTTCAAAATGAGTCTCTTGTAGACAGCAAATGGATGGGTCATGTCTTTTTATCCAATCTGCAACCCTGTGGCGTTTTATGGGAGAGTTTAAGCCATTTAGATTGATAGAGATTATTGACAGATATGATTTTAATGATGCCATTTCTCTTTAAAGTCTTTGTATCGGTTGTGACTTGCTGCTCTGTATCACTCTTGGGGCCTTTTTACCTTTATAGAGCCCCCCTTAATATCTCCTGTAGGGCTGGTTTCGTGGTTACGAAATTGGTTAATGATTGGCGATTTTGGAACGTCTTTATTTCTCCATCAATTCTGAATGACAGCTTTGCTGGATAAAGGATCCTTGGCTGCATGTTTTTCTCTGAAAGAGCTTTAAAAATGCCCCCCCAAGCCTTTCTCTCATTCCAGGTCTCTGTAGACAGGTCTGACGTAATCCTGATACCTTTGCCTTGGTACGTGAGAAATTTCTTTGCCCTGGCCGCTTTCAATACTGTATCCTTGGATCTAATATTTGCGAATTGCACTATGACATGCCGTGGCGTAGGTTTGTCCTGGTTGAGCTTGGATGGGGTCCTCTCTGCCTCTTGGACACGAATGCTTGTTTCCCTTGCTAGATTAGGGAAGTTTTCAGCTACAATTTGTTCAAATATCTCTTCTAGACCTCTGTTTTTCTCCACCCCTTCAGGGATGCCGATGATTCTGACATTGGATCGTTTCATAGAGTCAGTAATCTCCCGTAATCTACATTCGTGGGCGTGGATTTTTTTAAGACCAGCTTCTATTTTCGTTTTTTCTTCTACTAACCCATCCTCCAATTCGCTAACGCGTTCCTCTGCCTCGGTGACCCTGGCCGTCAGAGCCTCTAGTTTTGACTGCATTTGGCTCATAGAATTTTTAATTTCTGTCAGATTCGCTCTCATTTCTGCCCTTAGGGATTCTATATTCTCAGCAACGCTTTCTCTGATGCTTTTTTCAAGTTTACTCATCATCTTGACCATTGTTGCTCTGAATTCCATTTCTGATAATTGGGATACATCCATATGTATTAATTCTGTGGCCGAGGCCAATTCTGTGGCAGAGGCCACAGACTCATTATCTTTTCTTTGCTGGGGGGGACTTCTCCTTCTCGTCATTCTGATGAAGAGAGATTGCAGGGTTGTCCAGAGCCCAAGTGTTGACTATAATATAATAAAATAAAATAAAAAAATAAAAAATAAAAAATAAAAAAACAAAAAAATAAAAATAAAATTAAAAAAGAGCTACAGTGAAGGGGACAGTAAATGTAGCTTTCATGACTTCGGCATCTGACAATACTGCATTAGAGACAGAACACAAATCTTTATGATCCCTATTTTCTTGACTATTTTTTTTCTCTCAGTGAAGTCTGATGTCGCTCAAGCACTTTCCTTTCTACTGGTCTGCTTTTCCTCTCTAGCAACTTTGAGACTTGACTTTTTTACTTTGATGCTTTTAAACCTAGCTATCATATATTTGGGTGTAGGGCTTTTTCCCCCTGCTATCTTTCTTGTTTGGAAATATGTGAGTCTTTTTAATCAAATGTGTTTCATTTCTGTTGCTGATAAATTCTTGGATATTTCATCAAATATTTTTTCTCTCATTTACTTGTACCTCTCCTTCTGGGTCTTCTATTACTCACATCTTGGTATCTCCTCTTTTATCCTCTGTATCTTTTAACTTTTCTTTTGTGCCTCCTTTTTGTCTGCTGAGAGAACCTCTTGACATGATCCTCCAATTCACTAATTTATTTTTGAGATGTGTCTGCCATTCTACATGTCTGTGAAGTTCTTTGGTCTGCCATATTTTCCTTAGATTTTGAGTTGATTTCTCTTTATAATTTGTAACTATTTCATGTTATCAATATACCAATTTACCTATTTCAGGATGTTTATTATGATTATTTTAAATTCATGATTCATGTTCTCTTTGGCCCATTAATTCCACTTCATGTGTAAAAAATATATAGCTTTGGTTTTTTATCTTTCTTGGCTTGTGTACCTCTAATAGTTTAGTATTTTTTTTTTAAAGATTTTATTTATTCGACAGAGATAGAGACAGCCAGCGAGAGAGGGAACACAAGCAGGGGGAGAGGGAGAGGAAGAAGCAGGCTCACAGCAGAGGATCCTGATGTGGGGCTCGATCCCATAACGCTGGGATCACACCCTGAGCTGAAGGCAGATGCTCAACCGCTGTGCCACCCAGGCGCCCCAATAGTTTAGTATTTTTAAGAAGGCGAATAATGGCTATACCCATGGCCTTCTACTCTCCAATCCAACCAGACCGCTGTATCATCTTGATGTCACCCTGTCTTTCTGGCTGTCACTGGGCTGCAATGGTACTAATATTTTTCTCGTCATGGTGGTTTTGGAATAGGTAATAAGTACATTTAAGAATCTCACCCCCAACCTATTACTTCACTATTACACAAATATTTGTCCACTCTGGGCTGCTCATCTTTACCTTCCCCACACACAAACACCCTGATCCAAACATTTTCTTTATTCCCAGGTTTCACACAGTTTGTTTTCTCAGATCCATTGACCTGACCAGTCTTCCTTTTGGGGCATCTTCAGGGTAGGGTTCAAGGTAAGCCAACAGTTATGTTTATTAGCCTCTCTTAGATATTTTTATACAATTTCCCAGTTAAAAAAAATCCTACCCATTTTTTAATGTCCCTTTGCCAAATGAGCTATTTTAGGAAGAAGTGTTTCTTTGCTTTTGGCATGATAGTCAAGGTTCGGTCTTGGTTAATGTGTTCTTGGCTGACAATATGAAAAACAGATCCAACTCTAAAGGGACATGCCTGAAGCTTAGACTACTAAAAAGCCTTAGTCAGTATATAAGTCAGGATGAACTTAGAGAAATAGAACCAACAAGATAGATAGACAGATAGATAGATAGATAGACAGATAAGGACAGACAGACATAGATAAATATAATGAATATATACATTGCAAGGTCTTATGTATATTTTATATATATATATACATATATATATACACACACATGTTAAATACACACACATGTAGGATAGAAGGAGAAAGAAAGAAATTTATTATAGGGATTTCCTTCTTATACAACTAAGGGAGCAAGCGAGCAGTCTATATAACTCTGCTCTCTTTACATTTTATGCTGGAGGTTGAAGTCCTGGGGCAGGGAATTGAGAAAGGAGGTTGGATGTAACAAGTAGAAGAGCGAGAACAATCTGGTACCTGCCAACCCAAGTTGGAAGCCACACGTCAGTTCTCGGCACAAGAACCCCTATCAGTTCTTCATACCCTACAACCTTGATGATAATCATATTTCGCAGAAGTTAGTTCCCCTCGTGATTGAGCTTAACACCTGTCCCAGGAGCTGAGGAAGCTGAAGGAAAATCCAGAGAAAGACAGAGTATTTGCAGGCCCTGCTGCTATCCCACACCAGTGAAATAAGCCAAATCCTAAGTAGACAAAGGGCATGAGCTGCAAAATTGCCTGGCAACCCTGCCCTGAGCTTTTGAAATATAAAACAACGTGACCACTGTTCCAGTTCCAACCTCCAGCTGTGGCCCACCATTGCCCGTAACATACAGGAAGAGAATTCTGGGAAATGAAGTTCAGCCTCGCCAAATTACTGTGGCTCCTGATTTCCTCATCATATTCCACCTGTCAGCCTTATTAAATTAAATGTTAGAATGCCTTTCCTATGCCAAAGAAAATGGCTAAACTGTTATAGGAATGAATATAGCCTCCAACCCTTCCTCAGAATTTCTGCCTTATACTGACTTCTCAAGATTTCAAAAATCAATTTCAATGGACAAAAAAAGTCTTGTAGTATACCAACCAGGGCCCTGGCAGAAAACAGATGGCACCCTCAAAGTAAGCAGACTTCCAGACAATTTACTAATTAAAATTAATGGGTGGGGTGTAAGGATGCCACAGGGATAGTACAGTGCCCTGGGGCTAGTAACAGTGGTGATCTTGTCATACTCTTGCCCAAAGGGATGGGACAGGCCAGTTACTGGGATCCAGTGAGAGAGAGGCACATAGAAACACTACCTGGAAAAAACCAGGGACCTTCCACAGAGGGACACGGCCAATTCAAGTCATCCCTGCAAATTGATGAACCAGAAGAACAAATATTTTGATCTCTCTCTCTCCTTCCTTCTGTTCCACCACAGGAACTTCCCACTGACTAGACACAACTAAAGCCAAAGGACAAAATGGCCCATCCTCACTCTCCCGGGGCAGAGAGTTGGGTAAAGAAGAGTGGAAAATATCTGAGGAGCAAATAGAAAAGATTTGGCAAAACTTTCATCATCATCCACACAAAAATTAGACCTGAAAATTACTTAGGTCATTGAGTCCTTTTAGAGGTGAAGAAGGGCATGTGTTGAGTAGTTGTGGTTTATCAGAACTTAGGATCCCTTGACAGCAGTGCTATGCTCCTGTCATATCCCTCATGCGTAGCACAACGTCTGGCTCATAGTAGGTGCTCAATAAATGCGTATTTACTGATCTGGTTGAACTGAATGAGATTGTGTAAGGCCAAGCCACAATTTAAACACTAGCATCCTAAAGGCCAATTTTATCCCTCCACCTCCAGATATCATTTTAATTTTCCAAATATATGAAACACTACAAATTGAATAATTCAGCTCCCTTTATTTATTCCCACCCCTGCCATCAGTAATTTAAGTCAGAAAGCAGGAAGCAGGGAAATGGAAGGGCCTGTGTGATTTACCAAATGCGTAGTCTCCAGTTAGACCCAATAGGCTACAGCCCTCTGACTCCTGTTGAATATTCTTGTATCGAGCATCTTGAGTGCTTTCTCAGGCCTTCAGAACTCACAAGAGCCAGACAAGTGAGGAAGCCTTCTTATATTTGGAAAATGACTCCATATTTCCCATACTAGCTTTTCTTTTAAACTATGTGTAAATGATTTATTGTAGTAGCAAATCAGATCATGATAAGATAAAGCTTTTTAGAGGTCATTAAAGAGTTTGGGGGAAGTTCCTACAAAGATGCTAGTCTTACACTGTCTGAGTGATAAGGCAACTTAACAATTTATGTCAAAGTTTGCAAAATGTGTTTGTCTGATAAACAGTTTGCTCCGCAGGCATCAATCATACTTGCTCTCTGTGCTGTGTTGTATTTTTCATGAAGTGAACTTTAGCGACTTTGCCCATCTCCAGGTTTTTGAGATTGCGGCAGGCAAAGGAGAGCTTCTCAACTCCCCCTGCAGTGTCGCATCTCCAACCTCATGGTGCGGCCACCGTAAAGCAGGGGGCCAACGCAGGCACTCTAAACGGGCCTGGTAAGAAAGGAAAGTCCAAGGAAGCTGGTGTCATTAGGAAGGTAAGATTCAAACAGCGCACAGATCAGGGAAAACGGACATAGTAAGATGAACCAAACAGGCGAAGATGCATGCGCCTGCGCACTCCTGCATGTACGCGGCTGCGCACTCCCCCATGGACGCGCCTGCGCCCCGCCCCATGCACCACCTTTATAGGCGGTTTACCGAACCAAAGGGCGTGATAAGCTTCTGTAAGAATTCATATTCACAGATATGAGGCGTTCTGTTGAGAGACATTCTTGACACGAAGTAGCGAGCCGACTTCCACGTTGCACTCTGGTCCTTGCCATGAGTCCTCGTCTGGAAAATGAGGATAATAACGCCTGCAACAGCCACCTTGTCGAGTCGTTCCCGGAGAAGCCCAGGAGCCCACCCTGCAAACTAAATCACTATGCAAATAGAGGCCGGCACAGTAAGTGTTGGCTCAGGAGCGAGGATATATTTATTGTTCCTCCGTAATTTAAAAAATAAAATAAAACACCCAAGACCGTAGGACAACTTGGTTAACGTACCTTCGGCTTTCTCAAATCTTACCATTTTAGAAGCATTTGCAACTGCTTATAAATCACTTCTCAAAATTGCCCTGAGCTGAAATGATATTTCTGAGCGCATGTTAAAAGCCTGTAAGTGCTTCTGTTCTTGAACAAAGTGAAATCAGGTTACGTTAATAGAAGTATTAATTAATTTGCTCTAATTTTATTCAGCAGAATTAGCATTATTGAAAAGTCTTTACCATTCTTGAGTACCCTAAAGTGCGCGAGGCTTTAGCGATGGGGATCGGGCTGCAGCACCTACCAGTGAATGTGAGAGCATGGAAGATTAGTCTCTAATTTGGAAACCTGAGATGTACTGGGAAATGCTGTGGGGTGTGTTATAATGAAAATACCAATCCATATTAGCTATGGTTGCCATAAGCAAAAATCTTGATATCTTGGCCAAACCTACTTAAGGTTCATGTAATAAACCCGCATTCCTAATTTTATTAGTGATGTGCCAAGTTAAGCACTTTGCTGGCCTTTGGACAGATTTATAGCTTGACTGGGCTGAATTAGTGGTGACTGACAAGAGGACATTGTTTTATAGGATGCTATTTAGATAAAGACCTGCAGGGTGTTTCTGTAATGTTGTCACTTCAAGTCCAAACAGGAAAAAAGAAATGTGTATTAAGGAGGACTCTTCATTAGCTTTTATGAGTTTAATCTAGTTCAGTCAAACGCTTCCTTATAAGGCAAGACATTTTAATGTACAGAGACAACCTTATCTCTGTTCCAGGTTTCAGAATAAAACAATCTTTTAGGCTTAATAGTGCATCAAAAAAAGAAAGTTTGATGAGTTAATATTTGTTCAGTTCTTAGAACACTTCCTGGCACATAGCAAGGCACACTCTCCGTTTGTTAAATAAGTTAAATAAAATCAAAATCCTTGTTCTCATTCCACAGTGTATATGTATACGTTTATAAAAAAAATCACATTCAGCCACTCATCCCCTCTTTACCAGCATTTTCTTGCTGGGGGGGTTTTCTAAATTATTAGTCATTATTTCTCCCCATGGTTTTTAAAATTCAGATCCTTCTTGTTACAAGGAGGAAGATCAGAACCTTCTATTTATTCATGGACATCAGTGCTAACATTCCTGCTGGCTTTTCACACTGAAAGCTGTCTACTGGTGAGTTATGGGAGATGGTATTGGCTTCAGATGGTTTTGGTGAGGATGTAAAGTTTTGGGTCTCGCTGTACCTCAGTCTTAACAGCTGAATGATTTCATGCACACAGGCCAGGGGGAGGGGGACAGTCCCTTGCAACTGGGGGAACAAGTGTCCTTTACAATATAAAACCACTGGCCTATAAATGTGCTTTTCCTGTGATTTAAATAGGCCATTGGCCTGAATGTCAAATTCATTAATCCAAATCCTGACTCCTCTCTCTCATATGTGTGTGTGTGTGTGTGTGTGTGTGTGTATTCCCACTGTGTATAGTCCCATTACAAAGACTTTACTTGAAACTCAAACCTGAGATGTAAGGTTCTCACATTTAGAAAATAGGCTCCTATTGCCTACATATCATTAGCGGAGGTCATATAACAAACAGATTCCAACATATTGAGAGGTAAGTTCTGAAATGTGTCTTTGGTCACCTGTGAGCCTTCCTACAGACACTTCGGGTCTAGGTGGGAATTTACCAGGGGTGCTGTTGTATCTTTCTCCAACACTTTCACACTTTATCTGAGGAGCTCAAAATACCCAAAAAAGCATATTTCTCAATATTTCTCCCAGCCCTTTTCTATTTTACATTATATCTTAGTTTACCTAAGCATAAACCCAGCCTCTAACAACTTGTGCAAGGCCACAGGGAAGTCAGCAGCGCCAGCCTCCCACCCTCTGCTTTTCATAGGGTTCATTCCCAGAAAACATGCCCCTCCCTGTGGGCTCTCAGCCACTTTGGTAATGCAGGTGCAAGAAATACAAAGTAGCATCACCTGTTCTAATTCTCGTTCCTAATGCTTTTGGCCAAATGTCTGGTTGTCAAGCGCAGACAGCCCGCATGTTTATCAGGCCCCTGCACAAAGCAGTGGCATGCTCTAAGGCTCACTTTCTTCCTCTGGAAAATAAGGTTGATAATAGTTCACCTTTCATTGGGTCATTTAGAAATAAAGGTTAAGTTCTTAGGACAGTGCTGGCACATACTAAGTGTTAGCTTAAGCATTATTATTACCATTATTGCTATTACTCTTATTAATCTCTTTTTTTTTGTAATAAGAAAAAAATTAAGTTAGACGAGATCTCGCTCCTCCTCTATCTTACCTGTTTGGTTGCCTCCTAGGCATGCCCATGGGTAAGCTTAGCGTGTGGCAAACACAGGCATTGCAGGTAAAGCCCTGAAAACTGTCCCTGTATCTGATAGCCAAGGTCTAGATCCCTGCCTCCAGACTCAATATCTGTTCCAACACTCAGATGTGTGTGTATGTGTGTGATACGTGTCTGTGTACATACATGTATGCATAAATGGATATATGAATATCTTTTTACAGTAGAATTAGGTGATAACAATGAATGTGAAGAGCAACGTGGCACTGAAACATTGCTTCAGAGGAACCGTATTATAACCCCTAAAGACTGCTTTTATTTCACAACTCTTTTGTTTTGTGTGTGTTCATATATTTTGACTCCTAGGTAGAGAGTTTATCTATTTGAATCCTGGTTTGAAAAGTACTTTCTATCACCACACATTGATGTTTTGGCTTCTCTTCTCCCTTCCCTTCTCTTCTCTTCCCTTTCCTTCCCTTCCCTTCCCCTTCCTTTTCCCCTTCCTCTTCCTTTCCCCCTCCCCCTCCTCCTTCTCTTCCCTTCCCCTACCTATCCCCTTCCCCTCCCTTCCCTTTCTGTCCCTTCCCCTCCCCTCCTTTCCTTTCTCAAGTCCTAGATAGCAGAAGAGCCTTCCACTCCCATCATCTGCCCCATTAACTGTGCTACTGGCTTTCTGGGGCCAGGATAAAGTCACATGGCTGAGATGCCACCTCTAATCCCATTTTCCATCTGTATACCGGATTTTGTTAACCGCTTTTTAAATAAAAATACAGCATGATTCTAATGTACTAAGGAGTTCCAGGGATAACCATATAATTTCAAAACGATACTGATTTTGTTTATATGCAGCATAATCTTTTACAGTCCTTAGTCTTTATTTGAAGCATTGCAAAGTGGATTTTTATGAAAGGTATTATAAAGGACTCCTTGTTTCTTCATAACAGATCTGAACGTTAACTGATCAGAGTTCAGATAAATAGTCTTTACTCTCCATTAAAATATTAAAAAGCCTTTGGTAAGAAACTGGCATAAAGATCCTTCATTCTTGTTTAATGAACACTTGTTGGCAAGGATAACACTTTAATAGCTTTGCAGAATGAATTTTGTGTGCGTACCCTCCATTTCCCTGTCAGACACTTGTCCAGGTGCTGGAAATTGATTGGGGGAAGCATATTTTTACTCATTAGTTTTGTATTTGATTACAGAACAGTAAAATATGAACCACCGAGTCCCCGAGGCATAGCTGTGTACATTGAGATTAATAATTGCATGTCATCATGTTTTCCATTGGAATTTATATGGACAGATAGGATAGGTGTTTCTTAAGTAGGTTTAAAAGCAAAGCAAATTTGTATTTAATCTTTTTTGCAGCTAGAGTTTCCCTAATGGAGAAAAGGTTAGGCAATATCATATATTTTAAACATAGTTTTAATTTATTTTTTTCTCTTTTCTATTTTTTCCCTTCCCAGTGGAAGCATATCAGATTTTCACACTAACCACTACTAAAAAAAAAAAAAAAAATCAGTGCCTATAAGGACAATATGATATAAAACCTGTCAACAGAGACCAGTTTTACCCACATTCCAGTAAGCGCAATGAGGAAGGATGATTATAGGGGTAGACAGGTTTCACCATTCAAACAAGGAGCTTAAATACAAAACAAAAATTACAGGTTGATCTTCAAGATATATCTTTTTTTTTTAAATCTACAAAGTTGGGTTTTTTTAATATGAAGATTGTAATTTTCCCCTTAAACAAGGTATATGTTTGGAGGCTGAGGTTGTAAATTATTTTTGGTTATGCTTGCAAAAAAACTTATCATTTTGTTGTTTTATGGCATAATAATAATAAAAGAAGTGCATTAAATAAGTGATTTTGCTTAGACTGTGCTACGGTTAAGCAATGTCAATCATATTGTGCTCTTTTCTGTGAAGATGCTCATAAATGCAATTTCCAAAACAGAATCTAATGAGGTACTTAATGGTCACAAAACTGGCACATTTGATAATTAATGTTCCTTACTGATTTTTTGCTGATGCAGCACAGTGATAAACAGGGGCACAAGTTAACCAAACATATTCTTGAACCACTAGTTAAAATAAGAGCACACAAAGAACTTTAGTACCATTATTTACTATAGAATGAATGAACACTTGATGGCATCCTTCTGGGGTCAGCTAGAAAGCTCTAGACAGACAAAAAGTGTCTCTTCTAAGAAGCAGAAACCCCTTCTCACTTGGAAGAGTATGAGAGGGTTTCTTGATTTGTCTGCTTATACTATATCCCACTAACAAAAACTAAGACACTTCACTTCTAAGATTCTCGGTACCAAAAAAAAAAAAAAAAAAATTTGTGAACACTTACTATGTGCCATGCGCTTAATTATATATTTCCTCCTTGGATCCCCATAATAATTCTACATACAAATAATTGTCCTCATTTTAAAGATGAAGTTACTGAGGCTTAGCAACGTTAAGGTTTTAACATAGCTTATTAGCAAAAGAGGCCATTCATAGGAAAAGCAGTGACAGTGACGTACAAAGAGAAGACTGCAGTCTCACCAAGCACATGAAACCTGAGTCTGGATCCAGGAGCTACTGTGTAATTTGCAAGTATGTGAGACACTTAGACTTTTTGGCCTCGGTTTTCTTACCTGTAAAATGGGATAATATTTCATAGTGGTTCAGGATTGGAAATCATATCTGTAATTCAGTTTAGGAGTTGACTCGAAGACATTGAATGATTATGAAATGGTAGTTCTTTCTCCAAAATACACACACACACACACACACACACACACATACACACACATACACACATACACACATACACACTGCTTCCAAAGAATTCAAAAGTGAAATTAGATCCACCCCCAAATCTTGGGACCTTTCCAATATACCGTTCTGTGTTTTGTAAACATGAGTTAAAGTAATTCATTGTCTCACAGCACACAAAGCAAGTTAAAATTGTAATTGATGGATACCTGAGTCTTCAAATGTGGCACATGACTTGATGAGTATCTTTAATAAAAGTGCATTAAAAGGGCTCATCAACCTCATGACTCCAGACCTGGCTTTGTGTGACTTCTACAACCATTCGTAATAAGATCAGAGGAAATTCTGTTGCTCAAAACTCATGCAGAAATTGTTTTCCCTTGACCCCCCAGTTACTAATTATAGAATCTGATTTGGGGCATGTGTACAATTCTGGACATTACATTGGGTGGTTGACTTGAGATCCCTTTTTAATGGAGAACAGTTTAGATTAAAATTAAAATGTAGAAATGATTGGGAAAAATATGGTCTGAAATCTTTACTAGATATTACTCTTTCAAAAGAAGGAAAGATCAGATACTATGGTTAAAAACTACCACTTCTAGTTTTCTCTTAAATTGCATCAATGTTTTATGGCAGATGGATCGTGTTTATTTTTTATTGTTGTTGTTTGTAAATTCCCATTGACTTCAAAAGGGGCATGCCTACTAAGAATAGTATGCTTTTCACAGCTGAGATTTAAGGGATTTGAGGGACTCAGAAAAGCTGAGAGATAATTGAAGACTCACAGGGGAGGCATAGAAGGGATCAGAACAGCAACAGGAGGCTCAAGGAGGATTGTAGGGGCTCCAAAGAAGCTGCGAGTGGATCAGTGTAACAAGCAGAAGTCAAAGGAGCTCCTAAATGGCAGAGGAATGATGAGAGAGAATTAGAATGTCCTAGGGGACAAGAAAGAGGACACAAGTATGGGCTAACTATCGTCAGAACAGTACGTTCATGCTGGGCAACCTCACCCATCCCTATGGACTAGATCCAGCTTACATGCTAATAACTTATTCCCTCGCACCAGACCATAAATCCAGTTGCTCACTGAACATCTCTACTGGGCTGGCCAACAGACACTTCACACTCAGCATGCCCCAGACTGAATTCATCATCTCTCCTCCCATAACGTAGGTGTCAGAGTAGCTCAGAGAATCTCTCTGACTTGTACCCCCACATTTAGAATCTTCTGGTTCTGGGTTTACCATCTCATACTTAGCTTCTCTCTCCACTTAGCTACTCCAGATTGATTTTTATTGCAGTGCCTGCCTGGCTTTCAATTCCCCTTTGTGCTATACTCTCATCCCTGGGTCTTATCAAGACCATATCCCTGGAGAAATCCAGTATCTGGCTTTCTGCTCGTTTAAGAGAAGAGTGCATCCCTTGGTCTAATCTAGAAATTGGGACTTGTTCTAGATTCCTCCTTTCTCCTTACCTCCTCTGGCTAATAAGCCAACAGGTCTAATCAATTCTACCTCAAAAAGATTTCTCCCAGTCCTTTTTATCACTTCTCTATCTTGCCCCCACTGCCATTTACTTGAATTCATTATTTCATCAACGCTTGACTGGAACATTGCACGAGGCTCCCACCTGGTTGCCTGACTGCACATTCGGTCTCCACCTCCCACTCTATTTACTTAAATTATGGTTCTAAAAAATCTATGCAAGTAGATCAAATGAATTAATCCAATTAAAATCTTTTGGTGTCTTCCCATTGGTTTCAAGACAAAGTCCAAACGCTTGAACGTGGCATGTAAATTCCTTGTCAGTTGGTCCTCTTACTTCTCCATCATTGTTCTTTGCCGTTCCTCATCTCATAGGTCACCCTCCTGCTGCACTGCAGTGCTTACAGCTGAAAGCCATGTCCTGCTTCCACTGCTTTGCTATTCCCTCTATTTGAAATGCCTTTCTCTCAGTGCCCTCTCCTCCCACTGTCAAGCTGATGAACAACTTCTTCCTCAAGACTCGGCTCAAGTGCCGTCCAATCAAGAAGGCCCTCCGAGGGACTCTTCCATTCAATCTCTATAGTCATGGCTACATACGCACAATATGTCACCAGGGCCAAGGCTCGCAAGCAAATCCAGACCATAGAATGGGAACAATTTGGGGGTGAGACCATGCCTTGCTGAGGAGACAGGGAAGAAGTCTGGCCCAGGACATTAAGCAGGGAGGTCTTGGGACAGATCCCTATGCTGCGGATGATAGTTCAGATCTCAAGAGAGTTGGTGAAAGTCATGGGTTTCCTCATAGGGAGATGAAGTCTGACAAGGAAATCCAGTGAAGCAGTGGATTAGTCTGAGCAGGCAGATGATTGTCTGGTAGGTGGGAATTTTGTTAGAAAGAGCAAACTTACAGTCCCTGCACTTAGGGAGAGCTGAAGAGCTTCATAAAATGGGGTTTAGGTTCAGGACACAAGACAGATAACCAGTAACCAGGACAGGGGTAAAAAGAGGAAACCAGGTCTAGAAATAGATAAAAAGGCAGGTGTAAGACAGAGAGGCCTACGTGAAAGAGGGACTCGGCGCACCAGAGGGTGACGGAGTGCTGTGCCCCAGCAGTCTGTGTGGAAATACTTCCGCGCTGGCCAAAGGCCCCAACCCAGGGACTTAGCGGAGCTCATCTCCAATGGCGGAAGTATGTCTGCAGCCTCGCTGCAAAGGGGGGCTTTGAAGCCAGAGTCAGGCAGACCCCCTCCACGCTCCGGCTGATATTAATTCTGTCAAGGTGGCAGTTTTTCTTGACATTTGGCCTAATTTTTTTCTTTGCTTAATTTTATTCAATGCAATTCGAAGAGCAATTATTATACCATTATGCCTTACTTTTGTTACACCTTTCCTTACTCTGCTTTCGCTGATCTCTCTCCTTGATATTTGCGGACTGCCAGTGTTTGTAAATTGTCAACACATCTCTGTTAATTGTTGCTTAGTCAGCCCTCTCTCCAGTTTACATCCCTAACCTTTCTCTGTATTCCAGGCCATTCGTTACATAAGCAGTTGCCTAGCGCAGGCTGGCCCTCATCTTTCTGACCTGGAAATGGGGGACTCGGGAGACGCTCCCTCAGTGTTGTATGCGTCACCGTTGACCCCCATGGGGCAGGCTGCTACAGAAACATAGTTCCTCATCCCCTTTGCAGGCGACCCAGCTCCACCCTGTCACTGGGCGGTGGGAGGGTAAGAAATGTAGTCTCCTTCCACAAATGATAATAATCTCCTTATCTGGGATGGTAGGAACGGATCAAATCACATCTTATACCTGAAGGGTTTACTTTTATTTCATGGCTCAGTGGTTACATGCAGGAACTTTAAAGACAGAGGCCAGATTTGGGGTCTATTTTTGCTGAGCAAACTTGGGCAAGTTCCACATGTCTATAGGCCTCAGTTTCCCTCGCTGTAAAATGGGCGTGAGCCATAACTCACAGAACTGTTATAAAGAGAAAATACATGTAAACACTTCGTACAATGTCACTTATATAGGAATTGTTCAACAAATGGGTGAGTCCAGTTACATGTGGAAAAGCTTGCAGACTCAGGTTCTTCTTGAGGTTGCCTTCTTTCTTTTTCTTTTTTTTTTCCTTCAGTATTATCAAAGCCGACATTTCCCAAGACTGTTAACAGTGGACAGAGCACATTTGCCAAGCTTTGGGGGTTTCAGTCCACCAAATTCATCATGTTCTCCTTTTCCCATGCCAGCAAGGGCAGATCTCTCTGCCAGTTTCACCCACTTTAGAGAATTGGGAAATAGGAAATTCCTTTTACCTTTCCGTTAAAATCCTTGTCAATATGTATCATCCCTCGTTGGAGATTCATGGTTAAATATATTTGGCAAGAGCTACCCTCTCCCCCTCAGCTCACGCTAGAGACGTTGAAAGGCTGTTCTAGATGAAAGCATGAGAGAGAATTCCGATGGCCCTGAAGTGTGTTGAGCAGCGAGGGCCTGCACGGTTTGTACACATCTGTCATCTCGTTTCTTTTCATCTTCATGCCAAACCTATAAGGTCGATATTATTAGCCCCTCGTTGCATAAAAGGAAACTGAGGATCATGGTTTTTCTGTTTATTAGAGCTAATTAACTGCAAAATTTGGATCTCTTCATACCATGTCTCATTTTAAGGCAGTCTCCCAGGCAATAAGCTTTAAAGAAAGTAGCTTTGCAAGACTTCCTTGGCCACCATATTGTCTCTTAGCAGCTTTAAATTCTCAACCAACATATCTGGATTTGAATCCTGGCTCTACGTCTTATGAACTGTGTGATCCTAGGCAAGGGTTTTAGCTGTTAGAAGCTTCATTTTCATCTGTAAAATGGATATGATGATCCCTTCATGGGATAGCTGGGCATACCTCCTAATATATATATGATGTAGTAAATGGTGGACCTCTTCTGCTCATTCCTTTCTGTTTCAGGTCCTTGGCAAACATTCTAAACTCTCTTTTGTTCTTCCTGGAAAAACCGCTGTTGTCCATGGGAAATTGTTAATGATTTTCAGATATATCCAAAGTAAAGCCCAAATCCTTGACTCTTGTGTTAAGTGTCCAAATACCTTGAGATATGCCTCGCTAATTTCCACCCAAAACACTTCATGACTTAAATAAACATAGTTCTACCTTGGTTTAGTTAAACAAGCTGCCATCCAATGTTTAGGAAGAAGNAACAAGCTGCCATCCAATGTTTAGGAAGAAGTGAAAAATGATATGGTGTTAGTTGGAGTGGGAAGTGGGGAATTAATATTTATATTTTTAATATCATAAAAAGTAGCCCCCATCTCACCCTCACCCCCACAATATTTAAAATTTGTATTCAACTACATCATGTTGGTCATTAAATTATCTCTGAAAACTCAGCATTGCTTTTCAGAATTGTTTGGGAAATAAACAAGTAATTTCACTTCATGCCCAAGCTGGGTGAATTTTTTTTTTAACCTAGAATATTAAAGCCAATTTCCTGAAACCAATAAATTTCGCCATATTTTTCTTTCCTGGTTTTGATCTGCCCCCAGACTGATAAAGCTGGTAGCTGGTATTTGTCAGTTCTTAAATGAACACATAACCTCTATGTTGAAAGCAGTGCGGCTCGGTGCAAAGACCAGACAATCCTCAGACTTGGTTCAAAGGGCAGCTCCTCTCTTAAAGTTCTGTGTGACCTTGGGCAAAATTCTCTGATTCTTAATCACCTCACCTACAAAACCAGAGTGGTAGTGGACATTCATTCTGCCATGAACAGTCATGACAGGAGGGGCCCTGCTCTGGGCACCAAGAATACCGCAGGGAAGCCAACACAAAAACCCCTGCTTTCTAGAAGCTTGTATTCCAGATGGGGAGGCAGACAATAACAAGCAAAGAAATAAATAATACATAACGTATAATATGTGAGATGGTACAAAATAACATGGAGCAAAATAAAGCAAGCCAGAGACAACGTGGAGTGCCAGGAGGGCGGGGATGGGCTGCTGTGGGTACAGGGACACCAGACAGCCAGCATCGCCTGCTTGCCACCGCGAGCCGAGTACGATGGCTGGTACTTGTAGAAATAGCCCACAGCATAGAACTTGTGGGATAAAAGTCAATCTGATCGAGCACAGTGTGCTGCCCCCCCTTCCGTTTTAAGCATCAACATAGTATTTATTGTTCAAACTCTGATAGGCAAATGTCTTCACTGAATTTTAAAAACACTTGCCCTCTTCTCCAGTCTGCAGAAAACAATCTTAAACTCAAAGGAATGCCAAGTGTTTTTTTTTGTGGCGTGTTAGTTACGTCCACGAATGAAATTGAAGTCACTTCAACAAATGATACAAACAGATTGTTGTAGCCTGGGTGTGAGCTTTGCAGAGTTAAACAGAAAAGAACACAGAGGATTCTTAGGTACNGTTAGTTACGTCCACGAATGAAATTGAAGTCACTTCAACAAATGATACAAACAGATTGTTGTAGCCTGGGTGTGAGCTTTGCAGAGTTAAACAGAAAAGAACACAGAGGATTCTTAGGTACGTCCTTCCTTTTTCTGTGGCTCAGTCCCTCTGCCTGTTGTCATGGGTGATAGGAAGCTGGCAGGGGCTGTCACCTGCTGCTCACCATTACGGAGGTGTTTCAGCCCAGAACGCTTGGGAGAGCTCTCAGAAGAATATTGCCATTCTGAGATCCCATACTCACCTCTCGTGTGATTCATCTCCACTTGAAACTGAACGGAATCCCATTAATTATCTCTTCAGATAGTAAATCAGTTTCTCCTATGTGAAAAGAATGCTGCTACCCGAGTCCCTCTTTTTGTCTGGGATCGCCAGAGAGTTATTACAGTTGGTATTGAACTCATAAGAATAATTTTAGCATGACTGCAACAACAAAGTGTTTTGTAAATGTATAACCTTGTTTTTCTTAAAAAGCCCTGAATAACTGTGAAGTCACATTGCTGGCTTAAGT
The DNA here is from genome assembly GCF_002007445.2 of Ailuropoda melanoleuca. Classification (NCBI taxonomy): domain Eukaryota; kingdom Metazoa; phylum Chordata; class Mammalia; order Carnivora; family Ursidae; genus Ailuropoda; species Ailuropoda melanoleuca. The sequence continues at coordinate 58,252,152 of NC_048219.1, read as the reverse complement.
GTGATAGCTCTTCTCTCTCTCTGCTCCCTCCAACTTTAAAAGCCTGCATTCAGTCCCTGGCTTTAAAGTCAAGGCAATGTGCTGATTGACTGTGCTGACATAATTGTGTTAATGACAAGACACGACGGCTACATTGTTAGATAGGTCGCTTATCATCACTATTTATTTAGCTCACTCTGCCAAGTCTGAATTATACTTTTTCTACATTGTGGTTAGAGTCAGTCATTTAAAGTGCTTCAGTGTTGAAACAACATTTTTTTTACAAGTCTTTTAGCTGTAGTTCAAGAGAAAAAAGTCTTCTATGGCATCATTAAACAGGGTTCACAGTAAGTCCTTGCTGAAAGATGTAAAGTTTGAGCTCTTAGGAAATGAAATCTTTGATCTCCAAAATGATTAGTGAAACCATTTTTGTACACAGGCCCATTTTTATCTCATGTTAGAGAAAATAATACAATTTAATCTACATAATACTTCTCATTCTGATGCCTCGAGTCAACCTCTGTCGTTAGTGTATAGAACTGCCCGAGAGCCCTCTGCTCTTTGCTGAAGGAAGGAGCTAGAGACAGGTCTATCTTTCAAGGCATCAGAGCTATTGGGCTGAATACAAAAGGACATGGTGTCATCATCTTATCTCGAAAGGATGCTATTTCAAAGATGTGACATTCTCAGGGTCTTCTTTTTCCCCAGGTAATACTTAGTAGAGATATATACATATATATAATATATATGTGTATGATATATACATATATAATATATATGTGTATGATATATACATTAATATATATGTGTATGATATATACATATATAATATATGTGTGTGTATAATATATACATATATAATATATATGTGTGTGCATAATATATACACACATATATGTATAATAACCATGAGTCATTAGACTGAACCATTGAAGCAATAGGCTATCCCCAAGCCATTCTGTGACAACTGGAAGTATGGCCTGCGGGCTAAGAAAAGATAAAGAGGTTAGCACACAGGCTGAGCAACTCTAGACTGACCTGACAAAAGGGGGTGTGAAAGTGTAGTGACTAAACCAAAAGCTCAGATTGTTCTTCAAGTTCATAAAACTGACTTTCATTCTTCTCTTTAATTTACTTGCTTTCAATGCATTTTAAAGCTTTATTATTTATTTATTTATTTATTTATTTATTTATTTATTTATTATTCATTTGGCTCCAGACACTGTTCTAGGCTCTGAGACATAGTAATGAGTAAAACCAACCTCCCATCCTCATGAAGTTTCCATTCTGTGGAAGACCCTCATGAGCATTCTTGTATGTGAGTGCTATGCTCTCAGGCAGGAATTTCTCCAACTTCCGGGTCATAAGCTACTCTCATCTTTGATTTTACTGATATTCCCAAACTGTCTCCAACATGGCTGTATCAATTTATACCTTTCTACCCTGTTATCTCACCAACTCTTGATATCGTCATACTTTTAGACTTTGCAAATCTGGTGGATACGAAATCGTATCCCGCCGTAAATTAAACTTGCTTTCCATGGCTACCAAGGAGATTGAGCATTTTTTTGTTCAGTCAGTGAGTTTGTTGTTGAGTGTTGGTCACTCTGTTTCCTATTTTGCCTGCTCATTCATGTTTTTTTCAGTTGCTCATTTTAAAATGGAATGCTTTTCTTTTTCTCATTGATTTGTGGGAAGTTTTTATATATTGTGGGTAATAATGCTTGTCAGTTATGTATTGCAAATCATTTCACCTGGTCTGTACTTTTCCTTTCTTGTTATAGTAGTATTTGTTGGACAGAAGTTTTCAATGTTGTCAAATTTTTCCTTATGGCTTTACTGTTAAAATATCTTGTCCTACATTGAGATCATAAAGGTATTCTCTAATTTCTTCTAAGTGTTTTTAAGTTTTGCTTTCATATTGAGGTCTCTAATTCACCAGGAATCCATTTGTGTTCGTTATGAGGTAGTGATTCAGTTTTTTCTCCATATGGTTATCTAGTATCATCATGGCAGACCATGGCTTTGTCATGCCACCTTAGTCATACATTAGAGTTCTATATGTTCTTGGCTCTCTTCTGGATGACTCATCCAGTTGCTTCTATTCCATAGTCCAATGTGTCTATTACTGATTCACTACCATACTGTATTAATTACTGTGAGTATAATTATAATAATAATGCTTCTTGATATATAATATCACATGTCCCATCTTCTTCTTATTATTTTAAATCATCTTAGCCCTTTGCATTTCCATATTAAATTTATAATAACTTGTCAGATTGTGTTTTAAAAATCCTATTTAAATTTTGACTAGACTTCATACTTTAATTTGGAGGAAAACTATGTTATTAAAATGATAAGTTTTCCTATCAATGAATTTGGCCCCTCCATTTGTTTAGATCTCCTTAAAGCTTTAAATCTTTTCCTTTAAGATATTTGCCTTTCTTCAAAATTTTTGTTGGAATCTCCTTTCTAAATATTCGTCTAATTGTTGCTTACAGAAATGCACTGCATTTTTGTATATTGGTCATTTATCCAAAAATCTTGCTCAAGTCTCTTCGAAGTCTTAAACCTTGTCAGTACGTACTCTGTTTTCTTAAAAAAAAAAAAAAAAAGACATTAATGAATTATAAATCTTTTCCTTCCTTATTTTTAATTTATTTTTTAAAATGTATTCATTTAATATAATAAACATAGCTAAGACCCCCCCCCGACGCAAATGAAGGCAAGTTAGCATTTAATCTCTCTTAGCTCTGAAACTTTTTAAATATTTCACCATTAAAAATGATTTTTGCTGTTGATTTAGCAGGGTTGTTTTTGTTCGTTTCATTTTGAAGAATTTCCTGTTTCTAGATTATTATGATTTTCTATCACAAAGAAGCGTTGAATGTCGTCACTTCTTCTGCATCTTATGAGTGATCTCATGTGTTTTTTCTCCTTAAATTCGTCAGTGTAGTGAGTTGCCTCAATAGATTTCTTAATATTAAGCCAAACTCGCCATTCTGAAACATCTTCAATTGGGTCATGATGTATTTCTTTTAATATATTGTTGGATATATTTTGTTTACAATTTGTTTTTTATTCTGGTAAAATGTGCATAGCATAAAATTTACCATCTTAACAATTTTTAAGTCTATTTTAAGTCCTTCTTTGATATATGTTATTTAAAAATATGATTTTTAAAATATTTTGATTATTAAATTATTCCCCAAAACCATATTTTTCACTAGAAGTAATAAATTTCGAATTGCGTGAAGTGGCTCTTTTCTTCAATAATTTAATTTTAAAATTTACCTCAGTCACTGGTAGCTTCAGTGATATTTTCTTTTGTTTTTTGTCAATTTCAAAGCAAGTCCTAGAGCACCAAAGCAGCTCTACAATATGTGATGTTCATTATTAACCCTAAATAAATTGTCGGCTTTTGAAGATTTCTCTCATCACTTTCTATCCTTTTAAAAAATCTCTTCTTTTGATGGAAGTTTAGTGCTATTAGTCCTAAAAATATGTGGCCTAGAGCAGAGTCTCTTAATGATTAAATTCTGTACCCTATCACTCTACAAGATTCCTCAAGAATATAATCATAAAAAATATTGTAGGTAAGTACAGTTTAGGGCTGCAGCCCCTATCACATCTGATCATCTGGGCTACGGTTCCCTCTTAGCCCATGTGTGAAAGCCAGTGGCTTCTAATGTCCACCTAGCAAACCCAGGAGTGGAAGATCTCCGAGCAGCTTTTAGTATTCACATCCCCTGGGACTTACCGTGCTATTATGGGTTCTAGTGGAAGTGTTCTTTGATCAAGAGAAGTTTTGGGGACTAGTCCTGCCACACCAGTCTCATGGGAAGAAGGCAGAGAAGAGAGAACATGATGGAAAGTAGTTAAGAGAGGGAAGCTATTAACCCAGGCTGGTTCATTTTATAAGCTATTCATTCCTTCCAATAAGAGCACCACACTCCAGTAAAGTAGGGACACTTTCTGTGGATAAGGACTTTGTTTTTGTCTGTGGCACACTTCAAAGCTCCTTTTCCTTGAGGAGTGATAGGGGCAATAGCTCCACATCTCAGTTCCCAATAGTTACATTGTTTCAACAATATTATTTGCAGACTGGTGACCGGGGGCAAGGGCACTTGCCACATCCAAAGAAGAATGCACCAGCACTGAGAGATACTAATACGACATATTTTCTGCCCTTGACCTTGTGATCAACTCAGAATTGAAGTGGAGAAGTGACTATATCAAGTGAACTCGGGTGTCTGGGATTCAATAAAGTGATTAAACAGGGGACAATATGAGGCTGGGAAGGAAAAGGTGGATGGTATCCTTAGAGGGAAGGGGATGGGTAGCACTTAGGTGAATGTAATACTGAGATGGGTTAATGATTAATTCATTTATTTACTGAATATTTATGACAATAATAACAAGTATTTACATAGCATCTACTAGGTACCGAGACCTTTACATTTATTAAATTACTTAACATTTACAACAATCCTCTGATGTTATTGTCATCTCTGATTCATACATGATACAACTGAGGCATGGAAAAAATATTGGTCACATTGCTAGCAGGTTGCAGAACTGAGATTCTAACCCAGGCAAACTAGTTACAGAGTCCAGGCTCAACTTAGCGACTCTGTTACATGGTCTCAATATATTATTATACGTAGATATATCAGAACACATATACATATAGAATACATCGGTACAAAGATGGCACATAATCTCGAACAAGACGTTGACACTGTTCTCTACCCTAATGAGCTTACAGTCTTTTTAGAGTGATGCTAAGTTAATAGCCAAGTGAAATACAGCATTGAAGTATAACATACCTAAGAACAAGAAGCTATTATCAAGGAACCTAAGAGGGGAACCCAGTGATTTTTAGAGATCCATGCCAAATGGCAAAAATTATATCTAAGCTGAGACCTAAAAATGAATAGTAATTATTCAAGCAAAGACATTGAGAGGATAGCGTTCCAGGCAGAGGAAGAAGAATATGGAAAGGCCCCCAAGCACAAAACAATGTGTTCAAAAGGTTCATTGCAGAACATTGCTGGAAAGCAATGAGAAAAGTCCTAATAGTAAATGCTGGCATAACCCTATTCAAAAGGTCGTACCATTGTTGGACCCAACTGGACTAGAATTAGCTATGTGGAAAAAAACAAAAAAAACCAGACAAACTAGAAAGTCATAAAACTCAAGGGAAGTCATCTTTGTAGTGGCTTAAATGCCTTGCATTTAAGAAAACATAGCATGCAAAAGACAATGAGAGAAATAGCTTTCTTGACTTCTGACAAGTTGACAGATTACAACATGTCAGGCAGATCAATTATATTGTTCAATAATATTTCATGTATTTCTCCCTCATGCTCTATCAGACCCTAAGTTTTTGAGTACAGAATCATGTCTAAATTATGTCTAAATTTCCTTTAAAAATATAGCCCAGAGAAGGCATCATAGATATGTTAACAGTAGTTTTCCCTGGTGAACAGTAAATCTCTACCATGATTATTTACATCTCATATGCTAGGTTTGTTAACACACTTTAAGACCTTAGTCTCTTTGACCTCTAAGGAAGAAAATAATCACACTTTCATGAAAGGCACAAAGTTAGTGTATTATTCTTATTTCAAACAATTTGCACTGAATTTGAAATGTGAGTGAATTTTATCCCTCATAATAGAATAGCTCCTTTCTGGTCCTAATGGTGTGAGTAAATATAGATTTCCATATGAATATAAATTGACATTTTTTTCTGTATTTGTGCACTGCTCTATGAATGAATGGGCAATATATTTTTATAGCACATTATTTTCCTTGTTCTTTCAGACAAATTGTAAGCAATTAGGAAAATCAGTATTTTTGACCCTTGTTAGGACAATGCATTTTTTACTCTGTAGTCTAAAGAAAATGGAGTTGCCCTCAGATGTATAGGGTGCTATTGGAACCACAAGATCATTCGCCATGTCATATATGTACAAAGACAGAAGCACTCTCTTAATTTTCTTTAATATAATGGGGACACAGTAGCCATTATGTCCTTATCTAGCGCTTATTTAGTTCGCAGAACATGGAAAATGCATGACACAGAGTGGCTTCTAGAAACTACTGTACATAGTATTCACAAATTATATGTACTTGTGAATACACATATGTATTCTCTCAATAGACAGAAATATAGATGATAGATATAAATATATAGATATAGAGATCCATAAATTAACATCAGAATATCAAGAGTTTATTAACTATGAAGAAAAGATAAAAAGGTCATCAGGGAAAAAAGATACTTTTGTCAGAAGTCTTGTTTTTGATTGTTACAGGTGTCAAGAGAAAAACAGATCCAACTATCATCACTAGTAGTTGACCCCAGGTGTCAATTATTCCAAATATAGTTATTGAGCGCCTCCAACGTGCCAGGCACTGTATTAGACTCTGGGAGTATAGTAGTGCATTAGACAGACAAAACTACTCCTAGGGATTCAAGCCATACTGAGTTGTAAATAGCCTTAAGGTAAATCTCAGAGAAGGTCCTGTACACGCAGGCATAGCTCTTGTGGGAAGCCAAGTACTAATGATTCCTGTCATTACCTTTGTCTTAAGCAGGCAGTAGAAGCTAAAACAATTATTCTCCTAAATCCATTTTGTTCAATCCTCTCTACTGGTATTAACTCATTCAGACGGGCAAATACCAAAAGAAATCTCTACATGCATGCAAATATTCAACCAGCCTTGACAGTTTTTTTCTAAACTGTTGCATGCTAAATTTCCTTATGTGTCCCCTTTTTCCTCCTGTACCCATCTCTAGATGTCTCCACCCCACCTGTAGGCAATAAAGAAACTAACATCTGATTTTCACTAAGCTGACTCTCTCGTTGGACCGTATCTTTCAACCCACTCCAGCTTGTAGACTTTTCCATGAGTCCTCCTCCTGCATTTACAAAGGTTCTTCTTCCTGGCATGTCAAGTTTGGTAACTTAGTGCATGGAAAAAAATACATCCATCCTACCAGAGAGTGGCCCACTTTACACTTAGCTGCACATCAGCTGATAGGTAATTAACTCAGGGTTTGGTTTCAAGGAAGTTAAAGTCCTATACCCTGCAGCGAAGTTATAAAGATCAGCGTAAGTGGGTATCGTGGCATTGTTTTCTTTATTATAAACCATCATCTAATTACAACTAAAGGAATGCTAGTGGAATTTTGCTTTCAGGTTTGGAAGAAGAGTTCTGTTGTTCTAGCTTCTTCCTCATTCTTAATATTCCTTTAATCAATAAATGTCTTCAGGCGTGTCGTCTGCCTCTCAAAACAGAAACTCTAAACCTTTAAATGATTTATCTATTATGAACGCATCCCCTCATGAGGCCATCATACGTCTTTTCTTTTCCCTCTACTTTGAGTTATTCTTTATACTACAGGGCCCGTGGTTTTTTAAATTTTTTAATCAGTGATGAAAAAGTTTGTCTTTATGTCATAATAATTCGTTAAGTATACTTAGAAAAATACATAAATGTTCAGAGTAAATGCAATATGTCCTGTCAGATATGTTTACAGAATTAGAATGAGGAGAGGCAAGTTCTTTAGAGGAACTCAAGAAGCTTCCTAGTAGAATGCAGGGAATCACCAACTCTCATCTAGGAATGATGATAGAACAAGCTGATTCTGGAGGATTAATAACTGATTTGGATACTAGTTAACCTGTTTAAAAACTCTTAGCTTTAATCCCTGACGATCCATAATTTCCCAGAGGCTGTTCTGGGTGATCAGCATTTTAAAAAAAGCCAAATATCTTGGCAGTGCTTAAAGTCATATGGTCAATGATTTTGAAAAAATAATCTGTATCAGATTAAGTAAATTCTCTTCTATTCTTAATTTCCCCAGACTTTTCATAGTCATGAATGGATATTAAATTTTACCTATTAGTTTTATATCCTTGAGGTGATGATATTTTTTATTCTATTAATATGGTGATTCACTGATTAATTTTTGAATATTCTTGGGATAAGCTTGGCTTGGTTATGATGCATTTATTATTTTAATATATCATTAGATTCTGTTTTTTAATATATCACTTAGGGTTTTTGCAGCAATATATTGTTTTAAAGATGTATCTGTCTATTTTAGAGAGACAGAGAGCTAGCGTGTGCTAGTCGGGGGAGGGGCAGAGGGAGAGCATCTTCAAGCAGACTCACCCCCACCCCGCCACAGCTGAGCGCAGAGTCTGACTTGGGGCTCCATCCCAGGACCCATGAGACTATGACTGAGCTGAAACCAAGAATGGGATGCTTAACTGAGTGAGACAGCCAGGCACTCCTTGCAGAAATCTTTACATGAGAAATTGGCTTGTATTTATATTTTCTTTTAAAATCCTTTACAGGTTTTAATATCAAGGCTATTTTAGCCTTTTTAAATGAACGAGAAGGTGTTTTCAGTTCAATTCTCTGGGAGAATTTGTATAGGATAGGCGTAATTTTCCTTAAATGTTTGTAAGAATTCACTGCTGAAGTCATCTGGGTTTAAAGGTTTTTTTTGCAGGAAGGTTTTCATTAAGGATTCAGTTTATTTAATGGATATAAAAACTATATGAATTTTCTATTTAATATTGCATTAGTTTTGAAAACTCGCATTTTTCTAGAAATTTATCCATTTCATCTAAATTTTCAAGTTTATGGGCATACAGTTTTCCATATTATGCTCTTGGTATCCTTTCAGTATCTCTAGGATTGCATTGATAACCCATTTTTCAGTTCTAAGACTGATAATTTGTATCTTCTCTCTTCTTTTTGATCAGACTATCAATCTAAGAGTCTTTCCAAAGAATAAACTTCTGACTTTGTTGATTTATTCCCTTGTAAATTTCATTTGTTTGTTTCCTTATCTCCTGCTTTTGTCCTTAATAGTTTCTTTCTTTCTCTTTCTTTCTTTCTTTCTTTCTTTCTTTCTTTCTTTCTTTCTTTCCTTTTCTTTCTTTTTTTTCTTCTCATTTGTTGTGGATTCTTACCCTACATTTCTTTAGGTCATTTCTCACATTATTGATTTTCAGCCTTTCTTTTCTAGTGTATCCATTTCAGGCTATCAATTTCCCTCTGATCACAGCCTTCACAAATTTCTAAAAGTTTTGATGTTATGTTTTCATTATCACTTAGCTCAAAATATTTTCTAATTTCCCTAGTAATTTCTTATTTTTACTAAGATGATTTTTAAATTTATTTATTTATGAGAGAAACACAAAGAGAGTGAGCAAGCATGGGGGGAGGGGCAGAGGCAGAGGGAGAAAGAACCATAAGCAAACTCCATGCTGAATTCAGAGCCGATGAGGGGCTCGATCTCATGACTCAGAGATCAACGGCCTTGAGCCAGGAGCCAAAACCAAGAGTTAGATGCTTAACTAAGCCACCCAGGCGTCCCTAGATAGATAATTTTTAAATATGTTCCTTGATCTCCAAAAATTGGGATTTTAAAAAATCTTTTTATTAATTTCTAGCTTAATTCTGCTCAAGTTAGAACACACTCTGATCTCAGTCTTCCAAAACTTCAAACTTGCTTGATGATCCAGGATATGGTCAACTTTGGCTGGTAAATATTCCATATGCATGTGAATATAATAGGTATTGTTAGATTAATAAAATGTGTTATACTCTCTTACCACAATTATAGATATATTTATGCATATTTTTGTTTCTGTTAGTTTTTGACTTATTTTGAAACTATGTTATTAAGAGCTTACAATTATTATATATACCTGACAGTTTGATCCTTTTGTCATTTTGAAATGTCACTGTTCTCTCTCTAAAAATACTCCTTTTTTTAATATTATTATAAATACGGCAGCTTTTTTTTTTTGTTAGGATTTGCATTATTCCTTTGTCCATCCTATTACTTTCAAATTATCTGTATATTTATATCTAAGATGTGTCTCCTATAAGTAACATATAATTGGCTTTTGTTTTTCATCCAATCTGACCACCTCCACCTCTCTCTTTGAATAGGAGTTTGGGCCGTTTACACTAAATGTAATTACTGATGTCTATAGTTTTATAGCTATAATCTTACTACTTGTTTTTTATTTGTTCCTTCGGCTTTATATGTGGTTTTTCTCTCCTTTTTTTTCTCCTTTTAAATTATTTTTTATCATCCCATTTTCTCTTAGTTCATTACTATTTTATCATTATTTTTAATGATTACTCTAGAGATTAAACTATGCATCCTTTTTTTATTATAGTTCGTGTTTTTACCCTTTCTCAAATAATGCTGATATTACATTTTCACTTCCTTTGTCCTATCACTTATATTATTTTCTATGCACTTTAATTCTCCATATATTTTATACTACACAAGACATTTGTGTTCTTATTTTTTATAGTAAATATTAATTTTCATTTACCTACACCAATCAATGATTTATTTCTTTTCTTTTTTTTTCTTTTCTTTTTCTTTTTTTCTTTTCCTTTTCTCTTATTTTTCTTTTTTTGGCACTGAGCTTTCTTAAAGGTTGGTCTGCTCACAAAGAAACAATTTACAAAACAGATCAGAGTTTTAGCAGAGCAATTTGCCTCATGCAGGCTGAGACAAGGTGACCAAGAAGGAAGCCTGAAAACCTGAATTTTATGTTGGGTTCACCTCTGGCTGACTAGAGAATATTGGACAAGTTTCTCAACTTGTCTACAACCACATTTCCTTATTCTTAAAATGAGCGGTTGAAATTATTGAAAGGTGATTCCAATTTTAGTTTTTTTGTGATACTAAGACATTTTTCTTTGCCAGGGCTACATTAATAGACCATCCCATTAGATCATAGTGTCCCTTATTACTTTAAATTATTTATTTTATTTAATTAAATTATAAATTTTAGTATATTAAGTTAAATAATAGCTTTAATTTTATTAAATTATTTTAATGCAGTTAGAGCCACAACTACAGTTACAGGAATTTTTTGTTATTGCTATTCAAATCTAAAAGTTGAACAAACTAAAATATTTCCATTTTCTCCGAGTTATTATATGAAAATTATATTGTCAGTTACAGTTAGCATTTTTAAGGACTAATAAAAATTTGTGTTGCTTTCCTGATTATATATTATCTAACTGATTAACTGTGAGGCTTCTTTCCAATACTGAACACATCTTCACACACACACAGATATAAAGGCAAGTTTTCTTCTATGGTGTGTTATTTTATGTTTCCAATTATCTCAAGGGATATAATGAAATTCTTAAAAATTTATTTTAATTCACTTTAATTTAAAAAATAAACATGCCACATACCATTTTGGGTACCGGATGGAGGAATAAGAGAAAAATAATTAGTATTAGGTTCAGAAAATCCCTAAGAGGTTGGAAATAAAATTTAAGGAGCGAATTAAAGGTCTTGTTTCTTGTTACATAATAGGAATTCAGTAAATATTCAATAAATGAGTGAATGTCAAGTGTGAAAACAAGGGAATTAAATTTTACAGAATCATATGTACAGGAATATAATTGAGAGTGAATGGCACTGCATCTTGGCAATATCCGGGAAAATCAAACTCCTTTGATTCATAGGTTTAAACTAAAAAGAAGCATTTGTGGAATGCACCAGCATTGTTGCCGTCACAAGCCAATGAATGGTATAGTAATTAGTATTTGCCAGCATTATTCCATTGTAGCCATGTAGAAATTAATACTTATCTAGGGAAGTCCAAAGCAAGGAATGTTCACATCTGCTTTCAATACTGCTTCCTTTTATTTCCTCTTCTCTTAAAAACTTCATACTAAAATCTATTCGTAATTTTTGACTTGTTAAAGTTAGGCATTATCACTTACAAAGCAAAAAGCAATCTATATTGTATGCCTATGTCCACAGTCCAGAAACTAACTTACCCATACAGCAATTCGAAATAACTCAGGCAGGAAGAAAATCTTCTGTTTTCTAACAAGTTTTCCAAATCAACTTGCTTATATTTTTCCCTCGGAGATATATACCCATTCCTTTTCCAAGTTCTTCTAATGACTGCTCTCTCATAGGCCGCTTTCCTACAATTTACTATGGAAGGGAGAGGAAAAAGGCATCACTGATTTTAGCAATTGAGCGTGGACACTGGGAACAGAAGGGACAAGCCTTGAAAGTCCAAGGTCTTTCTGGATGGATCTTCAGCATGTCCACAGTCTTCTAAATAGGACTTTATAGGGGTGATTGGGTGGCTCAGTTGGTTAAGCAAGCTCAGGTCTTGATCTCAGGGTCGTGAGTTCAAGCCCCACGTTGCCTAGCATGGAGCCCACTTAAAAATAAATGAACAGGACTTTATATTCCCTTTGTACTCACAATATAAAAACAATACATGCTCATGGTATAAAATTTGGAAAAATAGATAAAATGTGTAAAAGAGAAAAAAAAGTATCAGTAATTTTACCACACAGATTAATATCTGTTTACTCTGTGGTCCATTTTCTTATCCTAAATCAAGACAATATTGTATGTACAGTTTTGTACTCTGCTTTTTTTTTGTACTTTATTTTATACATATGCTAAAATGTATTTCTTTATTTTCCTATTGATGAACATTTAGGCTACTTCTACCTTTTAATTTAAATAATTTTAGATGTGCATCAGCGTCCACAAATCCTTATGTTCATAGATAATTATTTTCTTATGATGAACTACTAGCCATGAAATTAGATGTACCTTTGGCATAACATTTTATAGCTCTAGATGAAGTTTCCAAATTACCAAGAAGGCCATTTTTTGTACTTCATGCAGCGATGTATAAGAATAGCCATTTGTCAGCAACCTCAACAAACTGGATATTACAACTTTCTTTGCTCTTTGCCAATTTTTAGGAGAATAAGTCTATCTGTTAGTTTCATATGCACTTTTTTCACAACTTTTTTTTTTTTTTTGAAACAAGTTTAGCCGTATTGTGGAGAAAGGATTGAGGCAGAGACTGAACCTGGTGAAATGCAGGTATTTGCACCCCACCCCACCCCCCGGGGCACATCTGGTTTCCTCACTTTTCCAACTGAACAGCTTCTGGATGTGGCCCACTTAGTTGCACGGATGGTACCATTGTTTATTCCCTACCCAGCTGGCCCACCAACTCCCTACAGCCTATGCCACTAAGAGGTCCTATTTGTGCAGATAAGATCAAGCTATTGATCATCTTTGGAACTGGATGTCTGTGATCCCCCTCTGGCAGGGAAGGATTGTTCTGCACTTCCTGCAGGACACCAAGGGTGCTGGAGATTCAGGAACGTGGAATCCAAGTTTACTGCATGGGTGTGTCTCATTACCCTGTGCGATGACAATGGACTTGATGCCAAGAGCACTGATGTGTATTCATCCAACAGTATAAAGTATTTTCAAAAAGTATCAGCACAAGCCAAGACCCTCTTAGATAATCCACAACCTGAAGGCTTTCTAGAGAACAAATATCTCATGGGCAAGCGCTTGACTGTCTTGCAGAGATTAATAATTTAATCATAAACTGATTTTTATGCACCCTGATGATTTTTTTGTTTTGTTTCCTGAGCTAAGTGTTCTTAAGAAATTCTGCAGTGATAAATGAAATCACAGTATAACTGCTGAGAAACTCTTGCTAGCTTATTTAACATTCAAACAATGTTTATTGACCACAGGCAGAGTGTATGGTGAGGAATGTAGTTTCTGCAGTCAGACCAGACAGCCCTGGCTCCAGTTCACCTTCTCCACTTAATAGCTGTGACCTTGGGCAATTTAGTTGACCTCTCCATGCCTCAGTTTTCTCTGTAAAATGGGGATAATTTGGATTCTACTTCAGGAGTCAGTACAAGGATTAAATCTGGTAACATGCTTATAAGAATGCCTAAAACACAGTAAGTGCTGTATAGATCGTACTGATTAATAGAATGCATCTAGAGACCAAACATTTGCTCAACGTAATAATTTGTAAAGATATAAATTAGACATAGGGACTAATCTCAACTAATTTACAACATAGCAGGAAAGATAAAACATGTATGCAAAGCCTACATGTTTTTCAAGGCTCAGCTTAAATGCATCAAAATCTTCATTAATTCTCTCTTGTTCAATGTAATCTTGCCTACTGCAGCTTAAATGGACTTCTCCTTATCACATTTTCCCAAGTATTATAATCAATTATGTACATGTCTACTCATTCTTACCAGATTCTGATCTCCTTGAAGCAGATTTATTTCATCCTCCTTCTCCATGCCTGGTCCGTTGGCTGACACATAGTAAGTGCTCAATAAATATTTGATGACTGAATGACTAACAATATAACATAGTATCCGGCCATCGCCACCAGAGCATCACAATCAAAATACTATAGACATTCACCTTCGTCTCTGCTATGAAAGCTGGAGAGGTCCAGGGAGATCCACTCCTGATTTGCATCATCAGGGAAAGTTTTAGGGAAAATGTGGCACTGGAGAAGGTTCTTAAGGGACTGAACACGGCACTCAGTCTCACTGAGCCTCAGCTTTTTTAAGCAGCCTTTTCCAACCTTCTCTCCTCGTTGTGAAATTCAGGAACGATGCATCTCTTTACTGAAGATGTGCCCCCTCAAATTTACCGAAAGAGTCCAAGCATTGATTCTGAAGACAGAATTCCCCCAGCGCACACGGCCTAGGAAATGGAGAGGTCTGTGACAGATACACATCATGCATCCACGGATAACTTCATAATGGTTTCTGGGTCGTTAAAATCTGAGGAAACCATTGCCTTTTAGAGGAAAGTTACAGTAAATGTCACCATATGAATAAACACCGGCGTGACATGCTTAAGCCTGGTTTTACTTGCTATGATTATGTTGCCTGACTCTTTCCACCAGAAGTGCTTCTCTCATATTTTCCTTCACATTAACATTTACGATGAAGGGCCAGCATTCCCCGTTGCTCACATTGGCCCAAATGAGCCCCTTTACACCCGGCAATATTTCAACAGGCGCAGACCAGTGAGAGACCAGCGCAAGCCCAGCTTGCTGTGGACCTCGGCATGCTTCAGCAGCTTTGCCCCAGCCAACAGAACTGCCATTTGAAATCCATCTGTTACAATTCATGGACCTAAATTCTGGCCTAGCAGGTAGTTACTGAGCTCGAAGTGAACAGAAAGGACCAGAGGTTCTAAAGGGAAACATTCTTCAAGCGCTGCTCTGTGTTCCCTAAGACATGAAACACTGAAGACAGCACCATGAGGCGTATTTTTCAGCGCAGGAGCAACAGAAAACAGAACATGACTCCCCACCCCTTCTTTATATTCCAATGCGATTTGCTAGTTTAACCAGGGCTGCAGTACAAAAGCACTTGTGGTTCATGTTATATTAATAGTGGGGCCTGATTATCAAAAACCATTACTCTTGGTTATCTTGCAGCGGCTGTACAGAGCTGCTATAAGTCAGACTGACTGCCCGCACGGCGTTTGCTCCATGCTTATGATAACAGTATTCTTAATGCAAAAGTGCATTTGTAAAATTATTGCCTTTTACAGATCAGATTTGTTATAAATGAGATGCGGTCACACAGTTTCTTTTCCCTCCATAAAAAAAATTTAATACATAAATTAAACGTCAGGGTCCTCCACTGTCGTGGCTTCACATGGGTCACTTTACTTGTGGTCAAACTCGGAGGTATGGCTTTCAAAGCAGAGGCGCGCGGGAGTTAGCTGAATCCTGGCCAGGGGCGCGGGCACTTGCTTTTCTTCTCCTTTTCTTTGATGTCTTCTTCTGTAGTTCTGATTGCCGCCTGGTGGATCCAACCCTTTTTTTATGCCGGTTGAGGGGTGCTTTGTTTAGTTGAGTTTTGTTTTTTTTAAAGCAGTAATGATAATGGATCTCGGAAGCCATACCATTTCCCTATAGAGTCAAATCATTGTTTCCGGTTCTATGCAGAACTCCATGTGGCTGGAGGGGCTGCATTCACAGCTCCTTAATGCTAATGCCACTGTGGTTGACTTTTTAATTTCGCCCTCCCTGTGACACTTTCTCAGGCTTGGGTTTTGTGTGGAAGAAGAGACAAAGCCAGCAAGGGAAGCAACTCTAAGAAAGTAAAAGGACTCAGTTTTAATGCTCACTAATCTCCTTCTCTAGGTTACACGTTTCATTATACACGTTACACCAACCGGGAATAAGAGAGATATATGGCTTTACTGGTGAAAACGCAAGGGACTCTCTTAACCGTGCATCTTTCCAAATCTCCCCAGTTCCTTTATAAACAAACAGAGAGGGGGTAAATACACAGGACTCTCTCTCCCCTTATGCTTTTCCTCTTTGAAGAGCATTTTAGAATCCTTGATTGTTATAGACAGTTAAGCTTTTCAGCCCTAATTCATTAAAAAAGTATACTCATGACAAGTTGTTTGAAATGTGGTCCCTTAAGCTTTTTCTGTCTTTTAGAAACTGTTTCATATCGCTATCTAAGAAGAAAAGCCAGCCAAGATTTACATTTTAATTTAGTTAACCAAATAGTTCAGACTGTGTTCTCCAAAGACAAAGACCGGTCTGTAAGTGGGCCGGATTTTCCTGTATTTTATTGCTGTAATTTGCATGAGAAACACCAGATCCTGTATAATTGTTGCTTTGTTGTTGTGATCCGAGTAGCTGTTTCCAATGTCAATAATTATAACTTGAAATGAAATTTAGTAGCAGTTAGGGGGTGGGGAGTGGAGGCTACTGCCAGCCAGTCAGAATTTCACATCAAACTAACCACAGTCTAGCCTTCTAATGTGATGCGTGCAGCAGCCCGGCTTCCAACAAAACTCCGTACAAAGTAAATAGAACGAGCGAGTCACTTGAGCCTTGCCATACTCTACATCTTGTGTGATGCCATTTTGTTCGGCATCTAATGAAGAACTAGCATGTTTTATATATGATGGCTTCTAATTGCTTCATTACCCATGCAAATCATAAAGGCAAACTGTGTCTTATCATAAAATCGGTAACTAGGCCATTTAAAAGCGAAGCTCAGGAAAGCATTATTATGTCCATGCTTCTTTTGCTCCTGCATTCTCTCCCTCCCTCCCTCTCTCTCTCTCTCCCCCTTTTTTTTTTATGACTTTGTATTAAGTTGGAACATTTTCTCGGTGGTCATTTGTTCCTTTAGATTAGTCCTCAGTTAAGATAAGCATGTAATGGATGAAGCGAGGGGCCTGCGGAGACTGCGCTGTCTCCCGCTCAGGGCCCACCGGTGGCAGCGGACCCACCCACCCACCACTTTGCCCCGCACTCCCAACTTCTCTGCGGGGAACAGGGGCGCCCGGGATCTGCGGGCCAGGGAGCTGCCCCTGCCCCACCGCGCGCCCGCGCCGGCCTCTGTCAACAGGGGACAGGCCACTGCTGGGCCCCGCTGCTGTTCCTGGCTTATTAAAGGTAACACGAAACCACTGGAGAGGAATAAAGAAAATGAAAGGGTAGGCTGGAGAGGGAACCTAACACCTTCTAAGACCCCCGGCTGAGCAGGGTGTAGTGATAGACAGTCACCTCTTCATTACTCAAATTTGGAACCTCCTGAGCGCCTTATTCCAGATAATTAACACCTTAGCCTTGAGAAGGCTACTGCCCACGTTGGCTTGGTAATCAACCCGTAGCTAATAGGCAGCGGCATTTTGTTGTCCTTCACGTTGCCTCTCTCAGCAGAGGGAAAAGAGAAGTCTTCCACGAAGGGATGCAAAAACCCAAATAAATATGTAAGCGCGGAGCATTTCAATATTGGCATGCAGTTTTCACGAGGGCACCCGGCTCGGGGATGGCAGGCGTGTAAACTGGCAGCCGGAGGGGCCAATGACAGTACATAGAATTCTAGACTAACTAGCGGAGGTAGTGTCAAGGTAACAAAGAAATTCTGCCTGTGTGCTAATTCCTCACCGCAGCTGTTGGGGTGTTAGAGGAGAAGGCTGCACACCTTTCCCAGGAATAGGAAAGCAGACTGTCTCACCGCCTGTGTTTGTCCTCGTAGCCTCATTCTTGCTGCTAGCAGAGCATGTCCCAACTGTTGTCAATTTATCAATGTAACCTGCACTGGTGGGCACAGTGTGAGCAGCCATTAGGACAGGTGCCTCTATCCATCACAGCCAGTCACTTATTCCACCTTGTCAAGGAAACTAAATGGAGCTTTTGGAGAAATGTAAACAACTCTCTAATGGACAATCAAAGCGCCACTTTCTGAAGCAAACAAGAGGAAGGAATCCGACAAGACATTTTTAGGGAGGGCATAATATTTAAGTGTTTTTTAAAAGAACTTTTTAATGGCTGTGGTTTCAAAGCGCTGGGGTGGCGTGGGCATGGCAGGAAGTAAACTGGAGAAGTAAAACGACCAAAGCCAAGTCCTTCTTGTGGCCGAAGATTGAGAAATTAGGCTGAGGAAGTGGGGACGCGCTGAGTGAAGGAACCATTGACTATTCTGGGGGAAGAGTCACAAAGTTGATGAGAAAATCAACTTGAAAAAAAATTAGAGGCTTCCAAGTAAAAACTGAAGGCTTGTAGTTAACCTTTTTTTTCTTTTTAGTGTGTTTTTAAAGTTCTAAATGTACATGAGGGGAGCAGAAAAACACTCTTAAATATCTATTCCCCAAGACCACCCTTCATGACAGAATCCTAACTAAACAGATGGCTTTTCCTCTGTGTCCCTGAACACAGCAAAGTCGGCTCTGTGAAACCAGGAGAGGAAGCAAATTCTCAGGAAGTGCTCTGACTCTAAACCCCCTGCTCTGGGACCATTCTTAGCTGATCAGCATCCCCCTGCTGTGACAGTGCTGAGAGGGAGGAGACATCCTCCAACTAGCCACTGCAAACGTGGGCATTCAGGACTGCATCTTGAATGTCACTGCTAGTGACGAGGTAGCCAGGGCAAACTGTGGAGCGCAGGTGTTCCTGGCGAGGCATGCGCAGTGCCTTCAGGCAGATGGAGAGCGCTGCACTGAGCCAGCTGAAGCTTCTGGGTGGCCTTCCAGGGATGCTTTGTGGTTATCCATTCTGGAGGCAACAAAGATTGGAGTAGCTGCCAATAAGTGCATCAGGGGGAGGAGAGGTGGCCAATCTCCGAGCTATGCAAATAAAGAGAAAAGGGAGATGCTCTGGGAAGAGGTTACCTTCCAGGAAGCAGGTAGCCGCTAGGGCCGAGAGGTCACTCCAACCTTGCCAGCTGACATGTCTGAAAATACAAAGAAGCCTGAGTCGGGAGCCTTGGAATTGGCCCTGACTCTCTCTCACAAGAGAATGCTTGCCTCAGTCAACTTGGTCTTCCCTGGTGGGTGTCAGCTGCTTCGTTCTCATGAGTGCTTCCAATTTGTGGTTATCCTGGGATCTAGAGGTCAGTATCCTCTTCACATAAGGTGAGCAAGAGTTGGGTCTTACCAGCCATCTAGTGGTACCATGACCCCCGTTCTCTAGCTGAGTCTTCCTAATAGTCAGGATCAAACAGGAGGGTGGTGGTTAACAAGCCACCCCCCTGGGGAGAATGTGCATCTTTGTTCCTGTCAGGTGAGCTATTCTCCAAACTTGCGCTGTCCGTTAGAACATTCTGTGATGCCCAGTGTGGTAGCCACTAGCTGCATCTTGCTTTTGAGCATTTGAAATGTGGCTAGCACGATTGAGGATCCTAATATTTAACTTTTATTTCATTTTATTTAATTGAAATTTAAATTTAAATAGCCCCATGTGGCTAGTGGCTACTACTGGAAAAGACAGCTCTTGACCCAACCCATTTCCTGAAAAAGCTGGACTGCATGTGAGCCTAATAAAGTTCTTCTGGAACTGTGTTGACCAATAGGGCTAGCCACAGGAGCTATTTAAATGTAAATTAATTATAATTAGAGTAAGTAAAGATTTAGTTCCTTAGTGACACCAACCACACTTCCAGGGTTCAATGGCCACACGTGGCCAAGGGCTACTGTATCAGCCAAGCACAGACACAGAATCTTTCCATCATCATGGCCAGTCCTATCAGAGCTGCACTGGGAGCCACTGGTGTAGACACCAGTGCAAAGAGCGACTAAACCACTGAAAACCAGAATCCCCTAACTCAATAAAATGTTTCCTATGTATTTACTTTTTTACCAAATGTTAGGGCTATGATGGTAAACAGGAAATGGATGGCCCTGCCCACACGAAATTTAGAAACCAGTGGAGATTCAAAAAAGGAAATAATTGTATTGCTATACAGTACTGTAAGAGGGTGGCTATTGAGAGCTATGGTAGCATATAAAAAGATTAGCCAACCTGACCTCAAAGACCAGAAGGCAGCAGTGCCAAAGCTGAGACCGGGGGATAAGGAGGCATTAACCAGCTGTGTTAGAAGCTGTGGTGTCTTTTCTAAGGGGTGACATGGCTAGAAAGGTAAGCAAAATCTCGATCACACTGGGCACCTTAGAAGCCCAAAGTGTTTGACTTTGATCCAAGAGCACTGGGGAGCCACTGAAGGGCATTAGGCAGGGAAATGAATTAGTCATGTGCCCACTCTTGAAAATTCCCTGATTCCACTTGAGAAAAGGATCTGCCACAAGGGGCAAGACTGAAGACCAGTCAGAAGGATGCTTAGTACCTCAGACAAGACATGATGGTGGCCTAGAGTATGTGGGAGTAGAGTTAGAGAGAAGTAGAAAAATTTGAGAAATACTTGGAAATTAGCACACTTAATCCTTCTCGTTGTTCCACGAAGTCTGCTCACCTACCCAGGTTACAATTACTTATTCAAATTCAGCCACCTGAAAGTGAAAATCACAACCAATTGGAAGCCTCCATGTTGCTTTTTCTATTAATGTTTCTAGTAATATGACCTTTATCTGCGTCAGTGCGGTATATTGGGGATTAACATCCTCTGAAGTCCAGAGGCCAAGCTTATTTCAGCTTGTTCGACACTCAGTGTAGCATCAGGAGCAGATTGGTCATTAATTAGAGCTTTCTAGTACCTTCGAAAGGTAGTTCAAATACCCTTCCAATAAATGACTGTGGTATTATCTGTCTCAGGATGTATTTCTTTTTAAGATAGGACTTTAATTTCGATTTTCCAATAGAAGTTGACACATTGGATCATCCTACGAAGGATGATTTCTTGATTTCAGAATTTTCAATGGCTTTCCTATTGATTTGGCACATATATTATTCACAAAATAAATTATGCTTATGTAGTTTAGACATTAATTGATCATTAATTATTTGATATTAATTGATTGCTAATTAATTGGTCATTGGGTAATTGTTAATTAATTGGTGATGTACTGGCCACAGCCTTACAGCTTTCAATAGGACACTAGTTGACTTCATTGTAACAGAGTGATTTTATTATCCCCAAAGGCAAAGTAAGAAAGAACAGACCGGTTCTAGGCTAGTCTGGATAGAATCACGGGCAAGTGGAAGATAGTCCTGAGCCACCTCACTGCTTCCTTGCAGATTTGAATTCTGAGTCTAGCCACCTCAGAGCAAGATTTGGACCAGGAAACCTATGTGTTTACTCCTACCGGCAGCCTATCAGCAGATTTGGTCCACAGAGTTGTCCAGAAGCATCAAAGCATTTGAAACCTGGGATACTTAGTTGTATCTTATTATCGCCATTCGAACTTTAAAATTGCATTATGTATCTTTGCATTCATGGCTTGAACATTCAGGGTGTCTCTTATTTGTGGGTGGCCCTGAACGAAAGTAATCACCACAGCACCCCCTTTGAGTATCACCATGTAAACAGACTCAGAGCAGTTCTGTCACTAGCCCCATAGCCCCCTGTTAGTCACTTTGCAAACTTGGCCAGTCTAACTCCCAAGTGAGTCTGTTTGACCACATGTTCCAACAACACAGTGTTTTAAATAGTACCGAGGCATGAAATTCGTTGGCCAAGGTAGAAACTGAATCGTTGAGCTGGGGAAGGGTGGGCTGACCAGCCAGGGGCTCTTCCTGGAGCCTTTATTGCTCTGCACTCCCTGCAATGAATGAATAAACAAAACGGCTTCGTGGGCAGCGCTGCTGGAAAGTCAACTAATTGTTTGGGACGGGTGATCAAACTGAAAAGAAAGTTGTGATTTTTAAGAATTTTAGGATTGAGAGGGCTCAATCAATGACTGTCTCATGGTGCTCAGGCGAACAGGGAGCGCAGAAAGGAGGGAGAGCCTGGAGGTGCACTTTGGGAACAGCTCTGCCAATGGAGGTTGTCCGGCAATTTACAGGCTGGGTGGTCGCTGCTGTGTGTGGGTGGAGAGGATGTGATTCGTGTCCAACATCATGTGTCGGGATCATTTGGGTCTCAATCATTTCATGAAAGCTACATTACTACCGCCGAGAAGATGCATGTATATTTTCACGTATCAGGTGCCCCTCAAGATGTGAAAACTTCTTGTAAAACTAAATTCCCTAACTCACATACTTTTATACTGAGTTACAATAAAAGCAAGAAGATAAAATCTAGGGGTGGCTCTTCTGTGCGCTGATCATTTCAATCCTGATGGGCAAAGTACCTGGTGAAGGTGTGGAAATCAGACTATACTTCAAAAAGCATGTGTCGTTTTTTTAGTGAATGAAAGCAAAAAATTACCATAGACATTCTCTTCCTCCTGAGACATTTTCCCAGGTTCTGGGTTCACTACCCAGGTCCCAGATCGGTCTTCACTGTTGGGAACACTGTTGTTCTGTGTAAAGAGGAAACAAAAACCAAAACCAAAATGAGAATATAGGAGGCCACGGTGCTTTAAGGACAATTCCTGAAATGATTTTCCCTCCTCCTGACCCAATCTCTACTTGCCTTGTTGAAAGAAATCGTACTGCCCATGGGATTCTTAGTTTGTCAAATAATGCATGCTGTTGTTCTGTTTAGTTTTTAACTGTGGGCCATAAAGTCAGGTGGTGACACATTTGCCTCCCTTGGTCTTCTTTTCCTTGTTTTTGATTCTAGCAGCATCTGCAACAGCGCCCTCCATTGACGCAGAGCCCACTTGTTTTTTCATTGAATGAATAAATCCTGATCACCTACTGTAAGGTAAGCATTGTTTTCCATTCAGGGGAGATGTATCTGAAAGAAAGAAAAGAAAATGAAATCCTGCTCTCACGGAGCTTACGCTCTGTCTATACCAGCGGTTCTTAACAGGGGCAAGTTTTGCCCTCCCCGCCCACCCCCTGCCACTCCCCGGTGACATTGGGTAAAGTCCGGGGACATTTTGGGCATCTTTGTTATGACGGATGGAGTGGAGCTACCAGTGCTTGATGACTAGAAGCCAGGGATAATTTTAAATATTTTGTGCTGCACAAAGAGTTATTTGGTCCAAAACGTCAGTGATGCCAAGGTTGGGACCTCCCGATGTATACATATAATGTGCTCAGAATGGAATGTCAGATGGGCGTGTTTCTGTAACACCAGCATTCCCGAAATTAAATATGCAGCTGTCCTGGACTTTGGGACTTTGGGATGAGAGATGGTAGGGGCTCCAAAGTGGGCGTTTTAGAACCGTAGCCTGAATGTGTTAGTCGGGCTCCTTTAGTTGCAAGCAACAAGACACCCAATTTAATGCGCTACCAAAAAGAAAAAAAAAAATAGGGGCGCCTGGGTGGCACAGCGGTTAAGCGTCTGCCTTCAGCTCAGGGCGTGATCCCGGCATTATGGGATCAAGCCCCACATCAGGCTCCTCCGCTATGAGCCTGCTTCTCCCTCTCCCACTCCCTCTGCTTGTGTTCCCTCTCTCGCTGGCTGTCTCTCTCTCAGTCAAATAAATAAATAAAATCTTTTTTTAAAAAAAATTGAATTCACTTGCAAGGCTGGAAAAGATGCTGCATAGCTTCCAGAAGTGAAGGGAGGACTATGTCAGCAAAAGCCCAGCGGCCGGAACCGAGGGTTCTCTGCTTACAGTCTCTTGTGCGCTACTTTCGCTCGTCAGATTTTGCTTCTTCTCTTTGCTCAGTGGTGCCTCCTGTGCTGTGACTGCAGAAAGGATTCATTTAGTGGAGACTAACCTCTGGAAGCCCTGGCCTAGAAACCCTAGAGGAAAAAATGACTTTTTAAGCATGGCATCCCAAACAATTAGGTTGGCTTCTTCTGGCCACGTGCCCATCTATCCCATGGACCAGTCTTTGTTACTGGAGGATGAGGTGTTTTGATGGGTCACATCATTAAGGCCTGGCAGGGGAGAGTTGGGAAGGGAACCTGGAGCATTATGATGCATGATTCATTCATTACACCACAGCGAATGGGCACAAGGTAGCTCTGCAAAGGGGAAAATGTGGGTAGGGAAGAAATATGTATACCTAAGCACACTACAACAGAGGATGTAAAATTGCAGCCATGCTTTCAAGCAGTAATTTCAAACCATTTCAGCACAGAGAGCCTTTATATTTACTCTCCTCTCTTGCCCAACCTTTTGCCATTGGAAGTATTTGAGGTGACACTGATATATTTATTATATTATAATGGATTTTTTCTTTTAATGTATATTCTGAACATTCCATGGAAACTTTTGAGATAACTGGAGACCCCTGGGTTACCAACAGTGAAATCCTCCCATTGGTCAACATGTCGTAATTGGACACCTACTATGTGTAAAGCTTTGTACTGGACACAAGGGAGAAAGAAGAAAACACAGCACCTGCCTTGGAGCTTGTATTCCAATTGAGATATAAGGGAATATAAGGCAGAGGCACCTGAAAGTTTCCATAATGATATCAGGTGGCCTTAATCCTAGCATCTTCTGTTGCTGCCGCAAAGGGTGAACGTCACCTGAATTTTATTTATTAGGCTACAGAGAAAACAGCCCCTGCCTTAGAATCTTCTTGTTTTTACTTGTTTCTCCTTGACTTAATGTGTTTCCTGCTGAGCCTGTCTCACCTGCCAAAAACCCTAGGATCTGGTGGATCTCTCCGCTCTGGTTCCGTCGGATGAATAACAACAACGAGGAGCCATGTGTTAACCGGGCACTGAGATGCTGCATCCGCATCGCACTAACCCTTGTGGACTAGACTGTGAGCTCAGCGTTGATGCCCATTTTGCAGTGCTAGCCGAAGAATTTAGGGAAGGTGCTCAGCCATTACAGGTATTCTGCCCCCAGGCTCGGGCCAGTTACTGCGAAGTGACTTCTACATACCTTGCAGGAGTCCAGGGAGCGCGGTGAGGCTGTCCACACTGTGATCCCCAATCTTGGCAGCTGAAAGGAATGGAGAAGAGCCTACTTGTGTCAGGTATGGTGCTAGACTCTTCCGCACACTCTCATCTAATCCCCCCCAAGGCCCCAGAAGGAAATCATCTTATCCCTTCCCTACATGTGTGAAAACTATTATCCAGAATGACTAACCAATGAGAGCAAGGTTACAGTCAGAAGCAAAGCCACTGAGATCGGAACACAGACTGATTCGTGTGCTCCCACAGCCTACGTTTTTTCAACTTCATCTTCCCCCATCACCATCCTTATCCCCTTGCATCCCCCAGAAAATGCCGAGCTATTCACCAAGCTATTCAAAATAAGGCATTAAAAGGGGCGCCTGGGTGGCACAGCGGTTAAGCGTCTGCCTTCGGCTCAGGGCGTGATCCCGGAGATCTGGGATCGAGCCCCACATCAGGCTCCTCCGCTATGAGCCTGCTTCTTCCTCTCCCACTCTCCCTGCTTGTACTCCCTCTCTCTCTCGCTGGCTGTCTCTGTCTCTTTCAAATAAATAAATAAAATCTTTTAAAAAAAAAAGGCATTAAAAACACAGGACTGTGTTTAGCCTGTGTTAGCACCATGAACTTCTTGTAAGTAAACACAGAAAGCTATTCAGGCGCTAAAGGTTGCATCCACCTTGACAGTACCAGTTCTTCCCATTTTTTGTAAACCTAGTAATTAATTTATGTTGGGGCGTCTGGCTGGCTCAGTTGGTTAAGCGTCTGCTTCTGCTCAGGCCATGATCCCGGGGTCCTCGGATCGAGTCCCGCATTGAGCTCTCTGCTCAGTAGGGAGGGAGCCTGCTTCTCCCTCTCCCCCTGCCTCCCACTCCCCCTGCTTGTTCGCGCGCTCTCTCTCTCTCTCAAATAAATAAAATCTTTTTAAAAAAATAATTAGCTTATGTCAAGCTTCCTAAAACTGTTCACAGGGTCCTGCCACTCTCCACATGTACAGCAACATTATTACTTTTTAAAATACGAGACAGCGAGACAGCGGTTTCCTCCAGTGGAAAATACATTCGCCCTCAGAGTCTAAGGCGTTCAGCCACTAAAATCATCACCAAGGAAAACTGGAGGGTGCAGATGGAAAGGTATGGCTTGCAGATCTCTTATTTTTGAGATAAAGGATGACTTCCAAAAAATGACATGAGTAAAGAGCTTGTATAATCTCCATTCGCAGTGATTTTTCTTTGATTGATGTGCCATTAATACTTTAATTGGCAACAGGTGCAGCTGATTGTTGGTTCCTATGCTGAGAAATCTGAAATTGAACATAAGGTTCTGATAAATTAATAAACTCCTCTGCTCCAAACAGTTGTTGCTGTGAACTAACTTTCCATGGAGCGCTGCTCCATCAAGCACACTGAATTCTTTATGTTAAAAAGCAAAGTGTTACTTAATGATAAATTAAAATTACACAAAGAGCCACAGAAAGAACACAATAACATCCCCCTCCCAGGGAAAAGGGAAATTGCTGGTAGGAGCAGAAGAATGTGATTTATGAAATAAATTGGTTCCTTTTTGTAGACCAAAGTGTTTTGTCTCTAGATTCCATATCACATTATTAAAATAATTTTGTGTTATTTAATATAAATGGGGGAAGGGAGAATAAGAGATTTTTGCATAAGGTCCTTTTTCTCCCTGAGGTAAACATTAATATTGAGTAGAAACCTAGGGGAAAAAATCCTGAAGGTTCTATAAAAGATCTTAAAGTTATATTTTGTTTTATTTATTAACCCTCTATGTGTTGAGGCCATTTATAAGCATTTTGCTGCAAAATTTTGTCTCTGATGGAGACAGAGCTGTAGGCCTTAAATTCCTGTCAGTGAGAAACAGACCATTTATTCACAGCCCTGGTCATGATGGGCTGTTGTCTCCTTCCCCTGAGCTGAACGTAGATGACTCAGGATATGGAGGTTCATGAGTTTCAGAACTTCAGCTTCCCAGTCACCCAAGAATCTCAAGAGTGGTGAGAAAGCCTAATAGAGGGGATAGTTTTTTTGGGGGGGGGGGGATGGTAGCTTGAGCAGGAGAGGATCTTGGACCCTAGAGGGTAGACTATATGGGGGAGAGATTTGTAGTTGTGCCCTTTTTGCTCCCCTAAATGGATCTTTTCTGTACTACTCCTATTATGGGTCAGAAAAGCAGCTCTAGAAACCTACAGCCATCGTGGGGCACTGGAGCTAAATCAGGCGAGTAACGCCAGGTGAGGGTGGGGAGCCAATGTCTTTGAGAACAGGTACACTGGCTGGCCCCATAAACATTCCCACCCCTCCCCTCTTTCCTCCACTATGTTGGGTGTGAGATTATATTTGTGGAAAGTAAGAAACAAGAATGAGTTAAACCCAGCAAAGTCATCTCTAGAAATTCTTGCTATCATGCCCATCTCAAAAGAAAAACAAAGGAAGACGCCAAAAAGCAAAACAAAAACAAAAACACTTCCCCAGAAGAGCACAGGCCAGGATCTAGACTTTTGCCGCTCCTCCCATATTGACAGGACTAGCAAAAGAGAATAAGGGTGAAGTCATAGGAGAGAAAAATAAGACATCTGAAAAGCATCAGTAAAATGAACAACAATTGGAATGGCCTACGCCAAAGAGAGTCAAATAAAGGAAACAGACAGAACGAGCATTTGAAATAAATATATTAAATGTCTTCAGAGAGAGAGAAAGGGTGGATAATGTGTCATAAAGTGGGAGAAAATGTTTTAAAGGAAAATCAGAATTACTGGGTATAAAAAATATAATAGCTGAATTTAAAAACTGATTGGATTGGTTGAAGAGAAGAATAGATCCAACCATAAAACATAAGGTCTTAGTAAGGATAAAATGAAAGAAATCAAAGAAAGGGGCATGGAAGAAAAATTTTCAAATTCTGACCAACAGGATTCCCAATAAGAAAAAAAGAAGAAGGAGGAGGAGGAAGAGGAGGAGAAGGAGAAGAAGAAGGGAAAGAAAATATAAAGGAGGTAATAGGAAGATGAAAGAGAACTTCCCAAAATTAAGGAAAGATTTAAAAGTCTAATAGAGTGATAGTTAAGGGCATCAAAGACTACATGAAAATTCTGAAAGCTTACATAGGGCTAAAGAAGGTACAGAGAAGAGGAAGTCAGAGAGTGCTAGAATTCTTGTCATGTCCAGAGGGAAGATTTGGCTATTGATAAGCTTTGATGTTGATGGAAGGAAACTGCAGAGAAATAGGGGTATAAATAAGCTGGGGATATTCATTCAGAGAATAAAGATAGAATGTGTAATCTTCACAGTAACAAAATAAAATTTGATTTATCCAGTGGAAAATAGGGGGAAAAGACAAAAGGATAAATAATAAACAAAAATATTAAATTAAAACTCAGAAATAAATCCTAATATAAAACACACTGAAAGGTTAAAAATAATTTATTGGAAAATATTCTAAGCTAACATGAACCCAAAGAAACCAGGCTAAAAATTGTAATATCAGACAAAAGAGAATTTAAATCATGAGAGAAAAAAAGGATTTGCAAGAAACAATATCAAGAAGGCATAATTATTATGAATATATACCCACTTAACAATATAGCCCGAAAATTTACATAGCAATAGCCAACGGAACTACAGAAAATGGGTGGCTAAATCAGCAATAGTACTTGGAGATTTAACTGACCTCTTTCAGAATCTGATAGATGAGACAGAAAAAAATATTAAGCAATGATGTGAAAGATGTGAATAATATCTTAATAAGCTTCATGTATTGTCAATATATATGCAAGCCATTATGAAATATAAACTCAGTGGGCATAAGCATGAGGTGGTTTTACCATTTCCAAGAACTTCTTTCCACCTTATATTGTCAAATCTCCCTTTAGCATTCTTTTTTTTTTTAAATATTTTATTTATTTGAGAGAGAGAGTGAGAACGAGAGAGAGAGAGCATGAGCAGGAGAAAGAGGGAGAGAGAGAGAGAATAGAAGCAGGGGGAAGGGGCAGAGGAAGAGGGAGAAGCAGACTCCCCACTGAGCAGGGAGCCTGATGAGGGACTCTATCCCAGGAGCCCGGGATCATGACCTGAGCCAAAGGCAGATGCTTAACGGACTGAACTTCCCAGGTGCCCTCCCTTTAGCATTCTTTAATGACAACTTGGACAAATGATAACTGTCAGTTTTTAAAAGTTCAATCTAGTTAAGACTTCAGACTCAGTTTCCATATAAATCTCTCTTCCTCTCTACTTTATAATGCTGACAAAACACAGGGAGAGGCCCCATCTCCTCTTTCTCCATGCTTCTCCATCGCAGTGGGGAAAGGGGTGAAGTCCAGTCTGGTGGTAAGTCTGCCTTTTCCTTTTTATGCGGCTTAACTCTTCTGGTGTCGGAAATAAGAAATCTTACCTAACTAGTCCATTACTGCTGTTTGGGAGGTTCCCTGGTCTCTCAGGTTCAAACAGGTCATGTTGGCTTGTATTGCTTTCAGGAGTCAAAAATCTATAGCCCTGCTCCACGCAGAGAAGAGAAGCAATAGCTTCTCACCAGAAACTGTGCTTCCTACTGGACCGAACATCTGGGCACCAAACTAGGATGCAGTAGTGAGGCACTCACCTCAGGCCCAGAACTTAAGGAGACACCAAAAACTCAGTAATAGTATTTTCATGTAATAAAAAATTAAGACAAAAGATACCTATGATGAACCAAATATCAAAATTTTCAATAAAGAGAGAACCAATATTGCTGATTCTTTCTATTGGCTTAGGCTCAAATATGGCACTGAGCAGTCTTGGTTTTCACTGCCTCTTTCCCTCCCCTCCCTACTTTTCTACAGTTAGGAGGGAGAGGTTTGGGTGGTAGAAGAGGATAGCGGTGTCCGTTCTCTTCTCTCATAGTAAACCCTGAGGAAGATGTATGGCTTGTAGTATTGGTGGGTCCTTTACAAAGTAGAAAACTTAGTGCCTCACGGTTGACAGCAGATGGTCCAACCTCCTGACCAGTTCAAGGGCATTACCAGAAGCCCAGCAAGAGTTTTAAAGAGAGAGAAACTAAAAAGTATGTCCAACCAATACAGGATGCATGTCATTTTCTAAGGATACATAATATATTATAAAGAATTCCATATTCTAGATTCTAAAGCATCAACAAATTACAAAGGAACTGTACATTGAAGAATTTTTTTAAGTGCCAATATTCAGCTGCATTTGACCTACAAAAATGTCAATTTTTAAAAAGATTTATTTATTTATTCGAGAGAGAAAGAGAGAACAGGGGGAGGGCAGAGGGAGAAGGAGAGAGAGAATCCCAAGCAGACTCCCTGCTCTGCTGAGCATGGAGCCTGATGCAAGGCTTGATCCCATGACCCCAAGACTATGACCCCAGCTGAACCAAGAGTCAGACACTGAACTCACTGAGCCAACCAAGTGCCCCAAAATGACTATTTTATTTGGCCTGAACTAATATATCCCATAAACTATTATCTGACCATAACACTATAATATTGAATATCAAATACAAAAAGAGAACCTGAAAAATATTTCTGAAATTTTTAATGTAATTACTAAATAGAAAAATTTTTGCCTTCAGCAAGCTTGATTTAGTCTAACCTCTTCCCCATTTAAAACTACTATAAAACCTCTATAAGAAATATTAAAAATTTTTTTTAAACATTGGAGAGCAACCAACACAGACAGAACTTGAGAGACTCTAAATCCCTTGAGGGAAGGGAAGCACTCTAAGTGAGATCCACATTACCTAGCTTTTTCCTCATGGGCATTTGCAAATTTTTAGTATGAAGGATTAGAACCCCAGGAGAAAGTGACAGTTCCAATAGTCTGAGAAGACAGATCTTGGAGTTTAGGAGAGCTGAAATAGTTATAAGTTGAGGAATAAAATCCTGAAGAAGAAAACTACAGGGAAGTCAGCCTAAAAATCTCTATTAAAACTCCACTTAAGGATTTGGCCAATTTCTAAGCTGCACACAGGGTATGACTTCAAAAACTATTAGGAACAGCAGCTAAAAGGCCAAAGGATTGAGCAGAGATTTTAGAAGCCTAGCCTTCTGGGGACACAGAGGAAAGAATTCAAAGCCTGCCAGCATTTCAGTTGAGACATGGAAAAGTCTTCATTCTAGAAGTAAAGACAGTATAAAATAGAATAGCCCTAAAATCAGTCTTCAATAGAATTAAGGTGATCTGCATGTACTCTTTGTTGCTCGAAAAGATATTAACTCTCTTAGAAAGAGGGTAACTCATCCATACTCTACAATATTTATGTAATTAATATACAATGTCCAGCAACTAGCCAAAAAGTATGAGACATGTTAAAAAAAAAAAAAGAAAGAAAGAAAGAAAAAAGAATAAGAAGAACCAATTGAGCAAAAGGCAATCAGAAACAGACTTATAGATGATTCAGATATTAGAATTATTAGACAGGGACATTACGATAACTATGTTCAAGGAAACAGGGGAAAGTATGGAATATTTCAACAGAAACGCCCTGAGCCAAAGGCAGACACTAATCTACATGAAAAAGTCAAACAGATTTTATAGAACCAAAAAATACAATATCTGAAATGAAGAATTCAATAGACGGGTTTAATAGTAGGTTAGACACAGTGAAAGACATAACTTATAAACTACAATACAGGTAGGTTTAAAGTACCCAAATTGGAGTACAGGGAGAAAAAATATAAAAGTTAAGAAGAAGAGTAAAAGGGAGAGGTAGGACACAGGAAAAGTGGCCAACATGTGTAACTGGAGGCCTACAAAGAATGGAGTGGGAACAGGAGACAGAAACAATATTGGAAGAAATAATACTTGGGACGTTCCAAAACGGAAAGGCCTCAAACCACAGATTGATTAAGCTTTAAAAAGCCCAAGCAGGATAAATATAAAGAAAATTACATATCAGCAACAACACAGTAAAACATGTTAAAATCAAAGACAAAGAGAAAATCTTAAAAGTAGGCAGAGGGGGAGGAAAGACACTTTGCCAGGGTGCCAGGGTGGCTCAGTTGGTTAAGCATCTAATTCTTGATTTTGGCTCAGGGTCATGAAATCAAGCCCCCCATTGGGCTCTGTGTTCAGCAAGGAGTCTGTTTGAGAGTCTCTCTCCCCCTCTCCCTCTGCCCCTTCCCCTCCCCCACCCCATGTTCCCCCCCCAAAATAAATAATAAATAAATAAAATCTTTTAAAAAAAGAGACATTGCCTTCAAAAGAGCAATACTAATACTTGGGGTTGATTTAACAACAAAAAACAATGGTTGTCAGAAAACAATAAAAGACATTTAAAGCAATGAAAGAAAGTTACTACCAATCTATAATTTTAGAGCCAGTCAAAATATTCCTCAAAAATGAAAAAGATAAAATGCTTCTCTATGCTCAAGAAATTATGAGGACATATCAATAGGACACAGAAGCCAGCTTGAAGGGGCTCCCACTGGCCAAATCTGGGACAATTGAAACATCAAAATAAATGATGACACTAAGGGATTATACCTCATTGAATAAAATAAGAATTCATGAGAGTATCCTGTTAGTAAATATATTACTGAATTAAAGTAGAATGTCAACTAAAAAATGTAGAGGGAGTAATGGAGTGAGAAAATTGCCATTTTGCAAACATATAGCAATCATTGATTCAGGCAAGAATCATTAATGGATAACAAAACCACTTGGTGAAAATTTGATGAATAAATAGGATATTTAGATGACTTCAAAATATCTTCCCACAAATTACTTACTAATTACAAAGAGTCATCATATACCTTCTAATGTGACACACTGAGAAAGAAGGGTACGTTACTTATGTATTATTTCTGTCCAAAATGTACAACTTGACTCTAAACATAAGAAAATCCAAACTGTGGGGCCCGTGGGTGGCTCAGTCACTTGAGTGTCTGACTCTTGGTTTCAGCTCTGGTCATTGCCTCAGGGTGACGGGATCTCAGGGTGGTGGCATCCACCCGGCCACTGAGCTCCATGCTCAGCAGGGAGTCTGCTTCTCTCCCTCTGCCCCTCCGCTGATCATGCACTCGCTCACTGTCTTTCTCTTTCTCTCTCAAATAAATAATAAATTAGAAGAAGGAAGGAAGGAAGGAAGGAAGGAAGGAAGGGGAAGGAGGGAGGGTGGGAGGGAAGGAAGGAAACCCAAACTGAGAAATAACAGATGCAAAGCATCTGGGCCATACTTTTCTAAAATGTCACTGTTGTGAAGGAGTTAGGGGGCTGTTGCTACAGGTCAAACTAGAGATGATGAAGACATGAAATAAAGCAAGGGCAATGGAGATTTTTGGGAGAAATCAAAAATGTGAAATATAAATCCTACATTTTCAGCATTTAGAGACTGCTTAGATGTGGCTGGAAGGGAAGATGAAGTCTAAGTTTTCCAGTTGGGACATTTATCAAAGATGAGATTTAGAAGAACACGTTGCATGACAAGGTGGGGTGTGGTCTGGTTTAGAAGCAGACAATTTGCATTGTCCAGCCTATACATAATCTTTTGCATTCAGTCACTTCTTTTATTAAAGAAAACTAAGACAATCTTTCCTTTTCTCAGTCCCTTTTTCATGTTTGGTCTTTTTCTTATCACATTTCTGCTTGGAAACTGTGAAGAAAAAGATATTTCGAGCAGGAGAATTCTGAACAAGGTCATGAAAACTTTGGGAAACTTGGTCAGAAATGCAAATAGTTTAGTGGCAGTGGAAGAGTCACAGGAGATAAAATTGGAGAGAAAGTCAGGAATCCAATCAGGCATATGATTGGCACTTGGAATAGAGTGGTGAAGGAGACAGAAAAATCAGAGAACAAGTAGTTCTTAATAGTGCTTAATGAGGGCCAGGTACTGCTCTAAATGTTCTACACATATTAACTCATTTATCTCACATCTGAGATAGCGTCTATCATTAGCCTCATTTTGCAGATGAGGAAACTGAGGCATAGAGAGTTTAAGCAATTTGCCCACATACTTAGTACCTGTTGGAGCCGGGACTTGAACCCAGGCAGTATAGCTTGAGTCTATCTGTGTCTTTACCACACTAGAGCAGAAATTAGACTTAGACAATTACAATAGTCATAAGTTCTGTGAAAGAGAAGAGGGAGAACCATTTTCTGGATGGGGAAACCTTTTTTTNAGACGGGTTTAATAGTAGGTTAGACACAGTGAAAGACATAACTTATAAACTACAATACAGGTAGGTTTAAAGTACCCAAATTGGAGTACAGGGAGAAAAAATATAAAAGTTAAGAAGAAGAGTAAAAGGGAGAGGTAGGACACAGGAAAAGTGGCCAACATGTGTAACTGGAGGCCTACAAAGAATGGAGTGGGAACAGGAGACAGAAACAATATTGGAAGAAATAATACTTGGGACGTTCCAAAACGGAAAGGCCTCAAACCACAGATTGATTAAGCTTTAAAAAGCCCAAGCAGGATAAATATAAAGAAAATTACATATCAGCAACAACACAGTAAAACATGTTAAAATCAAAGACAAAGAGAAAATCTTAAAAGTAGGCAGAGGGGGAGGAAAGACACTTTGCCAGGGTGCCAGGGTAGCTCAGTTGGTTAAGCATCTAATTCTTGATTTTGGCTCAGGGTCATGAGATCAAGCCCCCCATTGGGCTCTGTGTTCAGCAGGGAGTCTGTTTGAGAGTCTCTCTCCCCCTCTCCCTCTGCCCCTNATAAATGATGACACTAAGGGATTATACCTCATTGAATAAAATAAGAATTCATGAGAGTATCCTGTTAGTAAATATATTACTGAATTAAAGTAGAATGTCAACTAAAAAATGTAGAGGGAGTAATGGAGTGAGAAAATTGCCATTTTGCAAACATATAGCAATCATTGATTCAGGCAAGAATCATTAATGGATAACAAAACCACTTGGTGAAAATTTGATGAATAAATAGGATATTTAGATGACTTCAAAATATCTTCCCACAAATTACTTACTAATTACAAAGAGTCATCATATACCTTCTAATGTGACACACTGAGAAAGAAGGGTACGTTACTTATGTATTATTTCTGTCCAAAATGTACAACTTGACTCTAAACATAAGAAAATCCAAACTGTGGGGCCCGTGGGTGGCTCAGTCACTTGAGTGTCTGACTCTTGGTTTCAGCTCTGGTCATTGCCTCAGGGTGACGGGATCTCAGGGTGGTGGCATCCACCCGGCCACTGAGCTCCATGCTCAGCAGGGAGTCTGCTTCTCTCCCTCTGCCCCTCCGCTGATCATGCACTCGCTCACTGTCTTTCTCTTTCTCTCTCAAATAAATAATAAATTAGAAGAAGGAAGGAAGGAAGGAAGGAAGGAAGGAAGGGGAAGGAGGGAGGGTGGGAGGGAAGGAAGGAAACCCAAACTGAGAAATAACAGATGCAAAGCATCTGGGCCATACTTTTCTAAAATGTCACTGTTGTGAAGGAGTTAGGGGGCTGTTGCTACAGGTCAAACTAGAGATGATGAAGACATGAAATAAAGCAAGGGCAATGGAGATTTTTGGGAGAAATCAAAAATGTGAAATATAAATCCTACATTTTCAGCATTTAGAGACTGCTTAGATGTGGCTGGAAGGGAAGATGAAGTCTAAGTTTTCCAGTTGGGACATTTATCAAAGATGAGATTTAGAAGAACACGTTGCATGACAAGGTGGGGTGTGGTCTGGTTTAGAAGCAGACAATTTGCATTGTCCAGCCTATACATAATCTTTTGCATTCAGTCACTTCTTTTATTAAAGAAAACTAAGACAATCTTTCCTTTTCTCAGTCCCTTTTTCATGTTTGGTCTTTTTCTTATCACATTTCTGCTTGGAAACTGTGAAGAAAAAGATATTTCCAGTAGGAGAATTCTGAACAAGGTCATGAAAACTTTGGGAAACTTGGTCAGAAATGCAAATAGTTTAGTGGCAGTGGAAGAGTCACAGGAGATAAAATTGGAGAGAAAGTCAGGAATCCAATCAGGCATATGATTGGCACTTGGAATAGAGTGGTGAAGGAGACAGAAAAATCAGAGAACAAGTAGTTCTTAATAGTGCTTAATGAGGGCCAGGTACTGCTCTAAATGTTCTACACATATTAACTCATTTATCTCACATCTGAGATAGCGTCTATCATTAGCCTCATTTTGCAGATGAGGAAACTGAGGCATAGAGAGTTTAAGCAATTTGCCCACATACTTAGTACCTGTTGGAGCCGGGACTTGAACCCAGGCAGTATAGCTTGAGTCTATCTGTGTCTTTACCACACTAGAGCAGAAATTAGACTTAGACAATTACAATAGTCATAAGTTCTGTGAAAGAGAAGAGGGAGAACCATTTTCTGGATGGGGAAACCTTTTTTTCTTTTTTTAAGATTTTATTTATTTATTTGACAGAAAGAGAGACAGCCAGCGAGAAAGGGAACACAAGCACGGGGAGTGGGAGAGGAAGGAGCAGGCTCCCAGCGGAGCAGGGAGCCAGATATGGGGCTCGATCCCGGGACCCTGGAATCACACCCTGAGCCAAAGGCAGACACTTAACGACTGAGCCACCCAGGGGTCCCGTGGGTGGGGACACCTTAAACAAAATGAGGATAAATGACCTTCCCATGATCATACCTCATCCGTAGTTGAGCAGAGTTCTAAATTTGGATCTCCAGACTCCCAGGCCAGTTCTGGATAGCCTCTTCTTCCCTGCTGTTGCAGCCTTTTCATGTTATTTCAATCGAAAGTCGAGAAAGGATCTAACCACCAAACAACCAGTAGTGCCTTTACTGTGGGATAGAAAGAGCTCTGGATGGATAGGCAAACATTTCAGGTCTCGCTTCGCTCATTAACAACTGTACAACCCCAGGTGGGTGTGTGGAACACTGTGCCTTGGTTTCCCCCTCTGTAGAATGACAGTGGGGTAGTAGATTATTTCTATGGCATTGGCCCCTCTCTCATTTTGTGACCTTAGTGTCAGAGTGGCCTTTTAGTGGGGCTGTGGACACTTCCCAGTTACCTGGAACCTTCAAGACATTGGTTAGAAGCCACAAAATTGCATTGTCTAAAAGAATAATGTGTTCTAAATGTATGTTATGCTCAAAAAGCAGTTACCTTTGAAGAGATAAGGCTATGTATCTGTAAATAATAAAATCAATCCTGTTCAAATGAGGACAGCTATAGCAGAACACTTAAAACTATCAAAAATATTTGTTCTGACCGGAGCTAAGTAGAACAAATACCTAGCAGTATATGACTATGCCTAGCACCCTGCCTAGCCTAGAAGATACTCAAATACATTATTTCCTGTCTTTGCCATACATCAGCTTCCATTCTTTATACTTATCTCCTGGTAGATGGGTTTTAATGAATTCGTGTCCTATTTATTTTTTGTTTATGACTTTGGGTGATTTTACAACTAGAAATTGTCCCCTTTCAAAGTGTACTACCCCCTTGGATTGTTTTTTTCATACTTTTCTATGCTTCCCCACTTTTGGAATAAGACATTTTGCTTATATCAACGGGGATACCCATCTACAAATGGGCACATTTCTGAGCATTTGTTGGACAAATTAGCACTGATTTGATTGAAGACACCAGGTTCAAAGACTTCAGCCTTTGGGAAAGTAAAGATGTTTAGGATAAAAATAGAAACTCAGTCTCACAGGACTGATTGGTATGTCTTTAGACATCTAACACTCTTAGACATCAAATGCATCATCATTGTGACATTGGTGAATATAAATGGGCTGGCAAAATCTTTTAGATGAGGAAAAATTGAGATTTGATTGATCAGCTCTCTCTGTAATATAGATGGACTCAAACCTAAATGTAAATTCACACATCCTGGAAAGGTATAAAGGGATTCTCAGAACGTAGTAATGTCATCAACCAACCAGCATTTATTAAGCGCGAGCTTGATGCCAGTGATATGCTAAGCATGTATATGTTTTAAAGTTAATTCTTACAACAACCCGACGATCATCCTCATTTTACAAACGAAAACACCGAGATTAAGGGGAGTTAAATAACATCCCAAGAGTCGATGGGAAAAGACAGATGATCTAAAGAGAGTGACTACCGTTTGAAGGACTTGAATGAGGGTGAGAAGACACCCCTCATTGGAGTGGTTGCTGTAACAAAATACCACTAGCTTGGTGACTTGAAACAGTAGAATCAATTCTTTCACTGTTCTGGTTGCTAGAAGTCCAAAATCAATCTCAATGGGCTGAAGTCAAGGTGTCCACAGAGCTCTGCTGTCTCCCAAGACTCTCGTGGAGAATCCATTCCTTGCCTCTTCCAGCTTCTGGTGGCCGTTGACCGCCTTGGGTCATGGCTACACAGCTTCCATTTCCAAGGCCAGCAGCATCATCAAATCTCTCTCCTCTCTGCCTTCACGTTGCCATCTCCTCTTTTGCGTGTGTTACATCTCCCTCTGCTTCCATCTTACAAAGATCCATGTGATTGCATTTAGGGACCACCAGGATAATCCAGGATAACTTCCCCACTTCAAGATCCTAAATTTCATCACATCTTTTTCCATGTAAGACACTATTCACCCGGTCCAGGGATGAGGACCTGCTATCTTTGGGGGTCATTGTTCAGCCTGTGACACTAGGAAATGACAATCTCCTTCACTTGTGACTCCCAGATGCACCTGTCACTCTCTCCTGGCCTTCATGATGTTTAACAATAGTAGTAGAGCTTCACGACCCCTCATCCACAGTTCTGAAATCCTAAACGCTCTCAAAACTGATATTTTCTTTCATAAATTTGGCACAAATTCGGTGGCAGTGAAAGCTGATGCAAATTGTCACGAGACTCTCTGCGATCTTTATCTCTGTAGCATGAATGTTCACGCATTCAATATGGGAATATTCCTTGTGTTACTAGGTCTACTACTAGGGATGGTATGTCATTTACATTATCACTAGTCTAAAATCGGAGTAGATCTGAACTCAGAAATACATTTGACCCCACGAGTTTTAGATAAGTGTTTATGAACCTATCATAAAAGAGGAACTAGAAATAATGCCAAAGGATTTCAAAAGTGAGGGAACCTATAAGACAAAATGAAAATTTCTTCAGGACTCTAGAGGATAGTGGGAGCCTTCAGGGACTTGTGGAGCCAACACATTTAGGAATTCCTATGAGGTGGTTAAAAAATGATTTCTAGGCAGATATAAGAGTCATAGATAAGTGTGGGAGTAATGAAAAAAAAAAAAAAGACAAGGTATTCAGAGTAACCCTTTCAACCCTTTATCTCCAGGAAGCATTGTACTCATATTGGTTGGAACTTTCAGGCTCTCCCGAGTACCAGGGTTGGAGCCCCAGCACCTGATTCATAGGCACCTTGTCCTGCTGGGACCATGAGACAGGATGCCCGCAGCAGGGTAGTAGCTGTTCTGCCTGCCTTATGTCGTGAAACACCAAAGAGCCACTGCTTTGGGCTCTGTACAAACCCCATCAGGGACAGGCTTCCCCTTGTCTACTTGGAGATCATCTTCTGAGCTCATCCTCAGATCGTGGCTATTAGGGCCAAGAGAATCTCAGGTTTTAAGCACCTTCTGTACTCATTGTTTCCCTATTGCCCCAACTACCACCACCACCACAATCACCACTTTTCCCTCTTGAATATTATCCAGCTTCCTTTACACTTTGCAGAAATATGTCCCAGTATATCCAGTTCCCTCATTCCTTCCAACACACACACACACACACACACACGTGCATATATTTAGGAAAGGAGA
Organism: Ailuropoda melanoleuca; assembly: GCF_002007445.2. Taxonomy (NCBI): domain Eukaryota; kingdom Metazoa; phylum Chordata; class Mammalia; order Carnivora; family Ursidae; genus Ailuropoda; species Ailuropoda melanoleuca. Next base: position 58,212,436 of record NC_048219.1, on the reverse strand, counting down.
TGCCTTCAGCACCTTTGAGAGGGTGGTCTCCTTACATATGTTCACACAAACACCCTCACTCACCCTGACTTTCTTTGGAAGGATCTAAATACAGAATACAGACCTTTAATGGTCATTCCAAAAATAAAAATGTCACTTTTAATCTCTAGCGAGCATCCTGATACACTCTTCTTAAGTTAGCCATTTCGAATGTGCGTAACCTTGGTCAAGGAGAATGTGGATGGCTGGAGAGGGCGAGCCCATCATGTCAACAAGAAAAGAATTACTCGGAAAACATGAACGACTTTGTAAAGAGGCACAAAGTCTAGCAGGCTCATTTCCCTTTGGAAAAGATAACATATTATTTATGGAGATATTCAGAAAAAAAATTATACTATCTCACTTGGTGATTCACTCAAGTTTGTCATAAACATTCTTCTCCTTCTATTTCTGTTTATCATCAATATAAATGACATCCCTTCATTGTCTGCCATTTTAGGTTGGCCTGGAAATTCTTTATTGGCGTTAAAAAGGAATGAGAGATTTTACATAAACAAAATTTTAAAAGACATAAAACATACTTTTATAAAGCCAAAATGTGGCAAGAAAATTATAATCATTTTAATGGAAATATTTGTAGGTGCATTGCCCTGCTTTCATAAGGAAGGAATAGGTAGTGCTTGACTTCTGGCAATTTGATGTGCAGCAATTCCTCATAATGAAACTAGCTCGCTATCCCCATGTGATCGGCCATTAGCGGAGAGATCAGGACAGTGACAATCAAGTGTTCCCAAGTGATTCTGGTAGCAGCCCAACAGACTTCACAAGAGTTCCCTGCCCCTGCCCCTTACTTTGGCTGTCCTACTCCACTTCGTGCATTCACAGACCCCTCCCAAACAACTGCAACAGAAAGCAGCAGTGCTGACCCCTCAGGATATGAGAGCAAGACCGTGGAGCTCTAAATGGTAAGACATGGTGGATAATGTTGAAACCAAGTTTCTAGTGTGATTGAGAAAACACGTAAAACCAACCTATTCTCTAAAAATACTTTGAGCAATGATACCAATCTTCAAATAAATGCACAGCATCCCAAAGGAAAGGGGGACTGTTCGTTAGAAGGAATAGCTTCTTGGGAAGAGCACCTGGTTCGGAGTTAGAGGACCTGGCTTCTAGTTCCTCGTTCTTTCCTTTAATAACTCTGTCTGTTGCTCAGGGAAAGACATTTAATCTCATTGATCCTCAACCTTCAGCTATGACAATTAAAAATAACAATGGCCCTGCTATTAAATATAAGAGAACACTTTTGATGCCACAATGGGTTAATAGATAGAAAGTGTTTTATAAATTCCAGAGGATGGGGAGTGCCTGGGTGATGCAGCTGGTTAAGTGTCAGACTCTTGGTTCTTCTCAGGCCCTGATCTCAGGGTCACGGGATGGAGCCTCCAGTCGGGTTCCGTGCTGAGCACCTAGTTTGCTTCAGATTCTCCCTTCCTGTCCCTCTTCCACTTCTTCTCATGCTCTCGCTCTCTCTCTCTCAAATAAGTAAATCTTTTTAAAAAATAAAATAAAAAAATACATTCCAAAAGACAACACCAAATAAATATTTGCTATTATAAATGAGACATTCTCAATGTTTATCAAAAAGTCAGATCTCATTTCTTTATAATCCCAAAGGACACAACTTTTCTAAAGTTTCCATTGAAAAAGTCAAACCCTTGACAATTGTTAAGATCCACTGAAACTTGCCACAGATCTGGATCAAACTTAACTGTAGTGGAGTTTTTTACCATTTAAGGAAGAGCTTTGAGCTTTCTTTGACATTGAATAGAGTAGCAAGGTGAGAGTCAACATTAAAATGTGGTTTAGGAACACCTGGGGGGCTTAGTGGGTTGAGCATCTGACTCTTGATTTTCCTCAGGTCATGATCTCAGGGTCCTGGGATCAAGCCCCACATAGGGGTCTGCACTCAGTGTGGAGTCTGCTTGAGATTCTCTCTCTCTCCCTCTGCCCCCCCCTCTCCGCTCATCCTCTCTCTTTCTCTCTCTCTCATAAATAAATAAATAAATAAATAGTTTATATGTGGTTCAAAGTCCAAATTCTGTGTAAAATCTCAGTGCAGGAGTAGAGGGTGCTAACCTTGTGGAGATGGCATATTAAGAAAGCAGAAAGACTTTATTCTTGATGGTAGCAGAAGAGGCAACATCTTGGCCTCCAGCACTTTCTCCAGAAACCATTCTAAGCAAAAGAAGAGAGCAGAAACATAGTCCATCAACTCTTCACAGAGGCATCAAGCAGCCCCAGTAGCCTCCTCAGAAATATCTGTGAAAACTTTCCAAAAGATTCCCTCTGATTCTATGATACCGAAATTCCCATCACTTGCCAATGAGAAAGAATGTCAGGAAATAAAATAATAACTTTGTTTAATATTTATGCTATTCCCTCACATTAAATATAATTTATGCGATTGGTTTTTGTATTACCCTGTTTAATTATGTATACTTGAAGAGGCTTTATATTATACATGGTTATCATTTATAATTAATTAATTCAATATGGAGTTTGTGTTCATGCCTATAAAATGTTGGGCGCAAGGCCCTGTGTCAAGAGCACAATCCTCTTCTCTATATCATTCTCGCTTCAAGAAAATCAGGCTTAATTTACAACGTATTTTCTAGAAATATCTCATCCTAAATGTAAATGTACCTTCTTTGTTCTGAACATAATTTAATGTTTCCTTGGTGGATTGGAGTCATCACTGTTAGAAAAGTGGAGATAAAATAGTGGGCGGGTGTCACTAGTGCTGATTTTTTAAGTCAGTGGACAATTAGAGGTTAGTTTCTCATCATATTGTTCTCCTAAAAGTCACTGGTAAACTTCAAATTACAAAAACCAAGGTTTTTCTTCTTTCTTTTCATTCTACTTCATATTTCTAAAATAATCTCTTCTTTCTCAAAATGTTCCTTCCCTCTACTTGCTGTTTGTGTTGTGGGTACCCCTCTGCCTGTTCTTCCTCTCTATGCCACGTCGGCTTTTATTCCATCGCTCCTCTCTCCTGGTACCATCCTAGACCTTCCTGGGCCTATTTCTCTTTGTGTACTACTTGGTCTCTTTGAAAAATCCCAACCAGTCCATGGCTTCAACTACTCCCTATAAGATGATAGGACCCAAAACTATATCTCTGTCCCTCACTACTCTCCTTATAACACTTATTTGGACACCGGTAGGACTTTTCACCCCAAATATTCCACAGGTTTTGCAAGTTCGGTTTATCTAAAACACAGTTAATTAATTGCTTCCCTCCTATGAACCACAGTGAACAACTTCATCGTCCCTTCCCTCCCTAGGGTCATCAACTTCGAAGTCTTCCTCATCCAAATAAATCCTAATCATTCTAAGCTTGGAATGGCTTCATAGCATCCTCATTCCACCACCATTTCCTTTGGTCAGGCTCTTACCTACCAACTGAGAGAAGAGAAGGAACTAACATTTCTAAGTGCTCACTGGGCACTCTACGCACACTTGCCATTCACTTCTTCAAGAACCATAAAACCCTGGTATGTTTTCATTGTCCCAGTTTTCTGTTGAAAGACCTGAGACTCAGGAATATTCTGATATTAGCTAAAGGTTCCAGAGCTAAAACGGAGCCTAAATTTATGTCTAGCTGGAAATCTCAGTCCCTTCCCATCTCCCATCTTGGCACTTCTCCCTCCTCGCAACCGATCTCCCTGTCACTATTCTGTCCTCTCCCCAGACCAGTTTTTCCAAGTACCAGTCTCGGGCATTTTCCATAGAGCAGCTCAGTGGCCTGTGGGCCAGGTCTTTACGCCTTCACAGTATTTTGGTCTACATTTTCAAATTTAGAACTTCCCAGCTCCTAACAAATAAAACACAGTCAATCTTTTCTTTAAAACATCAGACAGTCCTGGAATGCTAGGTCGTTTCTCGCACAACAGCAATCAATTGACTTAACTCAAGTGCTGGCTACTGCCTTTCAATCTGGCTGTCACTCCATGTAAGTTCATTGTGCTACCGGTGTCACTCCACACTCATTTGAGTTTGCAATCTCTAGTCTATAAGGGCTGTAGTCAGCTCTCGCTGCCATAACAAAACAGCCTATACCAGGGGGCTTAAACTACAGAAATGTATTTCTCCAAGTTCTGGAGGCCAAGTCTGCAATCAGGTTCTGGTGAGAGCCCTCTTCCCAGCTTGCGGATGGACACCTCTCAGTGCGCTCCCACGACCTTTCCTCAGCACCCAGGAGCACCGAGCAACAGCTCTCTCTCTTTCTCTTCTTAAAAGGCCACAAATCTTATTGAGTTAGGATGGCACCCTATGAGCTGACTTCACCTTAATTACCTCCTGAAAGCCCAATCTCCAAATACAGTCACTTTAGGGGTAAGGGCTTCAACAAATGAATGGGGGGAGGGGACTCAATTCAGTTCATAGCAATAAGCTTATAATAATTATTGTTGAGGACCCTACTATGTACCAGACACTGTTCTAAGTACTTTACACGTATTACTAAACTAATCTTCACAATAATTCTATGACATGGAGACTTTACATCATTATCTCCATTTTTCAGACGTGGAAGCAAAGAGAGGTGATGTAACCTCCACAAGTTTCACAGCTAGCAGGTGGCAGAGCTGGAATTTGAACCCGGGTGGTCATGTTCTTAACTTCCATCTAATGTTGCTTTTTAAATCCACCACAGTTTAAAAGTCCAGCTTCCCTTCCTAGCCTCAGTTTTAATTGTCTTCCAAGGATAAATAAAGTGCTAGTCATTTTCTGCTTGCTCACGCTGGTTGTCACGTCTTCCCTTAGATAATGCGTGTTCTTTTCCTTCCCTGAGGTTTCTCCCTCCCTTGTCCTGAATGGCTGTGCAGACCCTCACCCACCCTCCAGCACCTTGCTCAACTTTTATCTCCCCAGCCATCTTTCTGTGACTCCTGAAACTTCTTTAAAAAAAATTATTTATTCATTTGGGAGAGAGAGCAAGCACGAATGGGGGGAGTGGCAGAGGGAGAAGCAGTCTCCTCACTGAGCAGGGACCCCGATGCGGGGTTTGATACCAGGACCCTGGGATCATGACGTAAGCCGAAGGCAGACACTTAACCGACTGAGCCACCCAGACATCCTGACTCCTGAAACTCCTAATGCCACTGAGCCTTCACCTCTCAGTGCTCTCCAAAACTGCTATTCTTTATTCCTGCTACAAATCTTACACAGCCCCATTACATCATAACGGGTGTGTGTGTGTTTCTGTGAAAGTGGGACCCACGTCTTTATATCTTTGTCTCCCCAAAGCTGACATGCCCAGTACTTGAGACATTTTAGATACAGTAAATTGAATTGAATCATTTTTACATTTTTCTCCAGTTTTGTTGAAATATAACTTGCATATAACACAGTATTAGTTTAAGGTGTACAACATACTGATTTGATATATGTATTAACCAGATGACTCCTGAAATCCCTTTGAGCCTAAAACCCTGTAGTTTTTACATACGTTTGTGAGGCATGTGCACCTCTGTTTGAAATGCCTTTGTTTTGTTGAATTTTTATAACTCTTTGTCAAATCCTTTGATTTTTTTTAAGTTTTTCTTTCTCCCCCTTTATGATCAGGGGAAGTATTTTTCCATTTGATGTGGTTTGGATATGGGGAGGGGGAAGGATGGAGGTGGGGCTAAAAAGGGATGCTCTTTTCTGGGTGCCCTATGATAGCATAGCTGCTTGAAGTTTCTGGCAGCCTTATTTTTCACTTAGGTGAGATATCACTTGTTCTTACCTTTCTCTCATATTACTGTGGTGGTTTTGTTTTTTGTTTTTGTTTTTGTTTTTGTTTTCCCCACAAGGGAAGTAGAAACCCAGAAACCCAGAGCTGGCCTGGGGTGGATGTAATCTTTGCAGAGGCCTGACTCAGGCAGCAGTATTATCTTGGCTGAGACAAAGCCTCACACTGAGTAAACTGAGTCTACTTGGTTCAGTGGTGTTGGCTTAGAAATTAGCCTCTAAAGCCCATGAGGCTGAGAGGCCTCCTGTAAATGTAGCACTTTACTCCCCTGGTCTCCGTTTGATGTGTATTTCTTTCAGGAGGTGGATATGAGCATGTAATAATGGAACCACAGGATTCAGAATTTGGGAAGGAGATAGGGCAGTAGGAGAAAGAGAGACGGAAAAGATTCATGGAATATTTCAGCCATTTGTTTCAACTTGCAGTTCCTCCGAATGTCTCATCAGATAATAACTGATATTGCATAACACTGTATTTTCCAGAGCTCGACCACATGTGTTATCTCATTTCATCCTCAGTGTAAGTTTATAGAATATCGTTTTATAACATCCTCATTTTACAAAGTCTCACACAGATTTAAATGCATGCTCAAGGTCACAGAGCCAAGAAGAGTGGAGCTGGGATTTGAATCCAGATCCTTCGACCTCAACTCCTAGACTGTTTCCATGAGACTGCAATGTGTCGGATTTACTAAATCACCTGGTTGGCATTTCATTGTCAGTAATTCCCCTTGACCTCCTTCTGCCAGCAGGCCAACAGGAAGAGCAGCAAAAAATTCAGATCATTCCCAAGCTAAAAACCCAGTGTCAGAGGAATTCGGAGCTAACTAGGTAGTAATTAGAGTATGGCGGTGGTGACAACCAGGGAATTTTCCATTACCGTCTTACACGCTAACATACTGGTATCTCTGACCCTTTGAGAAGCCACCATTTGGATAATTCCTTTAATGCCATCCTGGTCACTGCACCTGGTGGTCTTGTAGGAGGATTTACACTGCCCATGACCCACACGTGTTCATGGATATGTGTAAAATCCAGTTGGAGCATAGTATGTGGAAGACGCAATGTTTGCTTACTGGATCAAATGATATCCTGTACGAAACATTAGCCTCTCACAGGAGGCAAATTAGTTCCTCAATGCTATGCCTTTTTGTGCGTGCCTTCATCTCTGTTAGCTTTCACTACATTGTATTAAAACACATATTTTAAGGTCTCTACTCTGTTCATGTGGTTTTGGTATCAGGGATTTTTAATATTCATTTTTTTGCTTTGCTGCTGTCTGACCTACTGCCTGCTATTGGGAAGAACCCTTGCTTTTCCACACCTCAGATTCCCATGGGGAAAAACATCCATGAGTGCAGCACTCAGGCATCTCTATGGCTCCTCGCTCACTGCTCTTCCTTCCTCATGTCTCCATGGAAGAAGGGGGGCAGGTAACTTCTCTACCTGGCAAGTGTAATGGGTAATTTTATGTGTCACCTTGAATGAGCCATAGGTGCCCAGACATTTGGTCAAACATTATCCTGGGTATCTGTGAGGGTGTTTCTGGAAGAGATTAACATTTGAATCTCTAGACAGAGTCAATCAGATTGCCCTTCCTAATGTGGGTGGGCCTCATCCTGTCAGTTGAGGAATTGAATAAAACAAAAAGACTGAGTATAAAAGAACTCTAATCTGTCTATTCAAGTTGGAACACTGGTCCTTTCCAGACTTCATGCTCTTTCTGAAATGCTGGCTGTTTTGGGGTCTCAGGTCTGTCGGCTCTGATACTGAAAGTACACATCCGCTTTCCTTGGTCTCCTGCTCGCCAACTCTCTACCCCGGGACTTCTCAGCCTCCATAATTGCGTGAGCCAATGCCTTACGATAATCTCTTTATCTATGTATATACATCCTGTTGGTCCTGTTTCTCTGGAGAACCTTGACTCATACAGCAGGCTTGCCAGATGATCATGGGGGTGCTTTGGAAGGAGTCAGTCTGCCTTAAGGAATTCACGTTCTCTCTTTACTGGGCTAAAAGCTTACTAAACAAGTTCAGTAATAAATTTAACTTGGAGAGTACTGATTATGTTAACAAGTCTATATGACCATTTCTTTAATCGGCTTCATCAGTAATAAGGTTGATATTTCATCTGCATCTTTCTGACTGTGCATCTATCTTTGAAATGGTTCTAAACACGAGGCAAGGAAGGGTGTTATTATTTATGGAGACTAAAATCTCATTGAAGATACTTAGGAAATATTTGTGGATGGAAGAAATGAACGAGTGTATAACAGAAGGTCTGATCAATACCCTTTATAATGGGACATCTTCCATACAGAATATAGTTTTCCCAGTGCTCCATGAGAACTGTATCTGATGGTCAAGAATATACGCATTTGAGTCTCACAAATGTGTATGTAGCATGTAATTCTGTTAAAAACCTTAGAGGTAGGAATAATCAGAGAAGTCTCCGACCTTTAATGGGTAAGCATAACAGGTATTCCATACGCTTCCACGTCTTTACATTTCTGTACATACCAGCACTTGACTTACAGCTAATCTTAGTCTGTCATTTAATTATAAAGTTTCCTTTGGAATGGCCGTCCATAAACATTGCCCGTGCTTCTCCAAGGACTGTGCTCTGACTTAGTCACCCTATTTTTCCGTATATGTGTTTTTATACAGGGAGATTGGAGAAAAGGAAAGAGAGATAGAAAGTGCATATGATTGAAAAATGTGAAGATTTCCTATTGATTCTTAAAGAGAGCTTGGTAACTTACCCAGAGATATAATCACAGTAATTCTCCTGACCCACCAGTTCATTATGAAAAGAAATAGGACAGTGATGGACATAAAAGGACCAAACTTCCCCCTCTACCAAAAACTGGTTAAAATATGAGAGTTAAAAGACATTAGTGCCCCCCAAAATCCAGTGAGGGTAGAGTACAGTAATAAGTTGTCTTTGGTTTGCATCGTCTGACCAGTAGAGAAAGGAGGAAGCGAGGGAGAGAGGGAGGGAGGGAAGAAGAGGCTACATAAAACATATAAGTTACAGATAAAATCACTTTGGGTTTTGAACACTTCACTCCCAGTTATTGAAATGGAATTTCAAGAATGATCTCTAATGATCGTGACTCAAGAGTCGGGGCGCCTGAGTGGCGCAGTCATTAAGCGTCTGCCTTGGGCTCAGGGCATGATCCCAGCGTTCTGGGATCGGGCCCCACATCGAGCTCCTCCACTGGGAGCCTGCTTCTTCCTCTCCCACTCCCCTGCTGTGTTCCCTCTCTCGCTGGCTGTCTNGTTCTGGGATCGGGCCCCACATCGAGCTCCTCCGCTGGGAGCCTGCTTCTTCCTCTCCCACTCCCCTGCTTGTGTTCCCTCTCTCGCTGGCTGTCTCTCTCTGTCTAATGAATAATAAAATCTTAAAAAAAAAAAAGAGTAAAACTTCTCCCTCCTTCCTTGTGTTGTAGAGACCCAGGATTCTACCCCAACAAATCACCCACTGGCGGGCTGCGCTTGCCCCCAGCACTGCCGCTAATGATAGCCCTCTCACCGGGAGCGTCACGAGCACTACAGCGGCTGCCAGAAACGTCTGGCACCAGATTCCCCCCCGACTCAGCGCCTAATGCCATTACACGTTCTACAACAGCTGCACTGCTACCTCTGTGAGCCATTTCAGCATTTCAGAACGGGTAAAGAACTGCCATTTACTGCTGCCCAACACCAATCCAAACATGGTCTTTCATGAAATGATCTAAATAAATTGGCCAACTGGGCTGATGATAGAACGTGTACGAATGAAGTTTTCAGGTAGAACTTCTTCCCCCCACCATGCACAACTCTCCGCTGCATATTTCGCACTCATAACGGAGGGCAGAGAGCAAGATGCGTTCACAGTCTCCCCCCTCCCCCCCCCAAGCACAGTGCAAAGGGTTTGCTGTTCCTTTCGGGTCTGTATGGTCCCTTTTAGCTCACCTCCTTCTGGCGGGTAATGTGTTACTGAGTGGTCACACACAGCCATGGACTCTCGTCCCCAAGCGGTCGTNACCACCCACCCCAAGCACAGTGCAAAGGGTTTGCTGTTCCTTTCAGGTCTGTATGGTCCCTTTTAGCTCACCTCCTTCTGGCGGGTAATGTGTTACTGAGTGGTCACACACAGCCATGGACTCTCGTCCCCAAGCGGTCGTCATGACTTGCTTAGCAAGCACCTGGACCGCAGAGATAAATGCTAATATGCCCTCCTTTCTAACATCTAGCCATTGAGACAGATACTCACCCAGAGACAGGCAAACGCGTTTCATGTCCTGCCTGACCTCTGCTTGGAGGAGAGTGGGGTTGCAAAGGAGAAAGCGGCCAGCTGTGTTTGGGAAGAGGCAGAGAAGAGAAGACTTCTTAGAGGATTCCACCTTAGATGCCAGTGGTTTTCGGCTGTGCTCTGAGTGCCAGCGTGCCTCAGAAAGCCAGGTGTGGGGCCTTCCTCTGCGGCTTCAAACAGAGAGCAGCACTACGTATCAATTGTATACAGAAGTGCCAAATGATGCATTGTTTAAAAAAAAAAAGACATCGTCAACACCTGTCACACAAATTCCTCAAGATGGATATTTTATTCAGGAAAAGTACAGGATTTGCTGCTTGGGAAGGAAAGTGAGCCTGTGAACGCTGGGGTCCGGAAGGCCACAAAGAGAGAGCTAACGTCCCTGTGTGAGGAATAGGAATCCAGGATCCTCAGAGATGGGAAGGGGGAACAGGGAGGGGATGTGAGGGAACAGTGAGGGGAGAAGGGGCAGAATGACCAGAGGCTGAATCCCAAATTTTTAAACAAAACACAAAAGCATTGAATAGGAAATTTAAACTATTTGTTTGTGAATACCTTCATCTGCCCAAATCCATCAGTAAACTCTCCTACAGACCCAAAGACCCACGTGACTGTTGTTGCTGTTGTTTTTGGTGGAAATTAAGGTGAAGAGCTAAATTTTCTGCTTGAATCGGTGAAGTGTGGAACAGGCAAAACAGGATGGCTCCCCAGTGGCTGCGGAGCCCAGGGGGTGAGGCTCTGGGAACTGTCCTCCCAGCCCTCCCTTCTCCCCAAGTGGGCTGAGGCGGGGTCTCCTCTTGCGGATGTTAATGGCCAAGGAGACCCTGGCTCCAGGGCCAGGCAATGAAAATTTCACTTGAAAAGAAAAAGTGGGTTAGGTCTACAGCGAAAACTAGTTTGAAAACCATTTATTTAACCCAAGCTCTTCATTTAATGATGAAAAAGCACAGGGTCCAGAGAGAGAAAGGGGCCTGGGTGAAGTTCAAGCTCCAGCTCCAAACCGACAGAAGCAGACCCAGAAGCCACCTCGTCTGACCCAAAAGAAGCCAGGCCTCGGTGGGCTCTGCCACACTGAGGTTCAGCCATCTGCTATAACCCCGTTATTTAGCGGGAGCACCGAGGCTAAACACCGAGTCTCCCTCGCAGCCTGGCAGCATGGCGTGGCCCGGCCGAAGGCACACGGGCTCTGGAATCCGAGAGACTCCGTGGAACGCGCTGTGCAGTCTTGGAAAGTGTTTTAAACTCACTGAGGTTAGATTTAAAAATCACTGAGTGGTTGAATCTCACTCAGGTGATCACCTATAAAGGGAACAATAATACTTACCATGTAGGCAGGACTTTTTAAAAATTTAATAAAGCGATATATGTCAGGGATACGCCACACAGTAAACAATGGATAAATGGAAGCAATTATTATCATTATCAAATAGAGACCTTTACAAACACGCCACCAGATTTATTTTTAAATGCTTTTCGCTTAATTACGAGTCTAATACATTTTCATTATTGATAATTGAGAAAATAGAAAGGAATCTTAAAAAGGGGAAAAAAAGGACCTCCCACATTCCTACTGCCCTGTAAAGACCACTGTTAGCACGTTGATGTATTTCCACAGGAATGATTTAGAATGTGCCATTTCTTGTGCCTTGTAACCTTCCAAGAGCATTCAATTTAGAATAGAAATTTGGCAGGAATGCAGTCTGTTCTAAAACCAATTTCTTGTTTGTTTTTTTATTTTAGGGGGTAGTGGGAGGAGAGAAATTATACACAGTTATAAACTACGTCAATATAAACATTATCACATTTTAAAATCGTATTTTCATCCTTTTTTACAACTTGATTTGCAGAGTGCTTTATGATCCATTAAACAAGTTCCCAGGTAGTGTCTTCTTTGATGCTTTTAATAGCCCAGGGCACCAGGTACTGTTAATATACACATTTTACAGATGAGGAAATTGAGGATCAGAAAAGTTAAATGATTTACTTTAGGTCTTTCAGGTAGTAAGAGCTTGGACTGCAGCCTAGGATTTCTGACTCAAAGCTGGTACCTCTCTGCTAATTATCCGTACCAACGAGAACTCTCTCTAATTAGCCTTAATCATCTGAACGACCTCAAAGATAAATCAGGAAAGAGCACAGGGAGCTATGAAAGCACGGGAGTACAAGTCAGGAGATCCTGGTGTAATGCCTGTTTTCAGGACTGGCTGGTCACTCAGCCTGTCTGGGTTTAACTGTTCTTCGTTTGTCGAATGAGAAGGAATGGATTCTATGAGGATGGATGCTTTCCAATACTAAATTCTATTATTTTAAGGCACATGAAAACATACATCCTCCTAGTTGTAAAAACATTTTGATAGAATGCATTAAAAACATTACCCTTGGGGCGCCTGGGAGGCTCAGATGGTTAAGCAAGCGTCTACCTTGGGCTCAGGTCATGATCTCTGGGTCCTGGGATCGAGCCGCAGGTCAGACTCCCCGGTGAGGGGGGGGTCTGCTTCTCCCTCTTCCTCTGCCCCTCTCCCTGCTCATGCTCTCTCTCTGTCTCAAATGAATAAACAAAATCTTTTTAAAAAATTACCCTTTAAAAATCTAAAAGATTACAGCAAAACACCTTCCACCTGAAATGTCAACAATCTGCAATCTGGTCCATGTCGTGGGATGTACCAGTTCAAGTCTGAGGCCCGGATCACCTGGAGCCCCTGGGAGAGAGCTTGCTTTGGAAATCTACAGTGCTCTGGGCCCCCATTTGGCAGAGAGAATTCAGCACAAGAGGAGTATCTCAAGTGCAGTTCCAAATGTGGGTATCTTTTTCCAACAGTGTGGTGCTCCCCCGGTTGAATGCTTGATGACTGTTTTATGATGTGCTGTCTTGTTATTAGCTGTATATCAACGTGAGCCTTTCAGAGCACATATACTTTTTGGACCAGATTTTATGAGAGATGCTGAGGTTGGCTAAATGCTTTTTGTGGGGAGACAGGGGAAGAGTCACTGAACTTAGCCAAGATCCTCGGTGTCTGAACATGGGAGGCTGAATCCTTAATCCAAGAGATGCATAGTTGATACAGTCTCCAGGATCCAAGACCGCCAGCCAGGTAAACTCGGACACCAACCCCCGCCAAATACGCATGAACCGGTGCTCAAGTCCAACTCATCCTGAGACCCAGCGGCCCTCACGCTGCAGTCCAGGAAAGCCGGGGCAGGACGCGGGGCCAGCTGCTGAGGGGCAGAGGGAGGGGTCCGCTGTGGCTCTCTTCCATGCTGAAACAGCAAGGCCCTTCCCGTGAACGTTTCTCATTTCCTAGGTTGTCGAACAAACTGGAAGGAGATGATTTTCGGAGCCATACGATCTCGGGCTGTCTTTGCACTGTATTCCTGTTTCCCAGCCTGGCTGCCGAGACCCCTGTATATCTAGACGACCTCTCCTACCATTCCCTTGCCTGGTTTGCCTGTCCTGCCAGGATGAACTCTGTTCCCCCCTTCCTACCCGCCCCCCCCACCGACACACACAGTGGAAATAGCCGCCACTTCATTGCCACCTACCCAACGCCTTTACAGCCTCCGAATCTCAAAAATAATCACAGCTCCTCTGGGAAGCCCCTGACGAGCAGACTAACAGACGTTGAAAGCTGTCCTCTTAGGTGCTGACAGCACCCACTACATGTGCCTTACCTTTAGTTCCTAATCACAGGTGGTCCTTTGTTACCCACATGGGTACCACGAAGCCCATCAGCTCAGCCAGGTATCATCTCCTCAAGAACGAGCACTCTGCCAGAGAGTCCTTCAGGGCACACGGGGAGACACAGATGAGGATGGAGTTGGGAAGCCAAGCGTTTTGGACAGATGCCTCAATGTGAAAACCAGCCATGTCCCTTGCTGGTATGTGACCTTGGCCAGGGGTCTGATTTCCTCTGCGTACCTCCATTTTCTCATCTGCAAAATGGGGAATATGACAGGACTTGCCTCATTAGGTTGTTGGGAAGGATTTTAGAAAGTTTTTCAGATCCCAAGCTTAGAATAGGACCGGGCGCGTCTTAAAGCACTCAGTCGGTGTGAGCCATTGCACATAGAAAGGGCTCACCCCACCATGGGCTCCGCGCTGTGAGCCCCGGGATACACATATACACAGGTTCCATCAGGCACTGGGGAGCGGGGGTGGAGGGCAGCCCGGGATTCAAATAATTCCATTACAACGTGATCAGCATGATCATAAAGGAAAGTATGAGAAACGGCACATCCCCTGGTGTCTGACACAGGGCATTGCTATACTAGGTGCAAAATCCATGAGGAATGATGATTTGATTTGAGTGGTGCTGGTTGAAATCTATTAAGTTAGTAATCACATACACAGTACCTCAAAAGAGTCCTTTAGTGGCTTTATAATGCAGAAACCACAGACGGGTTCAATTTGGCAGTGTTATTAAGCAAATAAATGGATTTTTAGATATTTAACTTCTAATCATATGTGAACTTCAGGAAGCTAAATGCTCCAATGACACCGCTAAATACCTCTTTGTTATAAAGCCATGGTCGGACTTTTGAGGCAAAGTTGAGGGCCTAAATTCAACCCCATTAGTTCATATTTTGTCCAAAATGCAGTTTATAATGAAGCCAGCAAATTAGGTCCCTTGACCATAAACCTCACAGAAGGAAAGCAAACAGAGCATGAATCAAAAGGCTTTAGACAGCAGTCGGCTATTAGTAACATATAAATTAAGTGTAAAATCAAAGCGGGGGCTGGGGGGTAAGTTCAGTGGTTCTGGTCTTCATGTAACTTAACACAAGCAACCTGAATACAAATAATAGTGACGGTAAGAATAATAATATAAACTCTCTCATGATGTTTTTGACAAAGTGACAAGCTCAGTAAGTTTGCGTGAGCCTCATTTTTAATTCACTGCCACTGTCCCTAACTTGTCAGCTGCTTGTACCAAGTTGTCATAGCCCATATGGTGTCGAAACATCCCCTAGCCAGTGGGGGACCTCATCTGTATTTTTGAACAATGGGGTGAGTCACGGTTAGCCACAAGTGTGATTCTATTACCACTGGCGGTTTGTATCACCAAACTTGCACAACTCCGCCTGAATCATGTTAATTAAGTTTTGAGTGCTGCTATTTCGAGTTATTTAATTCTCCCCTAGAGTTACATCGAGTGGGAACTTGGCCCGTTGCTTTCAAAGGAGTTTGAGAACTCACACGCCGGCCCGATTGTTTTCCTACGTATTTAGAGATTGTTAGAACACACTGCAATTGCTCTGCGAACTCTAGAAGCTTCTTCCCAGTCTCTGCGGTCTATTGGCTAAATTTATATTGACGGATACTTCAGAGCACGGATTATTGACCTAATAGACCACAACGACTCACTATTGTGTACATCAGAACCGTCACGCCCGCTTATAAGGCAGATCTGTTCCATGCGACCGAAAAGAAAGCGATACAACAGACAACAGTTTTGAAAAGTCACCTCACAAGCCCTGATCATGTTAGTCATATAAAATCATCTGTCGGGAAAACCTGGAGTACTCCAAGAACACTCATGCCTCGTAATGGCCCATAAATGTTTTTGTAAGAGTTCCAAAAAAGTGCACAACCAGTACATTTCTGTTTTCTATTTTTGTGCCTTGGAAAAAAAAAGTAAAAATAGCCAGAGGGCTGGGTCTTTTTTTCTCCCCCCCCACCACCCCGCCTTTGACAATTTGTGAAAAAATAAAAAGTTCACTCTAAGGCTGAAACTTTTTGCATGCCAAGTTTTTGCTTGGAACTAATTTTTATGACTGAGTTATAAAGCCCCTGGAAAGGGGAGGGG
Source organism: Ailuropoda melanoleuca (assembly GCF_002007445.2). Classification (NCBI taxonomy): domain Eukaryota; kingdom Metazoa; phylum Chordata; class Mammalia; order Carnivora; family Ursidae; genus Ailuropoda; species Ailuropoda melanoleuca. The sequence goes on along the minus strand of NC_048219.1, from coordinate 58,196,563 downwards.
GGGGTTCAAGTGGAAATGCTGACACAGCTTTACCCAGAGTGGCAAGCAAGGGGGAGCCATGATGCTTATTTGTAAATTGTTTGCTTTATTGTTGCTTTTAGAAGGGGAGTCTTGGGCCTAGCCTTGGGCATTATACTCTACACACTGCTCAGAGGCATTTGTCTATGCATATGTTTTGATTCTCTAGGGTTTGCCAAGAAGCTAGGACGGAACCTCCTTGGAAAGGGATCTGGTCACCCATTGCAGAAGAGGGCAGACTGATTTTCCTGACTTTTACTAGATTCCATTATCCCAGAGTCACACTTTCAAGGGCTGGATTTAACAACAATTGCTACCACCAGAGCAGGGAGCAGTCCAAGCTTTCTTCTTTAATGGTTCTTTAAATCTTAATTTTTGACAATTGTCTGCTGGTAAAACCAGAAAAGATAATGATGAGCTGTTTGTGCAGATTCAAGGATGATGTGAATTACGTGGACAATGGGAGAGGACCTGAATTACTTTTAGTCTCCATCACTACTAGCGTTTTAAGGTGGATATCTAATGAACTTATTTTGATTTGAACTAGAAAGACTCGTGCCGGAAGCTTTTGAGAGAAGCAAGATTCTTTTCATTTCTGTCACCTGAGAGATGCCGTTCAGAAAAACACCCAGTTGCTGTTGTAAGAGGGTTGAACTTCAGAACCCCACAACCTGCTCGTATTCTAATAGAGCCACACCAAGAAATAATTACTCATTCATGTCAAGATCACCGAGGAACCCGTGGACGCTACTGTCTAACGCTCCTGTGGATCCCACATCATCCTTCAGAATCTCCAGGTGTGGACAGTAGCGCTTTGCGTTTTGGGGTCTTCAGACCCGGGGTCTGCTATGCCTTCGGTTAGTCAGGACTAAAGCACACAGCTCACAAAAGCGTCAGCTTTTTCTAAAAATGAAGAAAAAAAACTTGCTTCATGTAATTTTTCCAGTGAGTCTTTATTCCATTAAATTGAAAAAGGGAAAAGGCTTTTCTGAACTTTAGTGTTTTGTAGCTTAGGCTTTATTTCCACCTTAAAATCTTTACCTGGCCATGATCTGTTGTTCCATTACTGGAGGGCAAAAATGGGAGGAATTGTCTGGGCTAAATTGCAATTAGGCAGCCCTGAGTGCGGCTGGCACCAGTTAACTTGGGATATTGGAGTGAAAAGGCCCGTAATCAGCCTTCGGTCATGTAGAACAATGCATAAAATTAAATTGACATTAATGAATAATTGTGTAATGAAAATGGAAGAGGAGAGTTAATTGCATGTTACAGTGAGTGTAATGCCTAGATAACCTTGCATTTAATGCTATTCTTAGCCCTGCTGCCAAGACTGCTACAGAACCTCTCTCAGCAGGAAGTCATTAAAGCTGTGAGTAGATAATGCAGGCTCAGTGAAACCTAAGTGGCAACAATATAACAAGAGTTTCTTTCAGACCTTAGTGTTTTCTGAAAAAAAGGGCATGTTGAGGTAATTTGTACACATCTGAATGAAAACAGGAAACTCCGAGCAATCTATTTGCAGTTTGTCCAGTCCCCCAGATTTCCCAACCATTGTGGAGACCAAGGTCAGCTCCTATAATCAAAGACAAGCCTAAACCACTAGGGCTTACAAGGCAATAAGCACCCAGCNCTGTTCCATGCGACCGAAAAGAAAGCGATACAACAGACAACAGTTTTGAAAAGTCACCTCACAAGCCCTGATCATGTTAGTCATATAAAATCATCTGTCGGGAAAACCTGGAGTACTCCAAGAACACTCATGCCTCGTAATGGCCCATAAATGTTTTTGTAAGAGTTCCAAAAAAGTGCACAACCAGTACATTTCTGTTTTCTATTTTTGTGCCTTGGAAAAAAAAAGTAAAAATAGCCAGAGGGCTGGGTCTTTTTTTCTCCCCCCCCACCACCCCGCCTTTGACAATTTGTGAAAAAATAAAAAGTTCACTCTAAGGCTGAAACTTTTTGCATGCCAAGTTTTTGCTTGGAACTAATTTTTATGACTGAGTTATAAAGCCCCTGGAAAGGGGAGGGGGGGGTTCAAGTGGAAATGCTGACACAGCTTTACCCAGAGTGGCAAGCAAGGGGGAGCCATGATGCTTATTTGTAAATTGTTTGCTTTATTGTTGCTTTTAGAAGGGGAGTCTTGGGCCTAGCCTTGGGCATTATACTCTACACACTGCTCAGAGGCATTTGTCTATGCATATGTTTTGATTCTCTAGGGTTTGCCAAGAAGCTAGGACGGAACCTCCTTGGAAAGGGATCTGGTCACCCATTGCAGAAGAGGGCAGACTGATTTTCCTGACTTTTACTAGATTCCATTATCCCAGAGTCACACTTTCAAGGGCTGGATTTAACAACAATTGCTACCACCAGAGCAGGGAGCAGTCCAAGCTTTCTTCTTTAATGGTTCTTTAAATCNTGCTGCCACCAGAGCAGGGAGCAGTCCAAGCTTTCTTCTTTAGTGGTTCTTTAAATCTTAATTTTTGACAATTGTCTGCTGGTAAAACCTGAAAAGATAATGATGAGCTGTTTGTGCAGATTCAAGGATGATGTGAATTACGTGGACAATGGGAGAGGACCTGAATTACTTTTAGTCTCCATCACTACTAGCGTTTTAAGGTGGATATCTAATGAACTTATTTTGATTTGAACTAGAAAGACTCGTGCCGGAAGCTTTTGAGAGAAGCAAGATTCTTTTCATTTCTGTCACCTGAGAGATGCCGTTCAGNACCACCCCGCCTTTGACAATTTGTGAAAAAATAAAAAGTTCACTCTAAGGCTGAAACTTTTTGCATGCCAAGTTTTTGCTTGGAACTAATTTTTATGACTGAGTTATAAAGCCCCTGGAAAGGGGAGGGGGGGGTTCAAGTGGAAATGCTGACACAGCTTTACCCAGAGTGGCAAGCAAGGGGGAGCCATAATGCTTATTTGTAAATTGTTTGCTTTATTGTTGCTTTTAGAAGGGGAGTCTTGGGCCTAGCCTTGGGCATTATACTCTACACACTGCTCAGAGGCATTTGTCTATGCATATGTTTTGATTCTCTAGGGTTTGCCAAGAAGCTAGGACGGAACCTCCTTGGAAAGGGATCTGGTCACCCATTGCAGAAGAGGGCAGACTGATTTTCCTGACTTTTACTAGATTCCATTATCCCAGAGTCACACTTTCAAGGGCTGGATTTAACAACAATTGCTGCCACCAGAGCAGGGAGCAGTCCAAGCTTTCTTCTTTAGTGGTTCTTTAAATCTTAATTTTTGACAATTGTCTGCTGGTAAAACCTGAAAAGATAATGATGAGCTGTTTGTGCAGATTCAAGGATGATGTGAATTACGTGGACAATGGGAGAGGACCTGAATTACTTTTAGTCTCCATCACTACTAGCGTTTTAAGGTGGATATCTAATGAACTTATTTTGATTTGAACTAGAAAGACTCGTGCCGGAAGCTTTTGAGAGAAGCAAGATTCTTTTCATTTCTGTCACCTGAGAGATGCCGTTCAGAAAAACACCCAGTTGCTGTTGTAAGAGGGTTGAACTTCAGAACCCCACAACCTGCTCGTATTCTAATAGAGCCACACCAACAAATAATTACTCATTCATGTCAAGATCACCGAGGAACCCGTGGACGCTACTGTCTAACGCTCCTGTGGATCCCACATCATCCTTCAGAATCTCCAGGTGTGGACAGTAGCGCTTTGCGTTTTGGGGTCTTCAGACCCGGGGTCTGCTATGCCTTCGGTTAGTCAGGACTAAAGCACACAGCTCACAAAAGCGTCAGCTTTTTCTAAAAATGAAGAAAAAAAACTTGCTTCATGTAATTTTTCCAGTGAGTCTTTATTCCATTAAATTGAAAAAGGGAAAAGGCTTTTCTGAACTTTAGTGTTTTGTAGCTTAGGCTTTATTTCCACCTTAAAATCTTTACCTGGCCATGATCTGTTGTTCCATTACTGGAGGGCAAAAATGGGAGGAATTGTCTGGGCTAAATTGCAATTAGGCAGCCCTGAGTGCGGCTGGCACCAGTTAACTTGGGATATTGGAGTGAAAAGGCCCGTAATCAGCCTTCGGTCATGTAGAACAATGCATAAAATTAAATTGACATTAATGAATAATTGTGTAATGAAAATGGAAGAGGAGAGTTAATTGCATGTTACAGTGAGTGTAATGCCTAGATAACCTTGCATTTAATGCTATTCTTAGCCCTGCTGCCAAGACTGCTACAGAACCTCTCTCAGCAGGAAGTCATTAAAGCTGTGAGTAGATAATGCAGGCTCAGTGAAACCTAAGTGGCAACAATATAACAAGAGTTTCTTTCAGACCTTAGTGTTTTCTGAAAAAAAGGGCATGTTGAGGTAATTTGTACACATCTGAATGAAAACAGGAAACTCCGAGCAATCTATTTGCAGTTTGTCCAGTCCCCCAGATTTCCCAACCATTGTGGAGACCAAGGTCAGCTCCTATAATCAAAGACAAGCCTAAACCACTAGGGCTTACAAGGCAATAAGCACCCAGCTGTCTACCAGCTACAACTTAGTTTTGTTAATCACTTCGTGTGGCAGAGTCTGTGAAATGTTTGACCTCAGACTTAAAAGACCAGAGGAATAGGTCCTCCGGACCAGCTCATGGACACCACCTGCTCAAACAGATAATCGTTTCAGGAGTCCTAATGTTCTCAAACATCCACCCTGAAACTTACATTTAAAGCTATGTGTACTTTGATCCTGGCAAACGGGCAGATCTTTCCAGACCTGCGTCTTTGGAGAAGAAAAGATTTCTCCAAATTTGCAAAGAAGAAAAGCCACAGTATTTTTCTCCCCACTAACTTTCTTTTCACTCTGGTTTTATGCCCCCTTCCCCGCCATCCGCCTCTGTTTTTTCCTAACTTTTAGTCATTGCAAGGTATGTGCAGGTTTTATTTGTTGTAATTTTCTGCCTAATTGATGGACTGTCCAGAGGGAGTGTTCTCTAACGAAAGGGCACTTTTCAGCCTGAAGAGCGTGAGGTGAGCAGCTTGCTGCTCTGTTGACCACTGTGGACTCGCCCCGGCCAGTAGTCCTGGGTGGAATGTACGTGTGGCGAGTGCACGGTTAAAAAGACCAAGTTAAAGCAGATCCCTGGGAAAGTGCTTGGAGGAGGTGGACAAGTGTAAGCATCTGTCGTTTTGCATTTTTACAAAATATAGCTTTAAACCTCATTTCAAAAACAAAACTCTGAGTGTTAGCAACAGTAGCCAAGATTTATTAATTGAGAGGGGACTCTAAATCTTTCTCGGTGTCATATTTCTGTTCTGCAAATCCAGGTGTCAGTTCATATTTCAGCCACTGTGATTTTTGATTGAGGAATTATTTCATCCTTAGGGCTTTGCTTTGTTATTTTTTGATTTGCGTGGAAACCTGTTTTTTCTCACGTCATTCAGGCTGGATCTTCCGCATTGCTTGATGATGGTCTTTTGCTCCAGTCTTCCTCTCGTATTTCCAAGTCTTGCTGGGCATGGACAACATGTAGAGCTCATTCTCTTAAGACTCAAATAGTATAAGATGGTTCTTCCATTAAGAAATTCTCACAAATACTGAATCTCTGAAAAAAAAGAAAACGAGCCCAAACGGAACAAATTTCCCCTTAGGTCTTGGGGAATGTGTCTAGAACATAATACATAACATCAAATTCTATTGGCCAAGTTAAGAAACAATCACTTAACATTCTCAGATTAATGATAATAATAATAGTAATAACAACAACATCGATAACAACAATAATAATAATAACGTGAAGAAGGAAGGGACAAGGAAGAAGGAAAAGAACCAGACGATTCCTTTCTTAAAATAGATTCAAGGGGCACCTGGATNCATCCTTAGGGCTTTGCTTTGTTATTTTTTGATTTGCGTGGAAACCTGTTTTTTCTCACGTCATTCAGGCTGGATCTTCCGCATTGCTTGATGATGGTCTTTTGCCCCAGTCTTCCTCTCGTATTTCCAAGTCTTGCTGGGCATGGACAACATGTAGAGCTCATTCTCTTAAGACTCAAATAGTATAAGATGGTTCTTCCATTAAGAATTTCTCACAAATACTGAATCTCTGAAAAAAGAGATAACGAGCCCAAACGGAACAAATTTCCCCTTAGGTCTTGGGGAATGTGTCTAGAACATAATACATAACATCAAATTCTATTGGCCAAGTTAAGAAACAATCACTTAACATTCTCAGATTAATGATAATAATAATAGTAATAACAACAACATCGATAACAACAATAATAATAATAACGTGAAGAAGGAAGGGACAAGGAAGAAGGAAAAGAACCAGACGATTCCTTTCTTAAAATAGATTCAAGGGGCACCTGGATGGCTCAGTCGGCTAAGTGCCCGACTCTTGATTTTGGCCCAGGGATGATCTCAGGATCGTGAGATAAGCCCCATGTCAGGGACCGTGCTGAGCATGGATTTGGCTGAGATTCTCTCTCCCTCTGCCCCTCCCCTTCTCATGCACGTGCTTTCTCTCTCTCCCAAAAATAAATAAGGAAAATAATTAATTAATTAATTAATTAATTAATTAAAAAATAGACTCAAGTCATTGGCATTTTTTTGTTCCCAGAGCTTTACCTGTCAGAGAGTTCTGTCCCTCTCTTGCTCTGTTGTTTTGGCAAATNTTAATTAATTAATTAATTAATTGATTAAAAAATAGACTCAAGTCATTGGCATTTTTTTGTTCCCAGAGCTTTACCTGTCAGAGAGTTCTGTCCCTCTCTTGCTCTGTTGTTTTGGCAAATTCTTACCTTCTCTAAGCCCTCGCTTCTGAGATAACAATAACAAAGTTTATGTCACTTATTGTGTTCTTATTAATGACTTAGTAACTCATATATATTAATGTTACATACAAATGGTTAAGGTTCAATTGTGATCAAAAAGAAGGATGGNAGTGCTTGGAGGAGGTGGACAAGTGTAAGTATCTGTCGTTTTGCATTTTTACAAAATATAGCTTTAAACCTCATTTCAAAAACAAAACTCTGAGTGTTAGCAACAGTAGCCAAGATTTATTAATTGAGAGGGGACTCTAAATCTTTCTCGGTGTCATATTTCTGTTCTGCAAATCCAGGTGTCAGTTCATATTTCAGCCACTGTGATTTTTGATTGAGGAATTATTTCATCCTTAGGGCTTTGCTTTGTTATTTTTTGATTTGCGTGGAAACCTGTTTTTTCTCACGTCATTCAGGCTGGATCTTCCGCATTGCTTGATGATGGTCTTTTGCTCCCAGTCTTCCTCTCGTATTTCCAAGTCTTGCTGGGCATGGACAACATGTAGAGCTCATTCTCTTAAGACTCAAATAGTATAAGATGGTTCTTCCATTAAGAAATTCTCACAAATACTGAATCTCTGAAAAAAAAGAAAACGAGCCCAAACGGAACAAATTTCCCCTTAGGTCTTGGGGAATGTGTCTAGAACATAATACATAACATCAAATTCTATTGGCCAAGTTAAGAAACAATCACTTAACATTCTCAGATTAATGATAATAATAATAGTAATAACAACAACATCGATAACAACAATAATAATAATAACGTGAAGAAGGAAGGGACAAGGAAGAAGGAAAAGAACCAGACGATTCCTTTCTTAAAATAGATTCAAGGGGCACCTGGATGGCTCAGTCGGCTAAGTGCCCGACTCTTGATTTTGGCCCAGGGATGATCTCAGGATCGTGAGATAAGCCCCATGTCAGGGACCGTGCTGAGCATGGATTTGGCTGAGATTCTCTCTCCCTCTGCCCCTCCCCTTCTCATGCACGTGCTTTCTCTCTCTCCCAAAAATAAATAAGGAAATTAATTAATTAATTAATTAATTGATTAAAAAATAGACTCAAGTCATTGGCATTTTTTTGTTCCCAGAGCTTTACCTGTCAGAGAGTTCTGTCCCTCTCTTGCTCTGTTGTTTTGGCAAATTCTTACCTTCTCTAAGCCCTCGCTTCTGAGATAACAATAACAAAGTTTATGTCACTTATTGTGTTCTTATTAATGACTTAGTAACTCATATATATTAATGTTACATACAAATGGTTAAGGTTCAATTGTGATCAAAAAGAAGGATGGCCACAGGTGGAGAAAATGGGGAAGGAGGGAGAAGGAAGAAAAGGACAAGGAGGAGGACAAAAAGAAGACAGCTGATCTCTGCTCTTCGGAAGGGAGGTGAGAAGGACAGCCGTCTAAGCTTCTCTTTTACAACAGACTTCCAATGTGGTTGAAGCTCACAGAGGGCTGCATATCTAGTGTCTATTATGCAAAACTGTAATATTTCTATTTTCTCTTATTTAGGGTTGGGGTTTACATGCCAACTTTTTTTTTTTTAAGAGAGAGAGTGTGAGCATGAGTGGGGGAAGGGGCAGAGGCAGAGAGAATCTCAAGCAGGCTCCACGCCCAGCTCGGGAGCCCGACTCTGGGTTCGGTCTCATGACCCTGAGATCATGACCCGAGCCAAGAGCATGACCTGAGCTGAAGTCAAGAGTCAGGCACCTAACCAACTAAGCCACCCAGGCACCCCTATGTGCCAACCCTTCATTGAAAGTTCTAAATAGTTTCCCTCACAGTGTTGGAAAAGATTACTGTTTTTTGTTGTCGCTGTTGTTTTCAGAAGAGCACTGAATGAATTTTTTGATTTGCATTTAGGAGCCAAAGTACTTGAAGTAGATACGTTTTTAATTTACTGTTTGCTGAACACTTACAGTTGAACCTGCATAGGTTAAATGTCTGTGTGATGTCATTCAGCTGTGCTTTATTGTTGTGAGAACAGGCATGGTAGAATTCTGATATATCATACTGATAATTTCAACATTTATATGTTGTTGTTAATTGGGTGCCCTGGGACCTTTCTTAGGAATATGAAATACTAGTGCCAGAAGGGACTGCAAGCATATGGGATGTGCCATAAATACTTGTTGAGGGGAGAAAAAAATTCACATGGGATCTTAGAAATCATGAAGTCCAGTGGCTTTTGAGCATTTGTGACTGCAACACACAATAAGAAATACATTTTATAGTATATCTCACTAAACACACACACACTGTACACAGTCAAAACAGAAGGTATACAAACGGACTTATCTTTACACGTGCAATTAGGTCTGATGGTCTCCGTTCTAATCTATTCTACCTCCTGTTTTTTAAAATTGCTAGTTGTTGCCTACTAGGTTAATTTCATGACCCTCAAAAAGGCCATGACATGCAGTTTGGAAAACACTTATCTAATCGACTTCTCATTTAATAGATGAGGCAGTTGAGCCTCAAAGGGTACTGAAGAGAGAATTGTTTTGAATAGTAGTATGTGTTCATATGTCTAGAATAAACTAACGTGAAGCTAGTTTTAAATGTACCTAGGCGTTGACATCTCCTTATATATTTTTTCCTTGCTCCGTTTTCTCCAACACCCATGGCCCATCATCTGTCGGGTATGTCACTCTGTCTAAAGAGGTCAGATTAATCCGGTGGAATTCATCCTGAATAAGCCACACTGCGCACTAGCTAGTATCTTCTCACTCGCAAATCAATCTCTTGATGACTTTCCAATTTTTTTTTTTTTTTAGGAATTAAAGTTAAATCTACATAACTATCTTTTTTTTTCTTTTTTAATGTTGTGCTAAAACAACCAGCTACACAAAGCAGTCCCAGGATCTGTGACTTTACACATTTATTTCATTACCTAAGCAAGAATTGAAAAATGCTTTGATGTCCAAACAAAAGTTTGTGTTTGCGTTCTCAGATGAAGCCCATAACATACTGGCAAAACATCAGTTAGAAGAAGAAAAAAAAAAGACTTAAGCTCAGTTTTTATATATTTATTTTTTACTTCTCACATGCATCTTCCCAGATCTGTGTCTAGATGTTAGATTAACAGTTCACCACTCTTTCTAAAGAATATCCAAAATACATTAGTCTATGCCTCGCTTCTGAGATGATTTTTAGTTTAAATCCATATGTGAATGGAAATAACTCACAGGTGGGTTCCTTTTTCATTACTGTTCTTATCATGATTATTATCAGCAATTATACTGTTATTTTTAATCAAATATAGATTAATTCTTTGCTTTCCAACTGCTTACAGGAGTCTAGAGCAAACGTGTAGCTTGTCAAAGAGAGGGAAGGAAATGTTCACTGTTTGAAGACCTGCACAGGCCCCCCCGGGGTCCATTAATCCGGGGAGAAGACACATTTCTGTTCCTCACCGTGCTTGCATCAGAGGGAATGGCCACTTCTAAAGAAAGTTTATGACTTGAAAACCTTTTACAGGTATGTACCTTGGCTCCCGCGGTAGGTATTTTTTGAGGGCAGATACTGTTTTAGTATTTCTGGAATCCTGTAAGATAACATGATGCCTTCCACATAGTAAATGCCCAATAAATGTGTATTTTAATCTTGTAAGACAATCTCAGAATATTGTCCTGAATTTCATATTTTTGCCTGGAGTTGCAATGACTTCTGTAAAAATGGGACTGGTATAATGCAGCTTCTTGCAACTGATTTTGTTGGAAACACTCAAGTGTCTGTGACAATTCGTGCACTGAGCTAGGGTTCATCTGTTTCCAAAGCTATGGAATATTCTATTCTGTGACTATACCACAATTTCTTTAACCATCCTCTTCCCAGGGAGCCACTCTGAATGTCATTAAATATGTCCTGATACACATGTGCCAGAAGTTCTCTCAGACAGTGCTTCCCAGTCTCTTCCACATCACGGCACTGACAGACCAGGCTCGCTGACCTCGCCTGCAGCTCCTGCCGCTCCCCTAGCCCCACTCAATGACCGCGCCAGTGCCGCCGCAACTTCTCTGCTGTCGGGTGACTTGGTCAAGGTAAGGAATTGCCAGGTCTTAGGGTATGAGAATGTTGGATTTCACAATGTGGTCTCCCAAACTCATCACGCCAATTTTTAGTCCGAACGGCGAAGTATGTCCATGTGTGCCACCCTCACTAATAGTTGATATCGCCTGAATTTTTGCCAGTTTCCTGGATACAAATTCTATCATGGTCTTAATTTGTATTACTAATGATTTGGGGCATTTTTATAGATCATGTTTGCTTTTTGTATTTCTTCTTTGTGATAGGCCTGTTCGAATATTTTACCCATTTTTAATTTGGTGAACTTTCTTTTTCTTACTGACTTGGAAGAATTTTTTATATATTCAGGATACTTTGTTGGTTATATGTTGTCTTAATCAGCATGGGCTATCATAAAAAAAAAAATTTGTAGACTGGCCCAAACAACAGAAGTTTGTCACAGTTCTGGAGGCTGAAAGTCTGAGATCGGGGTGCCAGCATGGTCAGTTTCTGGTGAGAGCTCTCTTCCTGGCTTACAGACACCCACCTTTTCTCTGTGTCCTCATATGGCAGGGAGAGAAAAAGAGAGCACACACATGCAAGTTCTAGTATCTCTCCTTACAAAGGCACTAATCCCACCATGAGGTCCCCACCCTCATAACCTCATCTAACCCCAAGTACCTTCCAAAGACCCATCTTCAAAAACTATCACAGTGGGGCGGCGACAGCTAGGGCTTCAACGTATGAATCTGGAGGGAGGACACAATTCCGTCCCCAGTATATGTATTACAATATCTTCTAGTCGTCTTTACCCTTTTCTTATGGTGCTTTTTGATGAATAATAGCAAGCTCATAGTGTTTGTTTTTACTGCAACAAAATTGTGTTACATGCTCTTCTAAGACGTTTAAAGTTTTGTCTTTACTTGTTTAGTTTTAATCTGTCTGGAATTTGTTTTTGTGAACAAGTGAGGTAGAGATTCATTCCATTCTTTGTCCATATGGATCACAGTCTAAGCACCATGTACCGCGTGATCTGCATGTCTCAGCTGAGCTGCTCTACAACGCATCTCGGAGACCATTTATGGCAAACTCTGCCAGGCTTCCGTGTAAGTGTGGCTGTGTCTCGGAGTTCCCTTTTCTGTTGCATGGCTCACTTTGATTATCCCTGTGCCAACACACTGACTGAGATACTATATATTTACAGTATATCTTGATATATGGAAGAGCAAAACATTTTACTTTTTGTTTTTGTTTTTTTTGTGGGTTTTTTTTTCTTCTTCAGAAGGGTCTTGACAATTCTTGGGCCTTTATTCTGTAAATTTTAAAATCACCTTATCAAGTTCCTTTTGGATTTTTTTTAATGCAGTAAACTATAGTTAAAATTGGGAATAACTGAAATTATAAAAATATTAAGATTTCCTATCTAAGGTCACAGTTTACCTCTCCATTTATTAGATCTTCTGTGTATTTCACTGAAGTTTAAACTTTTTCCCAAACAAGTCTTAGACTTTTTGTTATACTTATTCCTAGGTATTTTATACTTTGTTAAAATTATAAATGGCATATTGACATACTTTAAGTATGTCTTCTGTTTTATTGCCCATGTATAGATAATGTAACTTATTTTTATATATTGGTTGTATATCTACCCATCTTAGTGAATTTTTTTATATCAAGTGCAACTATCTCTATAGATTACTTTGCATTTTTTCCATAGAAAATAATGTAATTTGAGAATAATGGCAGTTCTCTTTGTTCTTTTCCAATTTTAATTTAATTTTATTAAAACATTTCTTTTTAATTATTCTACTGGCTAGATCCTCCAGTAGAATGTTGACTAGAATTGGCAAAACCTTTGTCTACTGCCCAATATTAAAGCATATGCTTCTAACTTTTGACGTTTAACAGTTCATGTTTATTATAGATTTTTCTAAAAAGGAAGTTCCCTTCACTCCTAGGTTGCTAAGAATTTTGCTTGAATTTTAAATCATAAATGCCTATTAAATTTTATCAAATGCTTTTCCTGTATCTATTGAAAAAATTCATACTGGTTTTTATTCTTTAATCTATTATTGAAGTAATTATGGTGATCAAACTTCTAAACCCAAATCTTCCTTGCATTTCTGGGATAAACTAAACTTGGTTATAATAACTCAGGATGAGTTATTCTTTCTCATAAAGTACTATAAGCAGTTTTCTAATAATTTGTTTAGGATTGTCAAACTCATAATTATGAGTGGAATGAGACTGTAATTTTCCTTTATTCTTTTACCCTTGTCTTTTTTTTTTAATTTTGGTAATACTAGCTTTATATACAAAAAATTGGAGAATAGTTTCTTTTTTCTATTTTGTAAAAAAATTTAAATTTGGAAGAATCTGTTCTTTGAATATTTTGCAGAACTTGTCTGCAAAACCACCTGTGGGCTCTATTTTTTCTTTTGTCAGATTTTGCATTACAGATTTTTCTTGATATTTATTCTATTCATAGTTTTAAGTTAGTACCATAAAATTATTCAAATGTATCCCTTATATTTTAAATCTCCGTCATATCTCAGCGTTTCCTTTATCATTATTCGTATTGATATAAGTATTCTTTTTCACTTTTTAAAATCAATCTTGCCAGGGATTTTTGTATTTCATTAGTCTTTTCAAAGAATTAGCATTTGTCTTTGTTCATCCTTTATATTATATTATCATTTTCATTTCACATTAACTTCTGATCTTCATTATATCTCTCAAATACTTTTGTAGGATTTAGTGTATTGTTATAGCCTAATTTTAAGGTTGGCAAACATTTCTATAAAGGGCTAGATAGTAAGTATTTTAGGCTTTGTGAGCTATACATCCTCTCTTGCAATTGTTCAATTCATGCCTCTGTGGCATGAAAGCAGCCCTAGACAACATGTGCATGGTCAAGCATGACTGGGTTCCAGTAAAACTTTATTTATAAAAACAGGGACAAGATTTGGCCCATAGACCATAGTTCATTAAGTCTTGGCCTAACTTTTTGGTTTCCAGTATGTGTTCTATAGACTTCTCGAGGGGTAACTGGGAAATTTTCAAGAGGTAAGTTCAAAACTATTTTCATGGTAACGCTAGGATGTTATTTGACTTTTTAACTATGTTACCTTGAACTAGCAGTGTAAAAGGCAAGGTGGATAAAATTGCTGGCACCTTAACACAAATCAAGGCAGTGGCCATTATATTACTCACCAATGCATCCTCGCTATAAAAATCAATGCCAATTTCACTTAAGAATGACTTTAATGAAACAGTAAAAACTATTTAATTTTATTAAATCTTGATACTTAATCATATGTCTTTTTAATACTCTGTTGAATTGAGATTTATGCATAAAACACCCCTGTTGCGTTGTAAATATGATAATTGTCTCAAGGAAAAGCACTATGTGATTTTTTGAGTTGCAAGCTCAACTAGCCATTCTCATCATTGAACACCATTTTCACTTGAAAAAGTAGACAGACTATGGGTACTGGGCTTTTAGTATATAGCAGACATTTTCTCAAAAATGAATGAAATGAGCCTGAAAACAACTGAAGGTATGTATTACCAGTGTTAAAATTTGAGCCTTCTGGTAAAATTAGAATTTAATATTGTTACCCGTCACTGTGAGCTTGACAGCTTCCCAATACTTACAGGCTGTTCCAATGAAATCAGTGGTGCTATTAATAAGTGTATTTTTTCATATAATGAAATATGTCAACATTCAGAAGATCTTTGTAGCTCAGCATACCAATATTTTCCAGATTATCAATACATGTTATTACAAAATCACGCATGGGTAAAAGATTCATTCAAAGTGCAAGACATACCAACAGATCTTAGCGTAACGGACCATGAAAGATTCATTGATGTGGTTTCAGATTCCACATTGCAACTAACCTTTAAAAGATTACCACTAGTGGAGATTTGGCATAGTATCAAAGAAAAATTTTCACAATTATATAAAAAGGCTGTTAAAAATGCTCTCCTTTTCCCAATACGTGTCTGTGTGAGGCCAGATAGTCTCTACATACGTCAGCCAAACTAATATATTATAGCAGATTGAATGCAGAAGCAGATACAAGAATCTAGGTTTCTCCTGTGAAGTCAGACATTAAAGAGATTTGCAATATAAAACAATGCCATGCTTCTCACTAAATACTTAAGTTACGAAAATATTTTTATTAAAATATAATGTTAATATATGATGGATTTATTATTACTTTTAAATGAATTAATATATGTCTCATTTAATTTCTAATTCTGTAAATATTAACTGTTATAATCACATAAGTCAAAGCTCTTTGGAGCCCCTTGATGATTTTTTAAAAAGATTTTCTTTATTTATTTGAGGGGAGAGGGAGAGAGAGAACATCTGAGCAGGCACTGTGGGGGGAGGGTTGGGGCAGAGACAGGGAGAAGCAGGGATCCTGACAGGGGGCTCCATCCCAGGACCCTGGGATCATGACCTGAACTGAAGGCAGACACTTAACCAACTGAGCCACCCAGCTGCCCAAGCCCTTGATAATTTTTAAGAGTGTTACAGCCCTGAAACTTGAATGTTTGAGAGTAACTGGTTTAGCTTATTAAATAGAATATATAACTCATTAATTTTTAGACTTTTTAAAAATATAATTATCTTAGATTATAAATGAACTTTAGTCTGTTTCCAACTGCATTTCATATGTTTTCATATGTAATGTTATCAATATCACTGAGTTATAAGTGAATATTACATTGTAATTGTGGTGTTTGCTTTGACCTTGAGTAATTTAGAAAAATGATGTTTTTAATTTCCCAAAATGTACAGATTTTCATTTATTTTGTATTGACCTCTAATTTAATTGCCTCTATCTATATAATACCAATTTTTGAATTTTTTTGTGACTTACTGATGTCTTAATATATGGTAACATTTATAAAGATCCCATATGTATTTGAATATAATATGTATTGTCTTTTTAGAGTGAGTTCTATAGATGTTCATTTAATCATGTTCACTCATGATAGAGCTCAATTATTCTCCATCTTTACTAATGTACTGTCTACTTGACTTGATCAATAATTGAGGGAGGTATGTTAAAATCTTCCACTAAAATGGGATTTTTGTCCAATTCTCCTTAAACTATCAGTAATTCCTTTTCATTTTTTCAAGGCTACTTTGTTAGATCAACTCAAGCATGGGATAGTTATAATTCTTGCTAAATTAAAATTGTTATTGGAAGTAATCTTTTTACTCCCAAATAATGTTTATTCTTTTATCTTAAAGTCAGTGTTGCTTGACGCTAATACTGTTCTTCTCCTTGTATTGTGGTTAGCATTTGCCTACTATTTTTCATGCTTTCAATTTCAGCCTTTCTCTGTCTTTAAACCTTGGTTGTATTTCTTATAAAATATCAATGGATTTTATTTTTAATCAATGTGACAAACTCTGTCATTTGATAAACATATTTAATATATTTGTATTTATTATAACTGTGATAACTTTAGATTGTTTCTACCATCTTGCCTCTTTTTATTCTTATTTCTTGTAATTGACTTGAGAGTTAATTTGTTAAATGTGTATTATTTATGTTAATAAATGTTAAATGTTTTATTGTAAATGTATTATTTATGTTAATAAAATGTTGATGTTTATTATTACATTTTCTCTTTTATGGGTTTAAAAGTTATGCATGCTATTTCTATAATTTTAAAGTCACTCTTGAAATTTTCCCATGCAAGCTAACTTAATGAAGTATCAATTTAATAATGTCTTATCCTGAGTAATATGAAGATCTTAGAACATTTTTACTGTGAGACTGTGACCTGCCCCATGACTTTCATGCTGGTACTGCCTGATATTTTAATACTATGTCTTTTGAACTCTATAAATTAATTCTTACTTTTAAATTAATTTATAAAGACAGAAAACATACTTTTTAAAGTTATCTATGAGTTTAATAAGCTTTGTTTACTTTTTTATCTTACAGTGCAACCACTCCTTCTGGGCTCATTTTTATTCTCCTTGAAGAGAAGAGAATGTTCTTTAGAAGTCCCTTTAATGAAGATTTGCTAATGATAAATGTGTTTTTGTTTATCCTACAAGCTCTCATTTTTTCAAAAGATAATTTGCAAGGTACACAATTCTATGTGTATAGTCATTTTGAGTGTGTATACACACACCCACACACACTCCCCCCGCACCTACTTGTATGGTATCCATTATTGCTGATGCAAAGTCTGCTGTCAGTAAAATTGTCATTCCTTTCCAGATGTTTTTTTCTCACTTGCTGCTACTAAGATTTTTCTGTTTGTTTCTGATAATCTGCAATGTCCCTGTACTAAGTCTAGATGTGGATGTTTCTTATTTACACAGCTTGCTATGATTTTTGCTTCCTTTGTAGATGCATCTCTTTTTTCAGTTCAGGAAATTCCAAGCTGCTAACTCTTTGATTATTATAACTCCTTCATTCTCTCTCTTCTCTTTATGATTCTCATTCTGTCTCCCATGACTCTTAACCACTCTCATATCTTCTTTTTGTCTCTCTGGAAAACTTTCTGAATAATTTATCCAGATCTACATTTCCGTTTACTAATCGTTTATCCATTGGTATCTGTTTCTAATTGCAATAATACTTTTATCTGTAAATTTTAGGTGTTTTTTGTTTTTGTTTTACCAAAAATTTTTATTTTTTATTTTATTTATTTATTTACTTCTTTATTTATTTAAAGATTTTATTTATTTATTTGACAGAGAGAGACAGCCAGCAAGAGAGGGAACACAAGCAGGGGAACTGGGAGAGGAAGAAGCAGGCTCCCAGCAGAGGAGCCTGATGTGGGGCTCAATGCCAGAACGCCGGGATCACACTCTGAGCGTGTAGGCAGATGCTTAACGACTATGCCACCCAGGCTCCCCTGTTTTACCAAAAATTTTTAAGGGATTTTTAAGGACTCTTGGAAATTTACTCATTTTTATGCTCTTTTATTTCCTTAAACATTATATACACTTTTTGTATACTTTTATTTTATATTGTATACGTACCAAACTATATCTGAATCCTTAAGACTCTTGGTCTTTGTTGTTTCAGCCCATGGTCACTTATAGCTGGTTTTCCTCTGTGTTGGAGTTTTTTGTTTTTTGTTTTTTGCTTTTTTTTTTTCCTATCATGGGCTTATATTTAAGTGATTTTCATCTCTGGGGATCAAACAACTCTAAACTGGGGTGCTTTCCTCTAAAAACTGTTTTCATTTGTTTCTACCAGAAAACTACCAAGCAGAGAGCATTCATTCCCATTTGAGAATCCTGGCTTTATATGAAAATACCAAGGTAAACTTTTCTACTGTAGCTGTTGGCTTTTTGATAAGGAAAAAAATAAGGAACCACTGGAGTATTTGAGCAAGGAATTGACTTACCTCACTTAAGTTTTAAAAAGAGCACTTTAGCCTCATAATGAAAACAGACTGCAGGAGAGATGGCAGAGATGGGGCAAAGTGAGGGCACGAGCAAGGGAATGATTACGGAACATGGAATTTAAGCTAGGCAGTGAGCAAGGGAAGGTCATCCAGGGGGAGAGGCATACTGAAAAGTTGGTACGATCAGTGGATTGGAGATCCCAACAGGGTTAAAGAACTGTTGGAGATGGACCAGCCGGAGTGAGCTGCACAGATAAGAGGGGATCCTGAGTGCCTGGGAATGAGATTATCGCAGGGTTTTAGCCATTATAATGACAAGGTCTAGACTACCTGTGGGAGTGAGGGGCTGAGGTAGGGTGGAACTCAAGACCTTTAGCGGAGAGGATCTTAACAGGATGCTTTACTTCATATCGAGAGCTCCAAGAATTAAAGCAGGGGAAGAAACTCCTTTCTCTTTGTTTACTTGTACAATGAATGAGAGAGGTATGCACGTTTGGAGCAGGAAGAGAAATACTTCACTACAATGTTCCCTTCTAGAGACACTGTAAAAGCAAAGTTCAGACACCACTTCCCAGCATCTCAGGCTCTCTGACGGTAGCTTTTCAATCATTATCGTAATACCTTAAAGAGTAAAAACCAAACCATTTGTGTTTCCGGTTTAAAACAAAAACAAAAAACCCAAAAAACTTGGTAAATCAGAGGCATAGTTCCCCAAATTCCATTTAGCATAGAAATAATTTCAGTATTTTCTAGGAAATGGTGATTATTCATCTTTTTGTGGGTGATTTTTCTATTTTCTATAATCTTACTCCTCTGTGAAGTCCCCACTGTCAAAAAGTCAATTTTATGTCCTAAATTCAAGTCTAAGTATTACCTAGCCAGAGTCTGGTTCTTCTTCCCTAGTATCAGCTGGGCTTTATTGTTCTTCCTTTGTTCGGTTAATATACTGTATCCCCGTGCCAAACACTTGAAGACTTTTGTCATATTCCACTGCCTAGAGCCCTGTCACCACTCAGCCCAGGTACACAGACTTCTTTAGCCTCTTTTTGATCAATTTGTTCCAATAACCATTGGAAGTTTCCCGATCTGGATCCAATCTGCATTTTCCTTTTCCTTATGGTGTTAAGGCAGATGCAGATATGGTAGCCCAGGCTTTTAAAAGATAGAGGTCTCTGTGTCCTGCACTGAACCCCCAGGACTATAGGGCTGTTTCTAATTATTCTAATCCTGAGGCATTTTCTGCCACCTCTCCCAGTGTGGCTATGGTGGGCCTGAGCAAATGATCACTGATTCAGAGCAATTTATGTTCTTTTAAAACTATCTATCATGATTATTCTATAATTACTTCACAAGTTCAACATCGCAATTTACTGTCACCTTTATCTGAGTTGGTTCATTTTCCAAATCACTAACAAAGGCAAATGAATAAACAAATACGGCTTTGCTACTGACTTGGAGACCCAGCCGTTAAAAAGCTTCCTTTCCTGCTTCAGGTCAGATTTCGGTTTGCAAACAGTGACTGACATTTTGCTGTAGGACTGAGTATGTGAACCATGTTTTCACAGGCATTGTCTCATCAAATCCTTACACCAACTCTTTGAAGATATTTTGTTTTTACGTGTGAAAACCGAGGCTCAGAGAAATTAATAAACTCCATAAGGTCACAGAGCTAATAAATGGCAGAGCCAGGATTTGAACTCAGTTTTTTCCAGCTCCAAGTTTTTATCCTCTATCCCATCTGTACATATTAATTCCTGTTGCTTACTTTATTTTTATTTTAGCTCTTTAAATAGCCATATCTAAATCCTAGTTTAATTTGTTCTTTATCTAAAATATGCCATCTATTGTTTTAGCATATGAGACATAACAGTTTTTAATCACTTATGATAAACTAAATGGAAATAGATGAGTTTAGTTCAGGTTTTTTTAAATTCTTTTTTATTTTATTATTATTATTTCTTTTAAGAAAGTCTGTTTATATAACACTCTGCTTACCTGGTGTGGTAGAATCTTAGAAATTATTTCAACTGCTTGTCTGCCCACAGATAAAAACATCAAGTTCTCTGGGGGCAGGTTTTCATCATTGTGAGAGACTTCACTTAAGTGAGCCTCTTGTTACGAAAATGTGGGAGGAGAAGGGTGAAGACTTCTTGCCATAGGGAAAGGCCCATAGTGAAAAATAGTGGCTTGGAAAAGATGGCACCTTCTGGGATTCTAGACTATAGAGAGTTCTGGAAATAGAATTGACCAATTTCTATAAGAAGATCAAGGCTCTCTGATTCTCTGAGATTCAAAGTGATGGTTAGCTCTCATATTAGACTATAGCTGCCCTATCCAATGTCCATTGTTAGGAGAGGTCCCCAAAGACCCTGAAGGAAAATCTACCAGTAGGAATAAGGGGCCTGGCTCATGAATTGAGTTCAACACATCCAAAGGTTGGGTGGGAGAACTGGTTCCAGCACAGCCTATCCCTATGTGTAGAAGGCCCTCTGGATCCAGCCACCCTGAAACAATGTTGGGATTTGAAGAATAAAATGACTATGCAAATGACATAAAATGAAAAAGCTATTATTTTGATTCCCCAGGAAAGGCAAGCAGGCCCCACTCCATCCCTGCAAATGCAGGCCCAGTCTTCAACAGTGACATCTTGCAGCTGAAGTGTGGTATGTTTCTGTCATCCTTCCAACTGTACAATCCCTCAGGATTGATTCCTGGACAATGCAGAGGGAGGTGGACCTCAAAAATGAGATACTGGACTTCCTGAAAATAAATGTGCCTGGTATTTCAAGCAATTTATTGAAAAATTAAAATTGATTGGTTATTGCACCCCACGCTTGGAAAGCCGACTTTCATGCACACACTGACGATACTCTTGCCACATTTTCCTACCTGCTACTTCTTCTTTCTTTTTTAAGTAATCTCCATATCCAACATGGGGCTTGAACTCATGATCCCGAGATCAAGAGTCATGTGCTCTACTGACTGAGCCAGCCAGGTGCTCCTCCTAGCTACTTCTGAATGATTCTATCTGCCCCTTTCTTTCTCTCTCTTTTCCACTTTTTTTCCTGCATATGTCTACCCAGTTAATCCTCTTAAACCACCAATTGTTTCCAAAAAGTTTGCAATGCTTCTTACTGCCTACAAAACAGAATCCGTATTCCTCATCCTACTATTCGACCATACTCCACAATCTGACCCCCACGTCCTAAAAGGATATAGAAAAAAAAAAGAAATATTTATTAATCTGTTATGAGACACTTTATATATGTTCTTTTCATTTAATTTCCTCTTCAATTTTATTTTCCACTACCCACCTTTTTATTGAGGTGTGAATGACATATAGTAAAGTGCACAAATCTTAAGTGTACAACTCAGTAAATTTTTACCTATGTATCTACCTGAGAAACTATTATTGAAATCAAGTGGCAGGACATTATCAGTTCCCCCAGAAACCTCTTTCATTCATTTCCCAGACTATGCTCCCCAATGTGCAGCTCTCCTGGCCATTATTACTATAGATTAGTTTTGCTTATTCTGAATGTTAAATAAACGTATTTGTAAAGTGTGTACTCTTGTGTCTAGCTTCCTTCCATGAATGTTATTCTTTCACTCAGCATAATGTAATGCCACTATAGAGTTGTATGTGAATATAACCTAATTTACTAATTCATTTTTTTAAATTGAGGGACAAATAGTTTCTTCTTTCTTTGGCTGTAATGAATAAAACTGCAATGACTATTCTTGGATATGTCCTTCTGTAAACATAAGTGCTTATTTATCTTAGGTTTATTACGAGGAGTAGAATTTCTGAGTTATAGGGTGTATGAGTATTCAGATTCATGGAAACTCACAGTTTTCCAAACTAGTTGAAACAATTTATATTCCAACCAGCAACCAATGCATAAGAATTCCATTGTTCCACATATTTAGAACACTTGGTACTGTAAGTCCTTTTAATTTTAGCCAATCTGGTAAGTGTGTAGTAGTATCTATCTCACTATGATTGAAATTTTCATTTCTTTTTCATAAATCCTACTGACCTCCTTTCCATGTGCATATTAGCCATTTGGATATCATTTTTTATGAAGTGCCTGTTCAAGTTTTTTGCCCATGTCTTTTATTGCACAATTGCCTTTTCTTATTGTTTTGTAGGTCTTTATGTATTTTGGATACAAGTTCATTACCCAATATTTTACATCTATTTAAAAATAGATGTATATATAAATATAGATATGCAAATATCTTCTCTCAGTCTGTGGCTTGTCTCTTTATTCTCTTAATGGAACCTTTTGATTGATAGAAACATTTCAATTTATCAATCTTTTATTATATGGTTAGCATTGTTTGTATCCAGTTTAAGAAATCTTTGCTTTCCCCAAAACAATGAAAATATGACAATATTTTCTCATGTCTTCTTCTTAAAGTTTCATCGTTTCATATTTCACTTTCAGGATTATAATCCATTTTCAATTAATTTCCTTTATTTGGTAATATAACAGTACCCACTTTTGAATTCAATTTGAGGTGATTGATAAACTCCTTGCTATCTTGTAAGCCATCCTTTAAAAGAAAATACTAATATTGGGTTATTCTGCCTTTCTACTCCTGCCTAGAATTCTGTGGTCTCCTATATCCGAGGCCTCAGCTCTGGTTCCCATCTGTGCTCTAGCCTCCCGAGTCTGAAGAGCACTTACTGTTTATTGCTTCACACTGATAGCTACTTTTATGGATGCGTTCCCTTGCTTCCAACTAGACCGCACACTTCTTGATGGTAGGAATTGCCCATACAGATTAGCTAACGCTCTGTACATCATGGCCGGTCCGCAAACGTGAGATGGCAGCTCATTAACATGTGTGCTTTCTTTATTGAGATCATCAGGGGGACCTGCTGAGGACTGTCTGCCACACAGTCGTTTCTATGAGTGATCTTCCTGTCACTCTGACAAACGTGTTGAATTCAGTGGGACAATTTTTAATATCATTAAGGTGGTATTGCCAGGCCTTTCAGGGAGTATTTTCCGGGTTTATCTCCATAGTCTTGTAGATAGTCATTCCATTCTTTCAGCAGTTCCCATGTCTGCTGATTCATTAACATCCCTCAGTTTTCATTAATGGCTTGACCAGTGTGTTCTATTTTATTTTATCATTAAGGTAGAAAGTACAGGGAACTTTTTTGATGTATTTCCTTTAGAATTAAAAGGAAGGGAAAGTATCAGATTTAAAACCTCCACATTCCTTTTCTCACTCCTTGGGGAGAGAAAAAAATCAGTGGGTCTAAATTTGTCCCCTGCTTTCTTTAACAGCCACCTTGTGTCTGTCATCTAGATCTGTTGATTTCCAAATGTGTCAGTGTACCTGTTCAAAAATTGTTCCTGTTTTGTGACTCTAACAGAACTGTCAATATTTTAAAAGTATTTTTTTCATGCCCCTCATTTTAAAAGAGTTTAAAAACAGAGTATTACCTCATTGATTGGGATTCATATTAGTGGTCTTGCTTGCTTTCCCATATGAGGTACAAATGCCTCTTCTTCAACTTAGCTACTTTATTCAGCTTATTCATTCTGGTTTTTTGTCATAATTATCATTTCCTCTTTAAAAAAAAAAGAATAGGTATTATGAGAAATTTCTCTAGGGTTCCCTCCCAATTTCCTCACTGCCATTACAGAGCCTCTGTCCCATCAGTCTTGATCAGGCACGTTGGATATTCTTACTCTTTGCGTTCTTCTGTTCTCAGAGCAATTGTAATCTGCTTTAATTATGGTGGATACTCCAGCAGCCCGCCCTTCTCCTGGGCTTTAGTATTCCCTCCTTCAATACCATACTCACTAGATTTTTTTTAATTCCCCCAAATTAGCTCTCTTGAATTCTAATGCCCTGATAGGACTGCTTGCATTCTAGTTATGAGCACGATCCCACCAGGTTTCACAGATGCCAAGAAAGGCAAAGCTTTCTGCATTTCTGTGTGCTTCTGACAGCTCTCGTTCATTTCTCAGACCCTTACAGGCCCCGGGCTTTGCCTTTTTCTCTGCTTAAATTGCTCGGGTGATCCTGTCCTCAGAGAAGGAGGAAAATATTGTTTTAGATGCCTGTTAAATGACATGACTTTTGACCCTCTTGTCTTTTTAAAAACCTCTCCAGTGAAAGAGATTTTAAAAATAGCAATTTATCTGTAAATATAATCATTATTTTTTTAAATTTCATACACTCTACATTCCAGTTTGTACTCAATTCTGCAGCATAACTCAGCTCTCCAATTAGTTGATCTTGCACCTCTGGCCAATGCTATCTCCTTGCAAGCTTCCTCTCTGTTGTCCACTGGAATTTTCATGAGAAATGTATAGAGGCCAATGGCACACACTTACTCCAGTCACCATGCCATTCTCCTTCAGTACTTGTGCTCACGTGTGTACATGCACACACACACACACTCACACAAGCAAATAGCTCTTTTTTCCCCACAAAAACATTGGCTTTAATCATCTCAGTACAACAAAACAAGAAATATTTATGCTTATTTTTATGAGGGTAGAGATTTCAGAGACTTCATGTTTACCTCTGAAGAGTAAAGGCTTAGGATATCTGCCCTTGGGTAAGGGAGATACACCCAGTTAATGTCATGCTCATGGTAAATTCATAACTGACTCCCAGCCCCACCCCTACCCTATAACCACTTTGCCTTCCCGTTCTTATTATTACATCAGTTGAAATGCGTTCTGTTATAGTTAAAGAAAACACAACTCAAACTGATCTAAACAAAAAAAGAGGGATTTTTGATTTATAAGTGAAAAACCCAGAAATATGGCAAATATCAAGTGAGGCTTAATCCAGTCGCTCAACACTGCCACCAAGTACCCCTTTCTTTGCTTTTCTGCTCTATCTTCGGCGAGGCCACTTCATCCTAAAGATGACTCCTCCTGTCACGCTAAAGTTATATCACCGATCTCCTTGGCCTATGTATTTCCTTTTTCTGGTCCAGGAAAAAAAGAGCACTATTTCAGCATTTCTAGCAAATCCTAATATTCCTCTGATGGGACCAGCTTTGTTCACATGGACCCTCCCAAATCACTGAGGTTGGCCAAGGGTGTGCATTGACCTGGGTCACATGCTCTAACCCCGAAGTCAGGAAAGGAAACAGTTTCCTAAGAAGCACGCGTTTCACAAAATGGAAAGTAGAGGGAGGAAGAGGAGGAGGATGCATTCTGGAGGCAACCCAAACCGTTAAACTTTATAAAAATCCTATGCCAAAACATGTTGAGTTTACCAAACCTACACTGCGGCCCAGTTGTAGCAATGACAATAGGAAAACCCCTTCCTAATGGCTGCTCTCCCCTTAAAAAGAGCATGCATACATACAAATAGGACAAAAGATATCTCCTGGCCCCTCCCCCTCCTCTTGCTGCTGCTGCTTCTTTTTCTTCTTCTTCCATTTCAGTATAGTTGACACACAAAGTTACATTAGTTTCAGGTGTCCAACATAGTAATTCAACAACTTCATATCCTATGCTCTGCTCACAGGCACAGCTACCACTCGTCACCATACAAGCCTATTACAATACCATCGACTATATTCCCTATGCTGTCCTTTCATCACCTTGACTTCTTCATCAGCTACCTGGAGACACTCCTGGCTTCTAACAGGAAGTACCTTATGTACTTGGGCAAGTGACTTAAAGTCTTTCTGCTTTTATCTCTCCGAGATTGAATATTGTTTTAGGGGCAAACCCAAGTGATACTAAACGTTGTCCACTTTGTGGTCCTATTTAGTAAGGTTTAAAAAGAAATAATAATTTCTACATCACAAAGAAAGAAAAGATTTCTAAATACTTTCGTTAGGTTAAGACAGTGTCTCTTTACTACAACAAAGGCAAATGCTGCTAGGCTGCCATGAACAAACGTTTTTTCTATGGGATAATAAATTTATTTAAATGCATAGCATTCAATGGGTTCAAAAACAGGACCCAACCTATATGGCTTTGCCTTGGATTATTAGTCCAGTTATAGCAAGATAGATCCTCGGGGATCCCTGCCAAACAAGAATGAGAAAGCTCAGGTGAGAACAGGGGCATAAGAGGTGAGCTACTCCAAGCGCCACTCTTTCCTCCACAGGATCCTTACTGGGGAAACAGATACAATGTGTAGCCCCAGGGAGTCTACAAACAAGCAAACTTATTTTCCTTCCTTCCTTCCTTCCTTCCTTCCTTCCTTCCTTCCTTCCTTCCTTCCTTTTCTTTCCTTTAACTGAAAAAGAGTTTAACTGTTCTTTTCCTTTCTACTTCTATCTTACCTCAGAGGTTTTGAATCCAGCCAGAGGGTATGACTATCATCTAAGGCCCATCGTAAGATGAAGGGGGTGAGGGGAAGCTTCGAGACACATTCTAGAGTCAAATGAGGTTCAAAGAAGTGAAGTGACCTACTTGGTTCACTCAAAAAGGAAGCTAGTTCTCTAAACTCTGCCCCAGGTGAAAGAACAGTATATGAGTTCTCGTGGACATCACATCTTGTTGAAATTGAAGAGACAGATGAAGCAGAAAAATTTTACCAGAGTTTAACGCATAGTTTCTTTAGGAATGACATTAATTATCCCAAGTGCTTTTAAGAGTTGTTCAGAATGTCACCTATATCTTCCTGTTTGTTTGTTTTTTTAGTTGGTGTTCATGATTGACAATAAAATTTTCAAGAAGCTTTGGATATTTGCCCAGTATCCAGCAAGGAACTGGGGAAAAGCTCTTTAATTTCATGACTTCTTCAGGATCTCTTATTGGAAAACATTAATGCCAATTTTTTTTCTTTCCCAAAAGCTTATGACGAAGTTGTCCTATCTATTAGCTTTTGAGCTTGGACAAAATTGAATTAACTCGTGTTTTGCGAAGTTACCTACATTTTCCTATGTGCTTTATAAATCATTCAAGATCACTTGTTGATGTCAACATGAATGGATAGCTTACATCCACCTAGTTCCTTCAAATGTGCCCTAATACAGAAAGATTCCTTTTGGTAGTCTCTAAGAAATATATAGATGTTCAGCCAAAAGTCTGCCACTCTCCAATTCTGAATGTCCACAGAAACATGATATTTAAGAATCTGTTTACTTTTCCATCTTGAAATTTAAAATAAAATTTATTTCCTTCTTGGTTCTTTACCATAACTGGATTAACCAATAATTATATTTGTTCTGAAGATATCATAATTGATTATTCAGAGTGCAGTGGTTGGAATTTTCATGAGTTCCAAAACCAGTTGGAACCTACTGCTAGTAATCAGAAGCATAGCCTTTATTAGACAGTTTAGTTTCCAATGAGCTAAGTGTGGCTTTGACATTTTTTGAAGAGTGTTGGGCAGTCTTATAACAGAGGTCTTGACAATACAGAGTTTTCTAGTAAAAAAAAAAGAAAGAAAGAAAGAAGAAAGAAAGAAAGAAAGAAAGAAAGAAAGAAAGGAAGAAAAATCAAATACTTCTGAAAGAACCTAGTAGAATTCCTAAGGCATAACTTGAAATAAGCATCAAGTCATGTGACCTTGCTGTCCATTAACCTTGACTCTAAGGCCAGAGGTCAGGGCTATTCCTCTAGCTGAGTCCTCCAGGTGGGGTTAGGGGGAAAAAAGGTGACAATTTGGAGGACAATTTACAAGCCAGATACAATCATCTGAAATGCTGATTCTGTGTCATCCTTGCAATTTATGGCAGCCAGAAGGAAAGCAAATATGTTGTGCTAATTCAAGCAGTTACAGCTTCCTTCCCTGTTACCCTGTACAGGAAAACTCCTACAGAAGTTGTAAATCTCACCTTTCTGCAAAACTAATGAGATGGTGTCACTATGTGGGGGGAATGACCTGGGGCCCTATGAACAGGAAACGGAATTAAAAGGGGCTTCTGGAAGTTTCACCTGGAAACAGAACTAACCACAACACTAGAACAAACTCCATGTCAACGAGTTGTCCTTTATCTGTGGAAGTGATACCCGAACCCATAACTGTGAAAAGGAAAGTTGGTTGATTTTTACAATATGGGGTTTTCTAATAATTGTGGTAATAGACTTGTTCCTTGAGCCAGAAATAGTTGTTTGTCTCTTCTCCTTTGTCTTTTATCGACTCATTTATTTGATAAACAATCATTGACCATCGAGACACTGTACTAGGTTCTACGGAAACAAAAAAATGAGCAATACACCATCCTGAGGAGCTCATAGGTTGGTAAAGAAAGGAGTCATGAAAACAAATAAAACCAAAGCAACGAAACCAGTACTATAAAAGAAATGATAGCATCATGACCAGTGGCAGGATTTGCAAAATGGATAATTGGAGTTCAGAATTTAAACTCTGGCCATGAGCCAGAATGGTGTTGAGGGCCCCAGAAGGGATTGAACTGAAGACCATGACCTTGTGTCTGTAATATTCAACTAACCACAGAGGAAACCGTTCAGATGGTAAAGGAAAAGACTTCAGACACACATCCCTCTGGCCTAGGCCTTGCTTTTCAAGGTGCCTTGCCTGTGGTTGAACTACATTGTTAAAACCACTTGACTAGATGTAAGCTAGTTATTTTACATTAAAATTGAACCCCTGGGCTTCCTTGCACATATTCTTAATTAATTAATTTCTTCTTTCATTAAGCAATAGATCATAGATGAGGACTTCAGGATAAGTATAGAATGAGGCTTCTGGATCAATTATAAATTATCAACATGGGATACCAGGTTATTGGGTCTGTGTCCTGCAGCTGCCTCACTCGCCTGTCCCCCACCAACACATACGATCTCTAGTGACAACTTTGTCCCTGCCAGACTCAGCGTCATCCCTAAGGAAAGTTTGGCTTCTGAGGAAAAGCACTGCAATATTTTCATATAGATAAAAGCAGGTGAAAATTAACTTTAGGGGCAATGTTGAAGGGTAAAAATTGATGTGTGTGGAATTAGAATGGGTTGTAAAAGTATATTATCCACCATTACCTTAACAGGGAGAAGAGTTCCTGGCACACAGAAGGACCCACACAAATAAGGAATGAAGATGACAAATGACAGCAGGGGTTCCTTTGGATTGACAGAGATGCCCTTCTTGATCACTTATGTTTTACCTGGAACTGTAAGAGGTAAACTGTAAAAGTGCTTTGCATGCATCATCTCATTTGGTATTGCCTATTTTGCACAGATGATGAAACAGAGGTTGAAAAGAAGTTAAGAACTTTCCAGGGGCTTTCCTCAAGGCAACACAGCAAGTAGCTCCCAGGTCCAGAATTCAGTTTTGGGTCTGAATTATTCTTTTTCTGATATCTTATTATGTCATAGTAATAACCTCACCACTTACATGGGTCCTCGTAGACAAAATGCCTTAATGTTTCAGCACCCTTTCCTGCTTGATGTTAATGCATAAATAATAAAAGGGAGTGCAAGAGGGAATGAATAGCAGTATGAGAGGAAGATAGAAGGTGTCATTCAGAAAATTGTGGCAGATGGCCAGTTCTCCTCTACATGGCTCCCCAGAAGGGAAACACCCTCACTCCCTAATGGTAAACTCCTTGAAGGTCATACCATACTTTCCACATCTCCCAGGTCTCTGTAGGAAGAATTCAGCAAAGAGCACACACTCATTGATTGCCCATCAGTGGAAGCCATACTGTTTAAATTGTTGTCCTCAAATGTCTTTAATGGGAAACAAACTGAGCTTTAGAGGGGAGGGGGGTGGGGGAATGGGATAGGCCAGTGATGGGTATTAAGGAGGGCACGTATTGCATGGTGCACTGGGTGTTATACGCAAGTAATGAATCCATGGAACTTTACATCAAAAACTAGGGATGTACTGTATGGTGACTAACATAATATAATAAAAAAATATTATTAAAATAAAAAAAATTCTTAATGGAAATTTTAAGAAATCCAACATCTTCTGGAAACATATTAAACATCCAACATCCTCAGGAAGCACATTGAATATAACAATCCTGGGGGCTAGAGAATAGACACAAGTGATCTGAATTCACCTTTCACACCTTTTCTGGATTAGTCGTGATCTTACTCTTGCCTTTGAGTTTTCCTGTGGTGTGTAAGTGTCCTATGAAATAGTCCATCAGCCTTCCTTTCACTGCATGAGAGTTAATCGTTGATGGTAGAAGTCCCAGTCAGGGATGATATTAAAAATATTTATCAACTATTTATTGATATTTACCAATACACAGAGGACCCAACTGGAATGGATCACAGCTGTGGACATCCCATGCCACTGTACCAGGGCCCACCTACTGAGTATCAGCTCTTCCTGACCTTAGACTCTGATCAGTGTTTCCCTTATTCCTATGAAACGAAGATTAATCACAATGTAATAAGACATACACACACACACACATGCACACACACACATGCTCACCGACCTGAACAAATACCTAAATTTTGTCCTTCAAATGAACCAATCACCTCAGGAGGATAATGCAATTATTTAATGTGCTGTCATTGCTCGAAACACTTTTAAAACTCCTCTTGGAATTGCCTTCAGGGTCAGTTTATGAACCACAAAAGATAATTTACCCTCTGTTTTATAGTCACACCTCATTTTTGACAAATTTATAATACCTATCTTCATTACCTTTAATCAGAAATGGCTCTAAATAACTTCTGGCTCTTTCCAAAACTCAACTTTCAAAAGACAAAGGTAAGTCCCAATTTGCAAACAAATATAATACAGGCCATGAAAGAAACTCACAAAGAATAAAATTGTATTTTTTTCATATAAAATTTGACTGCCTTTTAAATATATCTATAGCGAAAGTCCAAGAAGAAGAAGTAGTCTTTTATTGCTCAACTTTGAGTCCATGTGCCTCTCTCGCACTCACAGCCACAGGAAGCACTCTGTCCCTGGCCTCTCTTGCTCAAGTGGCCATGTGTAGGACCATGTGACTGGGCTATCCAAGCTGGACCCCTCATTTACCTATCATTAGACCAGGCGTGCCCGATTGAGAGCAACCAAGCTGCAAGCTGGTCGATATTCACAGCCTGGTTCAAAAGATGAACCGAGCCAATTAGAATTTCAATTTCGAGACATGAATTAAGAAAGATAAAAATAATTTTCCAGCACTATGGGAGCTGAAACTGAGAAGTCACAATATTACTGGTAGAAGTGAGGACTAAGCAGAGAGAGGGTACGATTGCCAAGATAAATTGAAGTTATGAAGGAGTGAAAACTATGGTAAGCCAGAGAAACAGGTCACTGGAGACAGGAGAATGGAGCAGATGGCCAGGAGGGGTGGATATGCTTTGGGAGACCACACTGAACACTTCCAGGTTGTCTTCCCACATGGATTCTCTCCTTAGCAACCCCATTTTCATTCGGCAACTATGTGATTCTGAGCATGTGACTCTGTCCTCGCTATCACGGTGAAACAGTGACCTACCCTAAGCCAACAAGCTATCAACTGGCCACAGTGATTGGTGTAGGGGGAGGAATGTGGTGTAAGCAATTATGGTGTATAGCAGGACTTTTGTTGTAAATGCTAGAAAAGAATCCCTCTATCTCCTCTCTGCTAAAAATAAGAAAAGACCATTTCTGAGAGCCACTAGTGGCTCTGGAATCAAAGTTGGTCAACCTTAGAAAAAAAGCTGACACCATGGATAGAACAGCAGCGACACCAAGACGAAAAGACCGTGTGTCTTCGGTGCTATTTTGAAGCTGCTGGATGGAGCTTTATCTGAAGCTCTGCCCACCACCTTCCCCGCTTTTTTTTAAATTGAAACTACTCAGCCTCCTTTATTGTTAAAGGCCCTTTGATTGGCTCTTTCTACTTACAAACAAAAGCATACTGACACAGGGAGAGGACAGAAACCTGACTCCAGAAACTCCTCAATTCCTGAAATTTCAGTTTAAATTCTAGTCTATGCTTATCCCCCCATTAAACCATCTTTTAAAAGCTGACCTAAAAGAATTTCTACTTCTTTAACCCCAAGAGCCAGTCTAGCAGCATAATGGGTTTGATAAATCATTATAAAAGCCCATTTCCTAGATGGGCTCTATTCTGATAGTCAGATGTCTTACATTTCTCATTTTAATCCAGAATCCAATAATCCGAATGTCATTTACTTTAGTAATTAGCTAATATTTTCATTATTTAAAATATGGATAATGATATTAGAGATTTTAGAACGGCAATTCCCCATGAATTTATTCATTCAATCTTGAAAAATAAATTGTAATTTAACAGTAAGCAGCACTTACTCATTAAACAAAATTAGATCAGAATTACTCAATACAAAACAATAAAAAGTCAAAAGCACCGTTCGCTTCCCAGACTCTTCATACCCACTCCCCAAGTATCACTGTAAAGGTAAGTTTGTGTTCCTCTAGGCCCTTGTCAATGCACATAGGTATATTTTAAACTACCCATGGCAAAAGACTGTACATTCTGTTCACCGAACTTGCTTATTTTCACTTGGCGGTATATTGCAGGCGGCTTTCCACATCATTCTCATTCATTCCCACGGCTGCACTGTGTTCCATGGTTGTACCATAATTTATTTAACTTTTCTCCTATTGGTGAACATTTGGGTTGTCTCCAATTTGTTTCCCAATGTTTTTCATAATACAGGTAATGCTATAGTAAGCATCCTTGTATATATTTTCTTACACACCTGTACAAATATTTTTGCAGAATACCTTTTAGAGGGAGTCTTACTGGTTCAAAAGTATGTATATTTTAAATTTCGATAGATTCTGCCTAATTACCCTCTAAAGGAACTGTATCAACATACACTCTCACCAATGGGACATGAGCACGTCCCGTTTGGCACACTTTCACCAACACCAATGTCATCAACATACTCATTTACTCTTTAGCATTAAATCTCAGTCTTAAGCTGCAATTATAAAAGCAACGTCTTGAAGTGTTGGGGGAGTCCCATAATACGATAATGTTAGCCAAATAATTTTTTTCATGAAGTGGAAGATATGTAATCGTTTTTTAGGGATTTGGGACAAGATGTCAGGGCCTTTAATACACGTGCAGTTCTGGATGCTGAACTCAAGGACGCCGTGTTAAAAATTAGATAAGTAATGTTAAAACAAGCTCTAGCTTTCTAAGAGACACTTGTTATTCCTTCTACACATTGGTGAGGCCCTGGACACTTCTGCCCATTTAAAACCAAAGGGAACTTATTTTAAATTCCTACTTCCTTCTCTTGAAAAGCTTAGGGACTCCAGTAGAAAAAAAGAAATTGCATGTAAGATTGTTCTTTCAAAAGTAGGAATTCTGATTAATGTAAAAAAGCTCAACAACAAAGGAAACAAGTGTTTATTGAAAGTGCTTTAGAAACACAAGCACTGTGATAGGTCTTCCCAGGTGGAAGCATCCTACAGTTCACCAATTCCCAGGACAACAATAAGGATTAAAAAGATATCAAAAAGGTATTATTTTGCCTCTAAGTAAGAATTATACCAACTATTTAACTCCAGTGCTGTCAGTTTGCAATTGTGACTAGGTTGTGAAGAGATTGACTCTTGAAATCTTTGTAGACTTTATTCCCCATGCCCAGCTCCCAACAACCAGGGAATCCTGGTATTTGGTGGAGTGTGCGATTGGGAGGCAGAGGCTTATCTAATGCTGTAATTTGATAAGGTAGCCAGAAGCTACAGCGCTGACATACCACTGTCTCTCAATACCTACCAAATCTGTCTTCCTTAATCATCTCCTCCTACTAAAAGGTTTAAAGCCAATCTTCCTGTCTTAAGAATCCACTGTGTCAGAACATCACCAATTTACTTGTCTTCCTGGATGCCCTGGCCCGAGAGACCTGAAGCCTGTCAAATATGGCTGTTTATTAGAGAAACCTGGGTGGTACTATATCGCATAAACAAAGAGAGACAGATGCACTAGGGTCTAGGAACCAGAAGAAACCCTAAACGAGAAACTACAGGACCCAACTATGACATACAAATCTTAGTGGAAGAACCGCCCAGGGAAATCTCTGCTTACTTTTGACTTCAAAGGCTAATCTTATCTCTTTTCTCACTCAAAGAATACAACATTTTGCAGAATACAACATGCTACGTTTCTGAGCCTGTATGGTGTAAACCTGGTATGTATATGCTGGTGGCAACTCCTTGAGATGTTGGTGGAATGTGGCTATCTTAAACAGAAACCAAAAATGACCTCCCCACCCCCACATCCTTTCAAGGACACTGATTATCTTATATTTCACAGATGGTGAATTTTACAGAGCTGCTAATAAAAAAACCTAAATTCTCTCATGTTTGAGTTGTAGCTTTACATAGATAAATGTAAATAAAAATCATCTTAAAGCTCTATTAATAGTTACATTCTAGTTTCTCAACCAAAAATTAAGTCTATTAAAGGAGACTGTCCTATTTTTACTTGTATTCCAACTATGTAGCTTCATCTTTCCCTCTTCATAAAAGTACAGAAAAATATCTAATAGAGAATATGATAGAATAATCCAATTCAGAATGAGACCCTGATGGCTTGGCAATATGGAAGGAAATAAAGAAAGAAAGGATTAGCACAATAAACTTGGTTTTGGAGTCCCACAACCTTTCCTGTGCCAGAGAGCTGGGAGGGCTATTGAAACAACAGCCTTAAATCCAGTGGGAAAATCTCTTTGAGCGTTCCACTCCCTCCACCCAGGGTCCCAGGCCTAAGCCCACCCACACTCCCCACCCAAGCCCACCCCTACCCTCTGCATACAGTCTGACTTCCGTAGAGACAGCAACTGGGTTATGAGCATTGACAGATTGTCCAACCGAGGATGCTTCACTGTGAAACAAAACTTGAGGGTGATGTGAGGGAAGAGAGGCAGATGTGTCAACCAGGGAGACATAGTTTAGATGGAAGTCCATTTGAACCAATGGAACAACGATGAAGAAAGATGGATGAAAACATGTTCCCTTGCTCTATTAAGTCAGTAAGTCTCAGAAATGTGGACTCTGTTCCTGTCAATTGAGCATTGTCACGTGTACTGCTGAACAATGTTTCTTTCCTAGGTGAGCTATCCTCTTGCTGCAAGCTGTATGTGACAATGCAGTGAAATCTTGAAATAGGGGACTTTTGACCCCTTCAAAGAAAATAAGTAAAATCAAAGTCAGTGGGATTATTACTACTAATAAAACACAGCTTTTTTTTTGTTTCATTAAGGCACTTTAATGATATTTTCATCACATAGTTTTCAAAAAAATTAATAGATTTCCCTCACCATTTAGTCATTTGAGAAATAGAAAAACTAACCTGCAGTGGATTTTTTCCTAAGCAATTTTTTGAAAGCACCAGAATTTGAATTGGATATGTTTTAGATTTTGTTTGTTGTGGAGAAACAAAACAAAACAAAACAAAAAAGTTTAGGATTGATATGAAACCTCATCTGAGATTTGAGGACTTCCCAGATTATCTGGATTTTGAAGGCAGGGAACTAGAGCCCTGACAATCCAACTTTCTCGTAAGGTTCTCCTTATTGTCTGTTTGCGGGGGATGGTCCGGGGGGAGGAGAGTAGATTTATTGGATGATGACAAACCGAACTCAAAGAACTTGTGTGCTTTAGTAACCTTGCTTTTTGTCTTTGATAAAAACGAGGACCCTATTGTTCCGGTTTTTGGAATATTACATTCACACAACTTGTTTTTTTAGAAATGCCGAGAGTGCGACGTGAGAGAGGGATACCGGGCATGACCTAGCGCGGGTCTGGTGCACTTCCCTGTCCACCAAATCGGACTCTGCCCAGAGCCTCCAAAACACGCCGCCCAAGTGAATGATGTCACTAGTCTTCAAATAATCTTTTCTTTTACTGTATTTCCCCAAACGAAGGCATTTAGAACAAATATTTGAAGGCATTGAGAACCAGTCTGATGCTCCCAAACGTGCCCTCTCCTAGAAAATAAATAATAAAGCGCTTCTCAGGCAAGGGAGGACGGGGAGAGTGTAGGAGAGAAGTGAAGCTCTCAACGCGGAGGTTTTATTGAAAGATCCTTGTGGTATTTTGCTTTTGAAATGTGTTTAGCACAGACTTTAAGGATTGGCAATTTGTTTAAAGAAATGGGTAAAATATTTAAAACCACCACTTTATTTAAACTATTGTGTCTCCTTCAGTAAACATTCAGTACATGATTGAACCCTGTATGAACTTGTGCTTTTGCTGGTTAAATAGAATCTAAGCTTAAAATGAAAGGGGGCTGCTATTGAGAAAGGGACAAAAAACTTACATGTGCATTTTTTTTTTTTTGCCCACACACAAGCACTTACCCCCCAAAAATACCACGTGAGTGGGATCCTTTATTAAAATGCCCCTCGTTTTCCCCCCCCTTGGCCTCAAAGTGCTAAACTGAAAGCAAGCTGTTAACAGAAATGAGTAATTATTGAAGCTCTAACAGGCAGCTTTCATGGAAGTTGATTACAGCAGCCATATAATCACTTTTACGGATGCTGTAATCACAGTAGCAGGGAATGCTTCACTTGGTTCTTATTGTTTTCGCTCAGGGTGGAGGTAGGGGGCCTGCGAGGAGCCCGTTTTACCACCTCGGTACAATTTCTGCTGCAAAAGAAATCTACACAGCCCTGAATGGAGTCGAGAATCATTTATTCTTTCTTTATTAGCATTTTCTCCTCCCTCACACAAGAGTCTGTTGGAGTCAGGAAATTGCTGTTATTCAATATGCAAGCCAGAGGTTGTAATGACCGCTTGGAAGGGTATGACCAACAATTACAGCCCTTAATGAATAGGGGTAATCTAGTTGAGACTAAACACTAGTAGCAACTCTGGGCTGTCTCTGGTTAAATTAAAAGAACAGCAATGCAAAGGAAGTTAACAAGAATTAATTAGTTAGATCGAACTGAAAACCTACTCATTAGAGATGTTATAGGCAAAGTAAAAGCCTATCTTCAGTGCAATTAGGTAGACAAATGAATTGTACAACTGACTGACTCACACCTGCTAACAGCTAAGGGCTATAGCGCTATGTATGGGATCCACTTTTTCCAGTTCATGCATACTTGCGTAGTTTAATGGATCTTACATTCTCGAATTAGCCTCCATTCCTTCAGATTTTTCCTTGGATGTTTGATCTAAATATGGGCAGTCTCACCGTGGCAGGGTTTTAACGAGCACTGGCTGAGGAGGGCAGAGGATGTGTTTTGAGCCTCCTAAAGAGGACTTGTCTTGCTCAAAACCAGCCCGGAGCAGGTTCTCCCGATCGTTTATCAAAGAAAGGAACTGCACCTTCAGGGTGTCTGTTTTCAGATAGGTCTGCTAGCTAATTATTCCATCTTAAATCATTAGAAGAAAGTCTATGGTCCCTGCATGTTAGAAGCAAATAAATATTAAAAATAAGACAGTAACTCTAGAAAGATTCATAAAGTAGTCATCCTTTCAATGATGCAGAGGGTCGGGGAGTTACCCATGGTTGGGGGGAGATGCCAGGGCAAAGAGGTCTGCTTTGCTTTTGAGCGGGGGTGGGGTGGGGTGGGGTAGGGTGCACAGATAAGAAAAAGAAGATTCCTAGAAATCTTAAGCTGAGACCTTTCTGGTGCATAATTATGCACTCTGGTATTTTTTCCAGATGTTTCTCTGGTCTTTTTCTACTACCTCTTGCGTTTGGCTTCCTTGCTTTCTCGCACAAGGTCCCCCAAAAGCTTTCACTGCCGGACATATTTGTGCTGCACTCTAGTTTGGGAGGGACGTCTAGTTAAAGTAAGAGGAGCAGGCGGAGGAACTTGGGAAGCGGGTTCATCTGCTTATATTTATTGGTGGGGTGACAGGCTAGGGTGACGGTTCATCCAGGAACGGCAGTGCAGAACAGGAATCTGGAGGCAGAAGTTTATTTTCCAGTACTGCCCTGGTGTCTCAGGATGAACTTGGAATAACCTCGTTGTGGCCCATATTTTTGCCTTTTTAATAGGGGTGATCACCAAGGTTTCCAAAATTTATGGATCAGTCACAGGCGGGAAATTTCTCTGAGTCCCCTTTTCAGGACGTCTGAATCACTTCTCCACTCCCAGCCACGTCACTCTCTGCGATGGCCCCAGGAAGTCGTTTTGGCACCATCACCCTTCCAATTTGCTTTCTCGTCGCTAGGGGCAGAGGACAAACCGGGCAAGCAGGAGTCCAGAAGTCGCAACCTCACTTCTCTCTCCACTTTCGTCCCTGCCAGGATGCGCCCTACTGGTGTGGCAGACGGAAGGGACTCTAGACAGGCCCTTAGAAGGTAAGCAGGCATCGGGCAATCGCTGGGAGCAACTGGATGAGCGGGTTTCTGGAAGTCCTGGCCATAACGTCTATCACCTTCTGAGAAGGGTGGGTCCAGTGAGATTCACCACTTTGAGTTTCTAGAATGGGAGGGCCATGAGTGCATGAGTTGTAGCCATCCACTTGCATTATTTGGTGTTAATAACAGTCACAAAACCCAGTGAAGCTCAAGTGCCTCCCGGGCCGCCATAACCTCGGAGCCTCCAGAGTGAAAGCCATTGAGCAAAAGCTTCTTTGACATTTTAGCCACTTCTGCTAATACACAATAAGCATGCAAGTAATTAGAGACCAGTTTCGTTTATTTAACACAACTCCTCCTTGCTCTGAGCCAAAGAAAGCCCTTATGATGCTGCCCAATTATAGGTCAGAAATAAATGACTAAGGCAACAATGTGGGGGAAAGGCTGCAGAGAGACAAAGAAAAGAAATGCCCTCTTCAACTAAGAGCAAAGAGAACAAACCATGAGCATGCTTAGAGGGTCAGAACACAAAGAGCTTGGAAATTTTCCCAGTCTTATGTGAGAGCCAGGAAGCAGGGGTGAGACCGTTGAGAGCATTTAGGGTTCTCACACCACAGGCAACGTGGAGACCCATGGGAGAATCCCCTTAGGACAGGAGTGACACTGTCAGGAGCCCACCAAAGACTCTGTGTCCTGTAGTGCCATTTCCCTTTCCACAGTGGTTGGACTTGGGACGGCTTTGGCCTCTTCTGTAGGGTTCATTCACTTCAACTTACAGAGGTCTGAAGTTACCTTTCTGGGGAGCAACTTCCCATTCCTTCTGAGCCATCCCAGCAAAGACAGCTGCTTGCCTGACAGCAAGCTTCATTTCCAAGTGTGTCAGGCCACTCCTCTTTCCTCATACCTAGACGGAGCACAAGCTCAGCTCTCCTTTACTGGTGGGTCTTGCAGTAGTTTCCTAGGGCTGCCATAAGAACCAGTACCGTAGGCTATGGGTCCAGAGGCTCTAGTGGAGAACCCTTCCTTGCCTCTTCCAGCTTCTGTGGGCTCCTGGCACTTATGACTCGTGGCCACGTGTCTCCAGTCTCTCTCTTCACGTGGCCTTCTGTGCCTCTGGATTTCAAATCTCCCTTTCCTTGCTAAGGACACCTGTCATTGGACTTAGGGCCCACTCTAAGTCCAGAATAATTCCTTTCAGGATCCTTACCTTAGTTACATCTATATTTGCACCTTCATTCCAAATAAGGTCGCATTCTGAGGTTCCAGGTAGA
The DNA here is from genome assembly GCF_002007445.2 of Ailuropoda melanoleuca. Lineage (NCBI taxonomy): Eukaryota > Metazoa > Chordata > Mammalia > Carnivora > Ursidae > Ailuropoda > Ailuropoda melanoleuca. Next base: position 58,156,902 of record NC_048219.1, on the reverse strand, counting down.
CATATCCTCTGAGGGCCACAATGCAACGCACTCCAAGACTATAATCAAAGATGCTGGTTCTTAATCCAAGGCCCCAATTCACAAAGTATGCTCTGTAGAGCCCTAGCCCCTTGAGATTCTTTGAACATAAAAGAAGGAAGGAAGGAAAGGAAGGAGGGAGAGAGGGAGGGAAGAAGGAAGAGGGTAAAGAGAAAGAAAGAAAGAAAGAAAGAAAGAAAGAAAGAAAGAGAAAAGAAGAAGAAGAAAAAGAAGAAAAAAAGAAAGAAAGAGAGAAAGAAAGGGATAAAGGGAGAGAGGGAGGCAAGGAGGAAGGGAGGAAGGAAGGAAGGAAGGAAGGAAAGGAGGGAGGGAAGAAGGAAGAGGGTAAAGAGAAAAAAGAAAGAAAGAAAGAAGAAAAGAAAGAAAGAAAAAGAAAGGGAGAGAGGGAGGCAAAGAGGGAGGGAGGGAGGAAGAAAGGAAGGAAGGAAGGAAGGAAGGAAGGAAGGAAGGAAGGAAGGAAGCCAGTTAAGATGTTCTGTGGTCAAGTAAGTTTGGAAAGCTGCATTCAGTCTTGAGAAGTCACAAATCACAGTGGCTTATTAAAGGTTTGACATGTCCTGCAGTTAGGAAGCTGTTTAACTTTGTCAAAGTCATTGTTTCCCTAAACTTGATTGACCAAAAAGAGCTGCTTCTTTTTTTTCTTAAATTTTATTTGTTTATTTGTTTGTTTATTTGTTTATGTATGTATTTATGTATGTATTTATTTTCAGTGACACATTATTAACGGCCCACCAGATGCACTGGGGAGTGCAGGGCCCACAAAATGTCAGTAAACAAATACAGGCCTCAAACCTCAAAGCTCTATTATCTAGTCTTTCCAAAAGTTTTTCTTGGTATTTGACAGTAATCCATGGCTAGCCCCTTCCGTCTTTTTTATTCACCAAATTGTAAACAAGCCCAATTAGAGCACAACGTCATATCACATGGATTCAGCCAGGCTGTATCACATGAATTCAGCCAGGCTGTAGGGCTCATCTCCAGAGGCAGAACAAGTTTCATAAAAACATGATCATTTAAAGTCTGTGCAGGGAGTTAGTTTGGTCCAATCCCAGAATTACGGAAAACAAGCTCATTTCATAATTTTTCCATTATTTCTTGGTCCAAGGGCTCCTTCCTTTTGGTGTTAAGCTTGATGATGTCTGGCACCCTTGCACTCAAAATAGGATTAACTTGTCAAAAGACTGACATTTTGATCCTGATTCGACCAAGAGATACCTGGAAAGCTTTATGCAAATCACTGAATGTAACGATGAAGCCTTATTTCCTCAATCTGAAAAATGGGTTCATTTAAGTTTAATGACCTCATGGGATTATTTTGAAGATCACATTTGAAACCAGATATGAAAACATTTTACCAGCTTTAGAGAACCATCTCTTTGTACCTGTTTTTATGGTTGTTCTTAAATAACTTTGGAAAGAAAATTAGAATACCTGTATTTTGGGAAAGAAGACAGAAACTGTTAAAATAACAGTGCTCATATATAAATTATACTTGAGCTGATTTTACCCATTAATGGTGCTTTAGTAAGAGCAAAATCTCTAGTATATCTTGTAAACACGAAGGAAAGAAAGAAGGAAGGGGAGGGAAGGAGGGACAGAGGGATGGAGGAAGGAAGGAAGGAAGG